>NC_137789.1:14856364-15061364 GCF_963383645.1 Muscardinus avellanarius | reverse complement strand
GACCTTCATCCACCTTGCAAGACCCTATGTCCAAATAATAATAAAATTGGGCTGGGGATGTAGCTCAAAAGTAGAATGGTCCTGGGTTCAATCCCTAATGCCACACACACACACACACACACACACACACACACACACATACCAGGAAATGGATGCCATAATTAGATCTTTTTCTAGTGAAATCCTGAAGGATTGCCAGATAAAGAGAAGGTTTAAACACACATTTCTGGGCCAGGCGTGGTGGCGCACGCTTGTAATCCTCAAGCTTGGGAGGCGGAGACAGGAGGATCGCGCAGATTCGAAGCCAGCCACGCTGGCTTAAGAGACCCTGTTTCCAAATAAAAAAGTATAAAAAAATAGGTCTGGGAGGGTAGCCCGGAGGTATAAGGGTACCACCAAAAAAAATATATATTTCTGAATCCAACATAGATGGCATAAAAAAAAGAAATTTGTAAACAATGTAAGATGTTTAACAATGCCCTTCCATTGAAAGTGCAAGGACATAAAAACTAAGAAACATCTAGTGGATTCAGGAATAAAGGTGTCATTAAGACCTTAATAAAATGCATCTCGATGGATTGAGTTATGGACACCAAGAACATGATGTAATAGTCTGTACCTGACGGAGATCATTTTAATGGCGGTCAAGCCAAGACAGAACCAGGCATCATGGCCTGCCTTCGGGGGCCCCAAGAAGGTTCTGAAAGAAGTGGCAACTGTGCCAGGTTCAAAGGGGAGGTGAAAGCATACAGCATAGAGAAACAAGACTAAGGAACTCAGCTCTAAAGAATTCAGTTTGGCTAAAGAGTAGTGTTAACAAGCAGGTAAGGTAAATGAAGACGAGTCTGCATAGGCCAGCGCAACCTGGATTTCTGAAGGACTTCAAAGCGTTCCCTGTGCTTCTCTCCAGAATTTTTTCTCATCCCTTGCTAAGTGTAGTGAGCTATTTTGTGGGGTTCCCATTAGAAGAAGCTTTCACTTACTATAAAATATGGCTGGCACATGCCACAGTGCAAGTCAGCCAAGAGATGTGCAAGGTCAAAAAATAACATTGTCAACCTCGGTCCCCATTCTGGGTCCGCCACCCCCACAACAGTAACAAGAAAATAAGAATGCTTGCCCAGCTGTCCTGCTTGATGTCACGGGGAAATTATCTTTTACTAAGGATCTGTAATTGTTCTTCACTGAGCTGTGACCTAAATTTAGCGGTGCTGAGGAGTGAGCCCCAGCCAACAGGATTTCCCTGAGAACACGATGGAGTTTCCTGCATCAATTCAATTCATTAGCTAGAAAGAGAACAAGCAGCCAGGAACTTTTTTTTTCCATTCTTCACTGAATCGTTTGTTTGTTTAGTTTGACCAGAATTTTTCTAGGATCCAGTGTGAGACTCTGTAAGGAAAAGAGACAGCGCAACTCACTCAAATATTTCCTGTGACATTAACTCCAAGGCAGAAACCAAATCACATTAAGTGAATCTGATTTTCTTGCCATTAGGTTCCTGGGTTTACTGACTGGGTATTTTCAGCCTCAACAGAAGAAATGCCCTCAATGTGGGCAGGGTGAACTGGGATGAAGCAAAGAGAAATCAACTTGGTTTACATGAGAGGGTAGAGAGAGTAAAAAGGAGAAGGAAAGAGAAACTTAAAAAACAACAGCTACAGCAAATGAAACACCAACTCGGTAAAAGTTGCCAGTGGAAATTCATGCGTAATAAAGCTCCTGAGAAGGAAGGGAGCTAATAGGAAAGCTCACTATTTCTCAAACTCCTTTACAATGACAATTCCACTGGGGGCCAGAGAAGTAAAGCTGTTTTCCTAAGAACACACAGTTTCTAAAGAACTGGGCCAAAGCTAAAAGCCACGTTGTCTGGCTCCAAGATCAGTGTTCCTTCATCCCAACATAAATTCTTGCCTTCTGATGTTGGGAATTGCCATCAGTGATACTCAAAGAAGCCTGGGAAGCTCATGGGCTAATACTCAGAAAGATGGAGGGAAAGCCCCTTTCAAATTCCACTGCCTGGCTCATTTCATCACAACCACCTTCAAAAGCTTCCCTCCATGGCTGGCTGAGTTGGCCACCCTGCCTGGAACTGCATGGCGGTGATGTCTTCTTCAGTCCACACATCCTTGTGTGGATAGAGAGGACAGTTTATAACAGGCCCTTTAGAAGTTTAATATTTAATATTTATTGTCTGTCACTTTAAAATGTATATTTGCTGTACTATTTCCGTTGTTGCTGTCTATATAATCCTATATGTCTACTATCACTTTAGCCTCTTTATTTTTCAATCTATAATCTGGTGTTTTATTTGTTTTTGGTATTTATCTTACATATTAGTCTTTGATTCTAGATTTAAAAAATCAATTGACTCAATTACAGGGTCAAGCCCTCTGTTTTAATAATCTCATTTGTCAATTTTTTTTTAATTGGAAAGTGTTTCCTTGTTATTTTCCTTGCTTTCTACCTATTGGCAAATGGGATGTGAATTATTTACCCCTTTTATTTTAAGATTTAGAAAATATCCTATGCCATTAATTTAAGATTATCTTTATAGTTTTAAATACATTTGTGTATATATATATATTTTTTTTCCCCTCAATAATGAAATAGTGGTTTCTTGACTTCTCCCCATGTATAATTAGGAGTGGCCACAATTAAATACATCTTTATATTTTATAAAAAGATTTATTCTTTCATTGAGAGATTTAGAGATACACACATCCTGATTGTAATTTATTTTGATACCATGATATCACTGGTATAAACCCAATTGAGTTACATGCCAAATCTGTGAGATAGACTTAGCAAGTAACAGGATCTCCACTGTACAAATGAGGAAGCTGAAGGCTATAGGGTTGAGTTATTGGCTCACAAAGTCAAGCTCACACAGGTGGTGAGGAGCAGAACCTAGTGTAAAGGTCAGAGCACGTAGCTCCTAGGCGAGTGTTTTCCCAGTCTGCCTGGAGTGACTGCCCAGGTCACTTTCAAGATTATGAAAGTCCTCAGTTCAGTGATGACTCAAGTGGGACCCTTGGCAACTAAGATGCATCCCAATATCGTGGATCAAGTCTCTCGCTTTGAGTCTGACTCAGGGTCTCATTCCATTTCTGCCCTCATGTGTCTGGGCAATCTTAGACAAGTCATGTAACCCTTTTTCGACAGCAGTTTCTAATTCTGTAGAATGGAAGAGGCAGCTGTAGAGATAATGAAGGCTGTGTTGCCTACTTTGCTTGACAATTTTCCAGAGCAGTCAATGAGTCTTTACAGATAAAAGTGGCTTTAAAGTATAAAGTGCTTTAGGCTGGGCATGGTGGCACACGTTTGTAATCCCTGCGCTGGTTCGAAGACAGCCCCGCTGGCTTAAGACACCCTGTTTCCAAAAAAATAGTATAAAATAGGTCTGGGAGTGTAGCCTGGAGGTAGAAGGGCTTCCAGCAACCCCAGTACTACCAAACAAACAAACAAACAAATATAGTATAAAGTGCTTTACAAACCCCAGAGCAAACTTACAGCATGATGACCTTTGGAGTGTGCTCACAAGCACTATCCTAGCACCCTTAGCACAACCACAAACAGGACAGGCCTTCCTTTCTCCTGTGAAGAGCATTTTTTTGTTTGTTTGTTTGCTTGTTTGTTTGTTTTTTTGGTGGTACTGGGGTTCCTGGAAGCCCTTCTACCTTAGGGCTACACTCCCAGACCCATTTTATATTTTTTTATTTGGAAACAGGATCTCTTAAGCCAGCGTGGCTGGCTTTGAACCTGAGCGATCCTCCTGTCTCCGCCTCCCAAGTGCAGGGATTACAAGAGTGCGCCACCACGCCCGGCAAGAGCGTTATTTTTGCTCGTCTTTATTTTTTATACTTTTATTGGTACATTACAGTCTCACATCATAATGCAAACTCTAGTGATCGTGACATACATGCACACAGCACTTGGTTGGTGTGTTTTCTCCAGGCTCCCTCCTCGCCCCCCTCTTCACCATACAGGGTATGAAGATGGACATCAGGAGTCTCACTTATGTACATGACGTCAGTGTTTTGAAACAATTCCTTCACTGAGCCTCTCTCTGGTTCCCACCTTCCGCTAGACCACCTCTCTCACTCCACTGGAGTTTCTCCTCCATTATCTGAAGCTCCTCTGGCACCCTTGTTACTCCCTAGCTTCTGCAAATGAGAGTAAAACCTATAACCCTTCACTTTCTATGAATGGTTAATCTCACATAGAATAATAATTTCCATGTCCACCCATTTTCTTGCAAATTACATACTTTTGTTTCTCTGTATTGAGAGTAGAATTCCATTTTGTGTATCCCGTAATTTTATAATCCATTCATCTGTTGATGGCCATCTAGGTTGGTTCCATAATTTCGGCTATGTAAGTTGTGCTGCTATAACCATGGCTATGCACGTACCATCACACTGTTCTGATTTCAATCTCGGTGGAAAGATACTCAAGTGATCGCAGTTCCTCAGAACAGCAGCGGTGTCCCTGGGGGCTTATCATTTTTTTAAAGGAGAAAAAATGAACTTGGGACTATTGAGGGATTTTTGTCTGAAGTCAATATAGTATAGGCTCACTTTGAACTTAGAGCGGAGTCTACTACTGTCTCTAGAGCAAGAGCCAAAACCAAAAAGTATGTGACGCATTGTATTACCAGAGGGGGAACATAAATGAATGTAGGGAGCTGGAATAAAAAGCGAAATGGCTTAGCATTGAAGAGACATTAGGGAGTGTCAAGGCCTGCGGGAAACTAAAGAGATCATGGCTCAGTTAAAAGAGATTAGCAGCAGCACAGCTTCCTCCAGATATCGCCTTCCCATATTAAACTCAGAATTTTTAGAAATTCCTTTAAAAATAAAAATTTAGAAATCAATTTTAACACAGATTTGCCCCAGTTTGAGATTGCTGGCAATCAACTCAAATGGAACCCGTTCTTTTGTTTCAGCACCACACTGATCCCCACGATGCCTGCTCTCACACCCTGTTTAAATTGAGTCGTCACTACCCAAGAAGTCAAGGGGACATTGAGTGTCAGTGCTGGGGCGACTGTGAGCGCCTCCTCAGAACCAAAAGGTCTGGATTCCAATCCTATTTCTGACATTAACTCATGGACCAACCATGGAAAAGTCTCTTTCTTCTCTGTACCTCAGTTTCTCCACCTGTAAAATGAGAGTGGTAACAGTACTTTTCTCTTTCAGATAAGTGGGCCCCTATAGAAAACTTACAGCAGCTCCTGACACACATGATGATGGCAGGTACATATTCCATTAGCGTATTCCTCCCGTGAGCTGCATGTCCCAACCCAGGCCCTTCTCTGCACAACCATATTTAATCTGTAGTTAATGTCCATATAACATTATCCTATTTCCTTCTGGTTAGAGTAGCTTGAGATGACTCTGTCTATGGTGACCTTGGAAAAGACAGAACAGCCTAAAGCATGATGTCCTCAGGGACCTCACAATCTAACTGAGAATGAGCAACCCATTTCCCCAAAACCCCAGCCAGCCCTTTTCTATTCACAGCTGCACTGAAGAGCTTCCTTCCTGGCTTGTGTCTCCTAAAAGGGGAAACCATTGCAAGGTCTCTAAGAGGAAGGAAAGGGGACCTTTTTAATTAGCTTTCTCTTTTGAATGACGCCATCGCAGATCTGATTCATTTCCATGAATTGAAAAAAAAAAAAAAGCAGGGGTAGGTGGTCAGCGCTCTGTGAGGGATGAATGAGAGCTGTCAGCAGGGCATGGACGGAAGGAAAGCTGAAGCTAGAGAAAACAGCTCTGCGAACTTGGCCATGCACCGTGACCCATGTTCAAGCCAGGAGATGATGTCAAAATCTAAATTTAAGATGGAGGCGGCAAAAGGTCTGCTTCCACAGTTGGTAGTCAGAGACCCAAAGAGAGGTGGAGATGTTGTTCTGACCCTCAGTGTTCTAGAGTGGAACAACCTGTGTATCTGGACATTTTTACAAAAGAGTCCCCCGTTTGCAGTCCCCTGTTTGGTGTGTGTATCTGTGTGTGGGTGTGTGCACATGTGTGTAACAGGACACATCTATATGGGATTCTGCAAACCTAAGTCAGCCTGCCAAATGCATGCCGTGATCGGTAATCCATCACAAACCAGTGTGCTCATTTGTAGAATGAACAATCACTGAGACCCAGGTCCACAACACCATCTCTCTAGCACTTCTCATGTGCAAGCCCTGTGTTAAATTATTTACCTCATCACTTATTTTATTTCCATGGCAGTCCTTTGATGATGTTCATGTTAGTAATTCCATGTTATCAATGTAGAGACAGAGACAGCCCAGGCCTGTAAAGTTCCATTCTTTTGCTATGATCACACAACTACTGAGGGGAATTAGCTCTGACATCTTTAAAAAGTCTATATTCTGCTGGGTGTGCCAATGCATGCCTTTAATCCCACCTGTCAGGAGGTTTGCAAATTTGAGGCAGCCTGAGCAACTTAGTGAGACTTGTCTCAAAATACAGAAAGGGTTTGGATGTAGTTTAGTCGTAGAGCACCCCTACACTCAATTCCCAATACCTTAAAAAGGAAAAATAACTAATGTTTTTTTTTTTCCTTCCCCATATTACCACCAGCAGAATTATGTGATAATCATGAAGTTTTGGCTTGCAGATTCCAAATAATGACAAATTCTTCCCAAATATTTTCTTATCTATAATGTCTGTTTTCTCCAAGACATCCCTCACACCATGGCTAAAATGTTCTTCTCCTAAAATGTCCTTGCTCTGAAATACATGACATCTAAAAAATATTCCAATAGCTCACTATTGTTCATTATATAAATAGAACATTCCCTAGCAAGACCCTTCCCAACCTGTAGCAAACCTATCACTTTAAGTTCATTTTCTGTGCCCTAAAGCATAGCCAGTGCTACAGACACACAAGACCATTAACCTTTTCCCAAACAGCATTTACTCTCATTTTACTGAGTTTGTTCAATCTCTTCTGGGAAACTCATACTGACCTTTCAAGCCCTAATTCAAACATCCTGTCTGAGTGAAGTTTTCACTGACTTACCATTGTCTGCCCCATTTCCCTAGTCAGATACTATCCTTCCCAAATCTGTGATGCCATAGCATGTTTTTTATGGATCAGCTGAGCCAATGGGCATTTCATGTAATAAGCAGGAAAGGCTCTCTAAAAACGAATGAACCTCTTCCTGTCTAGGCCACACTATACTAATCCGATTCCCAGCCCAGTTCCTGATTTGTGGCATCAACAAATCTATCTGCATGCATGTGCTGAAGGATGTAAGGTAGGAAGAGAAGAAGGAAAGAAGGAAAAAAAAGGAGGGGTAAGGAAGGAAAAGGAAGGAAGACAGGCTCACAATTAATTCAATTTTTATACGTAAAAGAGACATAATTGCTCTAGAGGGAAAAGTCTTCTGGATTTTCATCCAGAAAATTGATCTCAGATCCAGGCTGCAATACTTCATGATATTTTATACAGTTCATATAAATATAATGAGCCGCAGTTTCTTTAAAATGACCAAAGTGTATCACTTTTCTCTAAATGTTGATTCGCTACTTTACAGAGAATGTACTCATTGATTTTGTTATCATCCATTTCATCCTGGTTAAGTTAACTCAATTATGGCAACAGGGAGACCACCTCAAATAGAACAGATGGCTTTCCTATAGAGTTTTATAGGTTTTCACTTTAGTTCTAAGATCTATTTTGATTTAGTCATAGCTACAGCTTTAATTCCCATGTCTAGATTGTTTTATTTTATTTTGCATGTGAATGTCCAGTTGTACCAGCATCATGTGTTGAGAAGATTGTCTTGTCTGTAATGTATTTGGTTTTTCTCTCTTGCCAAAGATTAGTTTACTCTACACATGCATATTTATTTCTTGGATCTCTATTCTGTTCCACTGATATAGTTTTTTTTCTTTTACTTATATAATGCTGTCTTGATTACTGTAGATTTGTAGTAAGTTTGAAATTTAATAGCATCAGTCCTCCAACCTTCTTCTTCTCTTCCTCCTTCTTCCCCTTCCTCCTCCTCCTCCTCCTCCTCCTCCTCCTCCTCCTCCTCCTCCTCCTCCTCCTCCTCCTCCTCCTCTTCTTCTTCTTCTTCTTCTTCTTCTTCTTCTTCTTCTTCTTCTTCTTCTTCTTCTTCCTCTTCCCATTCTTCCTCTTCCCTTCTCCTTCTCCTTCTCCTTCTCCTTCTCCTTCTCCTTCTCCTTCTCCTTCTCCTCCTTCTCCTTCTCCCTCCTCCTCCTCCTCCTCCTCCTCCTCCTCCTCTTTTGTTGTTCTTTTTTGCAGTACTGTGGATGGACCCCAGGAGCATTCTGCATTCTAACTCTGAGTTATGCCCCCAGCCCTATTTTTTTTTTAAACAGTGTCTCACTGAGTTGCAAAGGGCCTCACTAAGTACCTGAAGCTGGCGGTGAACCTGGATCCTCCTGTCGCAGCCTTGGAATGCTGGGATTATAAGCGTGTGCCACCACGTCTGCCTTCTTCTTTTTAAAATTAAATTGGCTTTTTTGAATCTTTTGCCTTATATATAAACATTAAAATAAATTTATGGGTATCTACAAAGTAACTAGCTGAGAATTTGATGGAAATTTCATTGAATCCATAGATTAATTTGGAAAGAAGTGACATTTTGTCAAGATTGCCCAGTTATCCATGAACATAATATATCTTCATTTATTTAGTTCTTTGATTTCTTTTAGTGGAGTTTTTTTTAGTTTTCCCCATATAGTTCTTGTATATATTTTGTTTGGGATATATATATATATATATATATATATATATATATATATATATAATTTCATTTGGAGTGCTAATATAAATGATACTTTTTTAATTTTAAATTATTCTTGTTTATTGAAGTTTATTAGAAAATAGTTGACTTTTGCTACTAGTCTTGTAACCCAAAACCTTACTCTAATCATTTTTTTCAGGATTTTTTCCTGTTAATTATGTTCAGTTCTCTATATAGACAATCATGACATTTGAAAAGTCAGTTTATTTCTTTCAAGTCGTTCTCTTATTTCTGTCTTAATTTAATAACTAGGACTTTTAATATCACTTCTAGTACCATTGAAAACAAGTTGAAATGGAACAAGTTTGTCTTGCTCCTTATCTTAGTAGAAGAACTTATAGTTTTACCATTTAGTATAATGTCAGCTGTACAGTTCTATCAAGTTGAGGAAATTCTTCTCTATTCTTAAGTGACTGAGAATTTTTATCATGAACGGATGTTGGAGTTTTGCAAATGCTTTTTTCTCCTGTCTATTGATAGGGTCATGTCACTTTTCTTTTGGAGCCTTGTAGTGGGATGAATTATATTTTCAAATATTAGCTTTTCAATATTTGAACTAAATAATACTTGGTTGTTCTGTATAATTGTGTCCATGCCTTGTTAATATGGTTTGGTAGAATTTGGTTGAAGGCTTTGCATCTGTGTTCATAAGAGATATTGAACTCATGTGCGTGTGTGCCTGTGGACAATGAACTTTATGAATAAGTCTCCATTTTTTGTTTCCTCCTGATGTGGCTCAGTATACCTGGAGTAGGCTGCAGTTGTGCAATTCTTTTTATCAGATCAGTTAGTCTTAATAAAAGTCCATTAGGTTGGGTCTTGATTAACCATTTATGCTGGGGGATAGATCCTAAGAACAGAATGCTCTGTATTTCAAAATGGTTGTTTCTTTCTTCCTTCACTCTCTAGAAGCACATGGGAATTTTTTTTAATAAAAATTCCCCATGAGAACCTGTTAGAGCTCCAGACTGTAGAATTCACTGAAAGTATGGGTCTCCCTACCGCTCAGCCCTCCAGGAGGTTTTCAGATTGCCACATTGATCCTCTATGAATTCACTGATTAGGGTTTATATTTTCCTAGCCTAGTACTGGTCCTTATATATGTTTAACTCATTGGTTTCCACTTTAGGAAACTAGGAAGGGGATAGTAGTTTTATCTGTGACCTCTCTTCTTTTCTGGATCTAAGAATAAATATTGGTTATTCAACTATTTTTGATGTTAGGGTAAAGTGGTGATTTTTAAGATTTTTATGTGTTAAGACAAGAAATCAAAAGGCCTCTGGAATTATCATTCTTAATCCTAATAAATATCCTATGAAGTATGTGTTATAACTTTTACTTCTTCCAGGTATGAAAACTGAGGTGCTGAGAAATTATGTAATGTGTCCAAAGCCACATAGTTAGTAAATAGAAGACTTAATTTTGACACTGAAGTCAGTTGAATTCAAAAGTCAGTACTCTTAATCATTATGTAATAATGACCTCCTTTTAAAGGTGTTATGATGTCTTAATGAAAATAGGGAAGAATGCCCAGAAATGGGTCAGAAATGAGGTGTTTCAAATGGTCTGGTTGTGGGAGAATTGTGGAAAGGAGAGAGGAGTCATGGGTAGAAAGTGATAAACTTCATTTAAGAATTGTTTTAAAACCACTAGGGCATCAAAGAGATGTATCATCTCATTCTGGACATAGCTCAGAGTTTCCTAAGGGCCCTACCTGCATTTAACCTCCTCCTACATTGACTCTGTCTGGGGCAGAGTGACCCTCTCTCCTACTGCATCTGAGTTGAGCCTTTTCTGATGTAATAACTACAGCCATGCCTGCATGGCAAGGAGGTTAATTTTGATACTAGAAGTCACTGCCTCTGGAATGGCTGTTCAGTAGCAGACTTTATCAAATGCCACAGAACTCTGGTCCAAGTCATTACCTTTTCACTCCTGAACACCAGTCTTCTCCTAATCTACTCTTCTGTCTATAACCAAAGTGAATGTTCCACAGCACAAATCTGATCGTTGCATTGCATTGCATGGCGTCTGATTTCCATCACTCTTAGAAAACATTCAAACCCTTAATAAGAATTATCTTCTGCCAAGACCCCTGATGAGAGGAGACATGGTTATTCAGAGAGCACCAGACAAAAGTGAGGGTGGAAGATACAAGACTGAGAGGCATTAGGCTCTAGTCTTTCAACTATAGTGCTGAGCTTGAACTGTAGCTTTACTCTTCATCGGAGATGGATTGTGTCCCTAAATGACAACACCAATTGTCCATACTAAATGTTCTGGAGGCACCTTTGACTTTTTTCTCTCTCACGCACTCCAGTTCTGACCTTTCAGTAAATTTTGACTACTTGACCTTCAAAATTACTTAACAGCTGCAATGTCAGCAGCCTAGAACAAACCACCTTCATCTTACTTGGAGAATCATCAGAGACTTCCTGGATGGTATTGTTCTCTTACCTTGCCTCCCTATGTTAGGCAGAGTGGATCTTTTAGCAGCCAAGTCACACCAGATGACTCCTCTGCTCACAATCTTCTGGTGCATTTTCATCTCACCCAGACTAAAATACAAAGTCCTCCCCAGGGTGTACAAAGCTGCACACAAAGCTCCCCACTGTTCCTTGTTCCCACATCCTTCCCAAACAGTTCCAACATGCCCTACCTTCAGGTTTTTCATCTTTTGCTATCCCTTCTCAGAATGTTCTTCCCCCATATACCTATACGACTTGCTTTCTAGTTTCACTCAAGTCTAACTCAAATGTCACTTTATTAGAGAAAACATTCCTTACCATCCTTCCAAGGGTATAACTACTCATTGCTCCTTTTCCCATCCTCTTTCTTTTTATCTCATTTTTTTTTTTTGCGGTACTAGGGATGGATCCTAGAGGTATTCTACCTCTGAGCTACACCCTCAGCCCTATTTTTTATTATTTATTTTGAAACAGTGTCTCACTGAATTGCAGAAGGCCTCACTAAGAAGTAGCTGAGGCTATCCTTGAACCACAATCATACCAAATACTGGGATTACAAGCATGAGCCGCCATGCCTGGCTTCTCATAATTTTCTACCACCTTGCATATTTTTATTTTGTGTCTGTTGCTTTTCTACCCAAAAAGTATAGTGTAGACTCTGGAAACTTTATTTTATTTATAATCACAAGCACTTATAAACATAAAGTTGCAGAAGTTATATTTGTTTCTTTTCTATTCTATGTTCTGTACCAAGAAAAAATTCTTATAATTTTTTAAAATAAATATTTAATAATGATAGATGAATACCTGTGAATGCCAAAACCCTATGGATCCATAAAGCTAGTGTTGTTCTCTATTATGTCTCTGATTAATAGTGCAGTCTGGCTTACAGAAGTTTCTCAACAAATATTGTTCAATTGATGAATAATTTGAAGAATGAAAGGTCACAGGATGTGGATCCTAAAACATAAAGTGAAAAGGTTTGGAAATATGAAGCAGGGTCATCTCTACCTAAGGTCACCTGGGAAGAATAAGTTAGTGTTCTAGTTTCCGTGGGTCCGTGATTAGATTCTGGGAAGGAGAAGGGGGTGTGCTGGAGTTCAGAAGTCATGCACAGGTTGACTCTGTAGGATAAGTCATTTGTACATGATCCAAGAATGTTAGAGCCTTGGAGCTTTTTCCAGCTTCGGATAATGATTGGCTTCGAAAAAAGGTAGGAGGGAATCTCTGGGGAGCAAAATGGCTCCATGCAGCTGTAGAGGTTCAGAGGTCAGAGACAAGAAAAGGTAATTCGAGAGTTAAACATGGGCATTTCTGCCTTGGAATTCAGTTTCTTCAGAAGACCACACATGGACAGTCAGGGAACTGATGGTCCATGAAAAGCCCCAGAGCCTGGCCTGAATGTGAACCTAGGCCTGCTACTGAAAACAATTGCAAATAAGTAGTGGAGGAACACACACACACACACACACGCACACACACACACACACACACACACACACACGCACACACACACACACACACACACACACACACACACACACACAACCAACACGCACAACATGCACTTCTAAAGGGACTTTCATCATATAAAATGGAAGAGAGCAATAATATCCGCAAGTCCCACAGGTAGGTAACCTTTCAACAACTGGTGATCCCATTAGGTGGCCAACTAAGCCTTTAGGCTCCCTGAGTGATAAACTTAAGAAGCCCTGAATTCTCTGAGAAAATATGCTTCTGAAAATTTTGCACTATTTGAATCTCACTATCCACTGCCCCTCTCCACACTCATACTGGCTTTATACTCAGCGTCCTAATACTGAATCAATTAGATCAGTAAATTCTCTTCATAAGAAGGTCAAGGTGAGAAGGACATGGACCTGTATCTCTCTACAATGCCAAGAATGGATCTATGCATTGTCTTCCATTTCCCATTCTTCTGAACTCTTCGTCCTTCTCAAACTTTATACGGATCATATGGATGACATGGGGTTCTTGAAAAATCATATTATGATTCAGATAATCTGAGCAAGGGCCTTAAGATTTTTGAATTTCTAACAAAGTGATGTTGACTTGCATTATTCCATTAACCTCTTCTCTGAGTAGTGAGGTAGCCAAATGATGGTTCTCAACTCCACCTGATAACCTGTAGTAATGTGTTAAGTACTAGAACCAAGCCAGCATAAAGCAAGAGGAGCAGGGCCTCTGCTGGGGACAGAGCATTTGTGGAGGTCATTTGGAAGAAGAAATGCAAAAGCCTAAAGATAAAGAAAACATATAGGCCTCTGGAGACCTGCAGGAATGTTGGGGGTACATATGACTTAGCGCCTAAGAAACTCAAATTGATCTTTCCTGTGGTCATCTGGGAAAACTTGTTTCAGGTTGTTTCTTTTTTAAATTGACTGAGCTTAGAAATGAAACTTTCTGATTAAAAAATCAAAGTATGTGGTTATAATGTGCTCTGGTTCCTCACAATATCTTCTGTTATGTATGACTTCAACTTGAAGGGGAGAAATTATGGAGACTCCTTCCCAAAAAAGGTGTCTGCTTCCAGGGGAAGCACAACAGTATTATCTACTCTTCTTTATGCACAATGCAATGTTTTAATAATAATATTTGAACTAATTCTTAATAAAGCCATTAGGCCAGTGATAATCTGTTAAAAGTTTAGGTGATAATAAACTCATGCTCATCTGTTAGAGAAGAATTTAGAGAGGAATCATTATATGTAAGTTGCAAGTCATACAAGCTAACCACGACATCATCTTGATGTGTTTCTTTTCTACATGCAGGAGGAAGTTCCTTTCTTCTTATTAGAAGGAATTGGTCATTGGGAATCAATATACACAGAAATAGAGCAAAGCCATATTATTGTCCTCTCGAGTTTTTCTACAAGGAAGGAATGAAGAATAATGTATTAAGAATGTCATTGACAAAAATAAGTCTATTGACAGCATGCGTAAAAGCAGCTGTGTTAATAGATTCTTAATTGCAAATTCTCATTGCTAGAAAGATTGGGAATCCATAGGAATAAATTTTAACATTATATTGGTGTAAAGTTGGACAGTACTGCTCAATCTCTTTAAGGAGCTAACGGTAATACTTGGCAATAGAAGAACAGAAATGAGCATATAGTGACTAGTAATTTTTAAGGAATATGAAGAAAGTACCAATTATTTATTTACTTACTTTTAGTACTAGGGATTGAACCCAGGGAAAATCTACCTCAAGATTATAATGTGAAGAACCAGAGCACATTATAGCCACAAAATATACCTCCAACCCTTTTCAGTTTCTTTCTATTTTGAAACAGGGTCTCACTAAGTTGCCGAGGCTCTCTTTGAACCCAAGATCCTCCTGTCTCAGTCTCCCAAGTACTGGAATTACAGGCATGGGATACCATGTCTGGCCAAGTTTTTATCTTTAATTTCTCTAAAGCATTCTTACATAGAGACAATTTAGCTATCTATGCATATACAATCTTCATAATTATTAAAACCAAAATTAACTATGAAAGTTTCGTTGCTGAAAGTTAACATTTTGAATTTAAAAAGTAAAAATGTATATTATTCTTCTCCAATAGTCTTGATGAGTGAGTAAATGAGTGTAGAAAGAAACAATTATTATTCAAAGATAGTTATCACAAGTGAAACCCTTACTGCCACCTGGTGGCAGCATACCCTAATTGACGAATTAGTTGTGAATCAAGTCAAGAAGACTAAACTTAGAAAGTGAAGGAAGTCACATGTCATGAGATACTATAAAAGACATGAGATATTAGAGCATCACAAACCCTTGTAATTTAAATACAGTACTCATATTTTCACTTTCAATCTTTCACTTTCAATCTCTAGTAAAGAGAAGAAGCAACTTTCTGGATGATCTTGGAACACACTTTGGTTCAAGGCTGGTTTCCCTAGGTTACCTCTGAGTGTGTTTTTCTGGTGAGACTCAGAGCAGTCTATGCATAAGATGGCCCTAGACCTATTCAGTTGCTATATTGGCTGAAAAGGTAAGAAAAAATGTTTCATTCTTCTTTATTTTAGCACAATTCCATTGTGTACATATCCCATAGTTTTGTAATCCATTAATCTGTTGAGGGACATCTTGTCTGGTTCCATAGTTTGGCAATTGTGAATTGTTCAGCTATAAATACAAACATGCATGCATTGGTTTGATAGTTTAGTTTTAATTCTTTTGGGTAGATAACCAGAAGTGGATAGCTAGATTATATGGTAGGTTCATTCCCATTCTTCTAAGGATCCTCAATACTGTTTTCCAAAGCGGTTGCACTAATTTGCAATCTCACTAGTAATGTACTGGTGTACTAGAGCTCTCACTTCTTCACACTCTCATCAGCATTTGTTTGTGTTCTTTTAATTAGTGACATTCTAATTGAAGTTAGGTGAAATATCAGAGTAGTTTTTTTGTTTTGTTTTGTTTTGTTTTGTTTTGTTTTGTTTTGTTTTGTTTTGTTTTGTTTGGTGGTACGGGGTTCCTGGAAGCCCTTCTACCTCCGAGCTACACTCCCAGACCTATTTTTACATTTTTATTTGGAAACAGGGTCTCCTAAGCCAGCGCGCATGGCTGGCTTCGAACCTGCGCGATCCTCCTGTCTCTGCCTCCGAAGCGCGGGGATTACAAGCGTGTGCCACCATGCCCGGCCATCAGAGTAGTTTTGTTTGCATCTCTCTGCTAATGATGTTAACATTTTTCATACATTTATTGACCTTTTTTTTTCAAGTGTCTATTTAGTTGTATGACTACAATGATCAATAAGAATAATTAATTAATTAAAAATGTTTTTCAATGTCATATCTATGGGCATACTATAGAGGTAAACCAGTAGTGTGTTCTACAGACAGCCTCTCAACAGCTAAAAAGTCTCTGTAGTTTGGTGGATTCATGCATGAAGTTATTTATAAAGATTATTCCATCAGAATCTCTGGGGATGGAAACAGGCATTGATTCTTTTTTTCCTAGGGGTTTAGAACACCATATAAAAATGATGTTTTTTCTGTCTGAAATTAGGTAGATCTATAGGAGAGCTAAATATAAAGTTAAAGCATGTATTTTATGCAGAAAAAAATATATCATTGCCACCTATACTCCAAAGTCTTTAGAGACTCATAAGAGTATCAGAAAGTAAACTGTCTTTAACTGATAACTGTGCAGATACTTCCTATACATACTTGATTTAATTTTCCACTAATACAGTAAGAAGAATTTGTTGTCTCTGTACTCATCATAGTTTCAGAAACTGAACCAAAAGTAGGTTAATCATCATGGGATTACACCAGTCATAAATAGCATAGCACAGAGTTAAGCTTATGATTATCTGGCTCTTAAAGCCCTGGACATTCTCTTGACTTCTTGTTGAATTCAAGTCATTTAAACACGGCATATCCTTCACACTTTTGAGAATATCCTTGGATTCATGAACAACTTCTTTTTAAGCCTTCCAAATCACTGGGCCAAACCCTTTAGAGGTGATCCCTAGCCAGCAGATGGAACTCGTTCAGTGGTAGGAATTTTTACTAGTTATGATCAGGTCAAGAGACAGAAGCTTAGCTCAATGACTCATCTGACTTTCCTTGTGTGTCTTTTTCTCTCTATTTACCAGTCAAACTAGTTCAAGGAACCCTAGTTTAAATGTAACAAAGCAGCAACTGTCACATGATTCAAAGTTAAATATGTCAGAGACAAATTTTTGATGGGGAATTGGGGTAGAAAACATGACCTTTTTAGCTATAGATAGACTTCTGTGATACTTTCAGACTGAGGTGGTGCCTGCTCCTCTGAGCACTCTACTTTGGGACTTCCTCCAGACACCTGGCTTGTTTCACTTTCTCGTACAGGATAGCCCAATGGTCTAATAAGTCAAACTGTAAAACGGTGTTTACTGAGTTTCTACTAAGCTGACCGAAGGAAGATCCTTGCCATGTTGAGTTTGTATCTGGGGGATGCAAATATCTGTGAAAATGTGCAAGTTTCATTTACCTTCCAGTTTAAAATATATTGACCTTCTTTAGTATTTTAATATAAAACTGAGATTTTTGACTCTGATTGAGCCTTCTCTGTCATTCTCTATCCCTCCCTCTTTCTTATCTTCTTCTCTTTTCAGGACTTTGCATATGCCTTTTTTTCTGCCCAAAATTTAGTTTCTTGGTATATCAATAATCTATGTCCATGTAACATATCACATCCAAACTTCTAAAATTGCCACCTTTTTTATAGTTCTGGGAATTGAACCCAGAGGCATTCTACTTCTAATCTACAACCCCAGCCCAACTTTTTTTTTTTTTTTTTTTTTTTTTTGCGGGTCTGGGGATGGAACCTAGGGACATTCTACCTTTGAGCTATACTCCCTGCCCTGTTTTTTTTTTTTTTATTCTTTAGTTTTAAACAGGGTCTCAATTAGCTGCAGTGGGCCTCACGAAGTAGCTGAAGCTGTCCATGAACCGCGATCCTCTGGTCTCAGCCTCCAAAATGCAGGGCTTACAAGCATGTGCCACCACGCTCAGCTCCAGCCTGATTATTCTGAAACAGGATCTCACTAGGTTGCTGAGGGCTTTGCTAAGTTGCTGAGGCTGTCCTTCATCTTACAATCCTCCTATCTCAGCCTCCCAAGTACTGGAATTACAGGTATGCATCACTGGCCCCATTTGAGAGTCCCTTTTATTAGCTCCCGATTGTGTGGTCAGCTACTCAGGCTGGGAACAGCCAGCGGTCCCTCTGTTGTATCATCTGGAATCTCTTTAGCAGCTGTGAGTGCCTGGCAGCTGGACTAGGGCTGGATGATCTAAGATGGACTTGCTCATGGTTGGTGCAAGTTGTCAGCTGGTAGGGCTCAGGAATAGTTTCTCTTAATCGCTGGAATAGTTTCTCTTAATCACTGGCCTCTTCTCCTTCAGAACACCAGGACACACCTCCCTCTCCTGCAGTCTTGGGGCAGTTTTCCAAGGGAACAATGGTCCAAACTTTTATTATTTCCACGTTATGCTGGACACAGCAGGTCAGAGGCCAACCCGGACTCAGTCAGCAGAGAAACCAACTGTATCTCCTGCTGGAGGAGCTGATCATTCTTCTTCTACCACACCTGCTGATGAATGCTAATGTTTCAGCTGCTGGTTCTCATACCTGGCTAGGGAAAATTGGTCTTAATCACTGCATATTATTAAATCCTCTTTATACAATCCCAAATTGCCCTACTTCCTTTCCTTGCAGAATTAATCTCAATTTATAGGTAAATGTTTGTTTTGTGGTTCTTTGATTCAGTCTGGCTTCCTTCTTGAATTGTGAGTTTTGAGAAACCAGAGACAGGGATTCTGGATCTTCGGGGACTGCTCCAAAGCAAGGGGCAAAGGCCCCATTCCATAAGTGTTTGTTGACTGACCACATGAATGAGAAAGTAAGTTGGTGTTATGTGGTTGAGAAGGTGGAACCATCGCTTATTACTTGGGACCTGCATGACGTTCCACAACCACTGTGCCTACCAGTCAGGTCTCACAACAGTAAGCTGAGTGTGCATATGTAGTGGGTGCCAACAGATGCCTTCAAAAGCAACATGAGCTCAACCACTTAATTTTTCTTTCTTTTAGGTGCTAGGGATTGAACTCAAGGGCATTCTACCTCTAAGCCACACCTCTACCACTATTTTGTTTTTTGTTTTGTCTTTTATTAGTTATTTTTTGAACTTGTAGTTTTATTTTTTGTTTTGTTTGGTTTTAGATAGTGTGTTTTAGTACTGGAGATGGAACCCAGGGCCTCATAACATGCTAGGCATGTGCTCTACTACTGAGCTGTATCCCCAGCCCCGTTATTTTTTTCCTTTGAATCAGGTTCGCACTAAGTTGCTGATGGCCTCACTAAGTGGCCTCAAACCTGCAATCCTCTTGTCTCAGCCTCCCAAATATTGGGATTACAAGTGTGTACCACCACATATGGCTTAACCACTTAATTTTTATGAAAAATATGAATATATTTCATCTTAATATATGTAAAAAGCCAGAAAAATGGAAAAGTGTTAACTCCTACATTGACTAATATCAGCAGGTTTATAAGTACTCTTCTAATGAATCTTGTCTCATTGATGTATAAACAGGGCCAGAAGCAAATGGTGAAGGAAGACGGGGCCATTGGTTGGATACCAACAGGGTTTATGACGCTGGTCTTTTATTTTTATAACAGGTAGGGAGAATTTCCCAGGGCTAATTTATTTTCTTGTCAAAAATACCCAAGATTTGTCAGTTAAAGCCCCCAATATTTTTACTGCTGGAAAATCTGTCAGAATGACCCAGAAGGCTCACATTTTACACACTACAAGAAACAAAACCACAGGGGTAGACTGAAATGGAACGCAGCCATTAGTAGTAAGTTTGAGGTTGACTGCTCTTTAAAAAAGGAAACAGACTCGTTTCTTCTGTTTTTCCAGTGTTGGTCTTCAGAGGCCCCTCTTCACTTTGTACTTGGTGAGAGTCAAAAATATACTTACCCATTTCTGGTTTCCTGCTATTGTGTTTGAAATATGGATTTTACATATTTGAGGTAATCACTAGGTTAACTTTATCAGTGGATTTGGCATTCACGAGATTAAAAATACCTGAATTTTAGAACCTCAATATTCCATTGGGTTATAAATGGCTGACCACCAAGGTGTTCTATTTTTTCTATTTTTTTGAAATCCTAAAGCATGAAGTATTACTTTTTCTTCTCTCATGGTCTCTCTCTCTTTACTGACATCATACTAAGATATGCCCAAAAGAACTTTTCAAAAGGCTCTGTATGGTAGTAAGAGATTTCAAAAAGAATAAAAGAGTTTTATCATCAAAGAGAAACAGCTCACATTAAATATTTTTAAATATCTCTGGGTTGCAAAGGAATTGAAGTTAGAATAACATAAAGATACATGTATATCCATGCTTATAGCAGCAGAATCCATAATAGCCAAACTGTGGAATAAGCCTAGGTATCCATCGACAGATAAGTAAGTTACGAAATTGAGGTAGATACAAAGAACGGCGTTTTACTCAGCCAAAAGAAAAACAAAATTATGTCATTCCCAGGAAATAGATAGGATTGGAGAAGATTATGTAAAATGAGATTAGCCAGTTCCAGAAAGTTAAGGGCCATATGTGGAAACTAGAGAGAAATTGGGAAAGAAGACTTCAGGGACTAGAGGAATAGCGGAAGCCGAGCAGAGTGTCCCATGCTTGGAATCCCAGCAATCCCAGTATTCGGGAGGCTGAGACCAGAGGACCGCAGTTCATGCACAGCCTCAGCTACTTAATGAGGCCCTCTGCAACTCAGTGAGACCCTGTTGCAAAATAAAGAATAAAAAGAGTAGGGCTGAGGGTTTATCTTGGAAGTAGAATGCCCCTGGGTTCCATCCCCAGTACTTCAATAAGAAAACGAATGTGGAAGAGGATTTTCTGAGGCAGATGAGGAGATGAAAGGGGAGACTTGATTATGGAGACAGCGCAAGTAATTTTTTGTTCATTTATGAAGTTATCTATATAAATTTTTTTTTTTTTGGTGGTACTGGGGGTAAAACCCAGAGGCTTTCTACCTTTGGGCTATACTCCCAGATCTTTTTTATATTTTATTTGGAAACAGGGTCTCACTAAGTTGCTGAGAGCCTCACTAAGTAGCTGAGGCTGGCTTCGAACCTGTGTGAGTGCGATCCTCCTGTCTCAGCCTCCCAAGCGCAGGGATTACGAGCGTGCGCCACCACGCCTGGCTATCTAAATCAATGTTAATATTATGTATAGGGAGGGGAAACAAACACTGTAGGGCCTGGAGAGAAAAAAGAAAATAGTGCTAGGTGCATGTATGATTCTACCACTCAGAATTTCACTACAATGTATAATTATAATGCACCAATAAAACAAAGTCTTTGAGCTACAAACCTTATAATTTCATAATGATTTCTACCAGAAATGTAATAACTTAGGGTAGACTGTGATAACTGATACACCCAATATTACAATGGCTCAATGCAGCAGACACTTTTATTGCATCATTACATAACAGTCCAGGGAGGCTGTGAATCTTGCTTGGGAGTGAATGGCTTGTCCTGTAGTCATTCAGGAATCTCAGCCGACAGCGCTCTGCCATCTGGATCACATGGCTCCCGTGCCATTCTGGAAGTTGCCATTGCAGCCAGCTAGAGGAGGAAGGACATAAAAAGCCCACATGGGAGTGGCCCACAACACCCATTCATACTTGGTTGACCACAATCCAGTTCCATGGCCACAATTAACCACAAGAGAAATTGGAAAGTGCCTTGTCTACATAGGAAGGAAGACGAGATAAATGGACTTGAGTAAAAGGAGTCTGAGACAAGGAAATAATCACAACACTTCCAGTTGTTCCTAAGATAAAGAAGTTGATGCCTAACAGGGCACCATGGCAAATACGT
Organism: Muscardinus avellanarius; assembly: GCF_963383645.1. Taxonomy (NCBI): domain Eukaryota; kingdom Metazoa; phylum Chordata; class Mammalia; order Rodentia; family Gliridae; genus Muscardinus; species Muscardinus avellanarius. The sequence goes on along the minus strand of NC_137789.1, from coordinate 15,039,682 downwards.
GATCACAACTTAGTGAGGCACTCAGGGACTTAGCCAGACCTCGTTCCCAAATAAAAAATAAAAAGAGCTGGGGTGTAGCTCAGAGGTAGAATGCCCCTGGGTTCAATCTCCAGTACCTCCCCCCGCACATACATACACCAAATTGATGCTGAGTGCACGAGCTCCTTCCTAATTCACTTTATGATGTAGATGTTAGAACACAAGTCAGGTTGCACTGTTTGTTGTTTTCCTTTTTTCTCTCTCTCACTTACTGATTGTCTAACCTCGAACAAGGATTCAGTGCTTCTTGGAATCTCTTCCCTTACCTCTAAATGGGGACAATACTAATATCTATTCCACAAAGTTATAAAATTCAGGAGACTTCTTGTAGGTAAAGCACTTAGAATAACAAACACTTGACCTAGTATCACTCTAAACTTTTGTTGTGACTCCCCCCTGTGCACATCCTAATCCAGGGTACACAGTCTCAGGAATAGGAACATTCCAAACCACAGAAACACCATGTCTACAGCACATGTAGTGCCAGAGAGTGAGGGAGAATGCATGCTGCTGCACCATTAAGGCTTGGAGTTACTCGTCGTGCAGATGTAGATAAGGTAGCTAAAGTCAGGCCTAATGTATTTAATCTCTGTGCCTAGTTTCCTGCAACCTCTGATTTTCTTTTTAATCTATAAAATAGTGACAATTTTCTTTGCACACAATTATTTTGTTGGGGATCACTAGTGGAGATTGCACCCAGGGGCATTCTACCTCTGAGCAAGCCCTTTTTATGTTTTATGCGGAAACTGGGTCTCTCTCACGAAGTTGCTGAGGCTGACCTAGAACCTGAGATTCTCCTGTCTTTCTTGGCTTCATAAGGACTAGGATTGCAGGTGTGCACCACCATGTCTGGCCTCAAATAATTATTATGAGGATTATTTTTAAGTGTGACTTTGGAATAAATCTCATATTGTGGGAGATGGATGTGTCTGACTTGATTGATGGCAGGCATGTGGGGGGTATTCAGAAAGCATTTCCAACCACCCCACGCTCTCCTCACTACCTGCCTGGATTATAGCAACGAAGAGGATTCCCTTAATGGATTATCACACAAGTTACCAGATCGCAGATGGGTTGCTCTCTGAGAAAGTCAGGGCATAAGCATTATCTGGACTTCTCAGCAAGCCTGCATGGCTTACAGAGGACACTGTCCCCATCTTTCAGAGTCATAGACCAGGTTGTCATTAATGTCTAGTTTCTAAGAAATTGTTCCAAACTGCAGCAAATGCAGCACAAATGTCTAAGGACTGGGGACATCAGTGACAACAAGAAGGCCGTGGGAATGTGCAGGCTCAGCAAAATGCAAAGTGAAAGCAATGGGAGACTTGAGGCTGTCACGAAACGCCCCACGGAGGGCACGGGGCAGCAACTTAAGAGGACACAGAGAAGTGCATGCCCCTGTCATGTAGGTGGGTTTCTGTGGGCCACTTGCTGCTGCTGTTGTTGTTGTTACAGTGGAGAAAGATGAAATGCTGACGTCCTTTAATCATCTATACTTAAAGAGCCGAATCATAAATATTCCAAGGGCTCTGCTGGTTCATAATAACCCTCATGACAGTGACTCTAAGGGTTCTGCTGGTTCTTCCTCACTTGGAATATGTGAATAGAGAGGCAAGAGGGAAGAATAAAACACGAAAGGGCCAGCAAATCTCCCTGCATGAGGAACGCTCACCTTGGGCAGTACATGTGACATGCGACACACAACATATAACACGTAACACAGGACACAGGACACAGGACATATGTGACATGTGGCATGCAATATGTAGCATGTGCCATATGATAGACAGCACACAACATATGACATGTGACACACACGACATGTGATGTGTGACATGTGACACACAGCATACTACATGCAGCGCATGACATATGTCACATGTGACATGCAATATGAGACACGTGACGCTGGTAGGAATACCAGTTTCCTCCCATTCTCTGGCATTCTTTCTGGCATCTTCTCCCCAGCTTGTGGTAGACTGCTTCTGAAGGAAAACCAAAGTAATAGTAATAGTAATAATAATAAGAAGAAGACACATTAAGTACTTCTGTGCCAGAGCTGTCCTCATACACATGCACACACACTTATTTTCTTTATCTAGCCATTACAAACAAGGACTGATGCACAGATTTGTTGATAAGCTGACCAGGGCCATGGAACACACAGGGGACACAGGGAGCGCCCTTCCCTGGACACTCTGGCTTTAGGACCAGCCTTATTATCCAAAAGAGTAGCAAAGAGTTATCAAAAATAAATAAATAAATAAATAAGCCGGGCATGGAGGCACATGGTTGTAATCCCTGTGCTTGGGAGGCGGAGACAGGAGGATCACGCAAGTTTGAAGCCAGCCGTGCTGGCTTAAGAGACCCTGTTTCCAAATAAAAATACAAAATAGGTGTGGGAGTGTAGCCCGGAAGGGTTTCCAGGAACCCCAGTACCACCAAAAAACAAAACAAAACAAAAAAAAAACAACTAAAAACCCAAGTTTTTCATACTTTATAGAGTATACATTATTTCCCTCCTGTACTGTCATATATTTTGAGTTGCATTTTAGTCGTTTACTCTTCACAGCTGGAAAACCTGAGACCCTTGGGTATCATCTGACCCTAATGTCTGATTTTAAGGGTTTGAGTAGCTTCGAGGAGTGAGAGTGAAAACCAGGAACCCTATGCTGACCTTGTAGGCCTCCCTGCTTAACCATGGGTGATGCTGAGGGAGTTACTTCACCTCTCCAAACCGTTCTAACCCTATTTCCTCATCTGTAAAATGGCCATCATAATAGATTTATTTAAAGGGTCTTTGGTTCATCAAGTGATGTCATGTGTATAAAATGTTTAGCACCACTCATGGTACATAACAGGTTTGCAGTAGACCCTTGTGAGTATCAGCACAACCATCTCTATGTTTACTGAGGTTGAGTTTCCTTTTCCCATTACTGGGAAGAAACAGTGCATAATTCCTCCACCAATTTTCATCTCACGTATAATCCCAATGCTTAAAACTACTGAAAGGACATTCTTCAATGCCAGACTTTGAATGAAGACGAACTCAGCTCCAGCCAGAAATTGGTGAAGTAGAAAGGTGAAGTTTCACTTCGTAAGCACTTTTCTTTCCTCGTGGAGGAGGACACTAACTGATTTGTGTGCACGCATTTGTCTATGCAGTGCTCCAAATTAAAATTCTCAGAAGGAACCATTGAAAACCAATCATTCAAAACACCTAAAAAATGGCACCTTGAAGAGCTTCTCAGGGCTAATTCATCAACAGTAGCAGCAATTCAACTGTGATCCTTTATTCAGATCCATTTCTTTCAAAATGTTAAGAGCCATAAAGATTTGCAGTATTGTACCCCAGCAAACAGGGGCTCTAAGGAAAATATAGGGTGAACAGGTGGGAGGAGAACCCTGAGATGAGGCACCCTGGTAGCTCTCGAGAAATAACAAAAACTCTCAGCTCTTTGGAAAGAATCACTTGACCTTGACAATTCCTGCCCTTAAGAGTAGATGTATGGGTTCTTCCATCTTAAACAATTGAAGATTTGTATGAAGTTTACAATTAACCTTTCTATATCACTTTACAGAAAGTTATCACCTTTGTTACATCATTGAACCCTCCCACAAATGTTGTGAAATGACCCTTATCATTAGTAGAGATGTATCTATGACCAATATACCTGTAAGACTATGAACCAGGAAGGATACCATTTTTCTCTAAATTTCCAGTTATTCACACTATTGTTAGCGCCTAATGAATATTTAAGATGAACTACAAATAAAAACAAATCTTAAAAGATTAATTACAGTTTATCAATGGTAAATAAATGCCCTATATGAAGTCCAGTGTTTAAAAACTAGAGTCATCTATTTATTAAAAAAAAAATTAAATGGCACTAATTTAACAGTGCCCATTGAGCACATTCTGTAAACAAACATAAGGCCAGGGGCAGATATGAAATATGAGGCTCAGTCTCTGCTCATAGGGATGAAACAAACAATTCAGTTAGGTAGATAAATATAAGCCTGATAACAAATAAAATAATAGAGCTTAGAAATTAATCATTTTTTAGTCCAACATTTTCTAAGCTGTAAGCATGCTTCCTAATTCCACCAGATATTAGTTGTTTTGTCTTTGGGGGAGTAAGGTGTTTTTAAGTGGGAAAACATTCCATGAGGCAGACTCAGCCTTCTCTGCAAGTCACAAGCACAGTAGACATTCTAAGTCTGGAAGCTCTCAAAAATAGAAACTGCACCCAGTTTTGTTGAGCCAGTCTCTCCCAAGCCTCTCATCTTAAATTTACTCACAAAATTTTATTGAAGATCTTGTGCCTTAAGAGAGCAGACAAGTGTGGATCACTTGTCCACTTCTCAAAGGTGAACAAGTGAAAGGATCACTGGAAAGTTTGCTTAAATACAGATTTGGGGGGCTCTCCTCCTTAAATTTTGAAGCAGATGACCTGGGATGCAGTCTAAGAACTTACATTGGTTACAGACTCCCAGAAGACCTGATACTTCACGTTTGAAAACTGAATTGGACAATTATCTCCACCGATCATTTTTTTTTTAATGTTCCTCAAGTATGGTACACCCATGCATGCATGCAATTATTCTCATTATTCTAAACACACAGTGACATCTTTGTAAATGATTTGGTAGAAATGATACCCATTCTAAGGAAGAATAATGAAGGAAGGAGAGTGTTTTGAGAATGCCTATTATGACCACACTTCAAATTCTGTCAGCTATAACTAGGCTGTGTGACCCTGAGCAGAAATGAAAGGTCATTGCAAATTGAGGAAAAAATGTGTACAAATCCAGGGAGAAATGTCATGGGATATTCAAGGTCAAACTATTCTGATGGCTGAGATGAGGAGAAGAGACTGTTCATAAGTAAGGATGCTGTCTGTTTCAAGCAATAGGACATAGAGAACAAAATAGTTTGAACAATCAAAGAAGTGTGCTGATTCATATCACTAAAATATCTAGAGACACAGCAGGCTTCTGCGTAGGCTTCTTTTAGTAACTCTAGCTCCCCCAGAATGTAAATTCCAGGTAGGCACAGAGCTTTATAATTTGCTATCAGTGTCTACTACACTCTCTACAGTAGGCCAGGCCCTCAGTGAATTCATGTAACATAAAATGGGCACATGCTACCTCTTTAATTCATATGGGTTTCCAGTTCATTCTGAGTCTTACTTGCCTTGGTAGCACAGAATGGCTGCTATTCGCCTCAAGCAGCTAAAATCTTTCCTTTTCACACCTACCTCTTCTCTAAGCCAATTTCTCTTCCTCATGGATACACAGAAAGTCCACTTTTCCCAGGACCTCTTACCATCAGTCTTGGCCAGGCAATTGAGTTCTAGCCCATAGAGTGTCTCAGAAGTGATGCCCATCTGCACACCTGGCACATCAGGGCCCCCAGACACACCTCATGATCTCTTTTCCTGACCTCCTCACTGATGCCATGAGTACAGCAAGCATCCTTAGAAACTACAAGCTGGAGCATGCCAGACCCCTGGAGAAGCCGGGCACAGTAAGACACTGGGTTCCGGGCAGGAGTCATGCAGGGCACGCCAGCCGGGGCCCAGGTGGCAGGACTCTGGGCCCCAGACCCGACCGCCCGTAGCACGCCAGACCCCTGGAGAAACCGGACTCAGTACCCTGGCTCCCGGGCAGGGGTCGCGCAGGGCACGCCACCTGGGGCCCGGGTCGCGGGACTCTGGGCCCCGGGCCGGACCATGCGTAGCACGCCAGACCCCTAGAGAAACCGGGCCCAGTACCCTGGGTCCTGGACGGGGGTCAGGCAGGGCATGCCAGCCTGGGGCCAGTGCTGGGGCCTTTGAGACCAGGATTGGAGCCTGCCGAGGAGTTAGGCCAGTGCCGGGGCCAGCAAGGCCAGGATCGGAGCCTGCCATGAGGCAAGGCCAATGCTGGGGTCTCCGAGGCCAGGATAAAAGCCTGCCGAGGGGTTAGGCTGGTGCCGGGCCAATGGCCAGCATTGGAGCCTGCCATGAGGCAAGGCCAGTGCTGAGGCCTCCGAGGCTGGAATCGGAGCCTTCCGAGGGGTTAGGCCGGTGCCGGGACCAGTAGCTGGCATCGGAACCTTCTGTGAGGCAAGGCCACTACTGAGGCCTCTGAGGCCGGATCGGAGCCAGCCGAGAGGTTAGGCTGGTGCTGGGGCCAGCGAGGCCGGCATCGGAGCCTGCTGTGAGGCAAGGCCGGTACTGGGGCCTCCGAGGCCAGGATAAGAGCCTGCCGAGGGGTTAGGCCAGTGCTGGGGCCAGTGAGGCCGGCATCGGAGCCTGCCTTGAGGCATGACCAGTACTGGGGCCTCTGAGGCCTGGATAAGAGCCTGCCAAGGGGTTAGGCCAGTGCCGGGGCCAGCAGCCGGCATCGGAGCCTTCCGTGAAGCAAGGCCACTACTGAGGCCTCTGAGGCCGGGATCAGAGCCTGCCGAGGGTTAGGCCAGTGCCAGGGCCAATGGCCAGCATCGGAGCCTGCCATGAGGCAAGGTCGCTACTGGGGCCTCTGAGGCCGGGATCGAAGGCTGCCGAGGGGTTAGGCCAGTGCTGGGGCCAGCAAGGCCAGGATCAGAGCTCACCATGATGCAAGGCCGGTGCTGGGGCCTCCAAGGCTGGGATCAGAGCCTGCCAAGGGGTTAGGCTCATGCCGGGGCCAACAGCTGGCAACGGAGCCTTCCGTGAGGCAAGGCTGCTACTGGGACCTCCGAGGCTGGGATCAGAGCCTGCCGAGGGGTTAGGCCGGTGCTGGGGCCAGCGAGGCCGGCATTGGAGTCTGCCGTGAGGCTAGGCCAGTGTTGGGGCCTCCGAGGCTGGGATCAGAATCTGTCGAGGGGTTAGGCCGGTGCCGGGGCCAATGGTTGGCATCGGAGCATGCCGTGAGGCAAGGCCACTACTGGGGCCTCCAAGGCCGGGATCAGAGCCAACTGAGGGGTTAGGCTGGTGTCAGGGCCAGCGAGACCAGAATCGGGGCCTCCCATGAGGCAAGGCCGCTGCTTAAGCCAGCGAGGTCTGGATCAGTCCACCGGGTAGCCAGGCCACTACTGGGGCCATCAAGAGTGGGATCGGTACTTGCAACATGGAATGCACAGAGAAATATCGCAGAAAATATAAATCAGATGCTTCTTCTAATCAGCAATAACTAGGAGAAAAGGGGCAACAGGAAGAGTTGGGCTATAGAAAGGGCCCTATAGTGAAGCAACTAAGGTGACCAATTAGAGAGTATGGAATAGGGGAGGATGGAGCCTCTTTAAAAGGCAGGAGGTACATAAACAAATGTATCAAAGTTAATCACCAAACAAGCATGGGATCAAGGGAGGGGGAGGGAACGGGATGGGGGCTGGATGAGGGCTAATTGGATGATGTGTGCTTGTATATCCTCTCAAGTCTTGTACTCCAATATGATTGATATATGACTACAATGCACCAATAAAAAATAAATAAATAAAAGAAAAACAAAGAAACTACATGCTGTAGTTGACAGAGGTTATTATGTTTAATTCCTTCTATGTATTTAGTTTCATTGTTGTTATTGCTGTTGTAAAATGGCTTACCTAAGAAGATAATTGAATAGAGATAGAGGAAAAACAAAGCACTTTTTGTTTTGTTTAGTTTTCCGTCAGGACCAAGGAGATTTACTCTCTTTAAACTGTCTTAGTTTACATGGCCATTTCTCCAAGGACAGGAAAGGATAGTGCTTTCTGTCCTTCTCTCATATTTATCAAAGGCTGTGTATTCACAGGGAATACACATGAGCTACACATAAGCTTCTTCTCCTGTTCAATACAGACACTAAGGATTATTCCAGGGTCCTATGGGCCAAACCTGGAATTGATTTTAAGGCTCAGCTTTCCTAGAACCACAATTAGAGATTATACTCTGTTGAGGAAGAATAAAATGGTTCTGAGAAGAACAACTACAAATAGCACTTCAAGTTGGCAAGTTCCAAGGAGTGGCTTTACATTCAGGAACTTGGATGTGAGGATGATTGGAGATTATTGGCATGTTTTAATCAAGGGAGTAACATTGTCAGATTTTTTTTCAATCCAAAAATGTTTTAGCATAGAGAAAATTATACAGAATAAAGCAAGAAACTCATACCCTGCCTAATCAAATATCATATATTGCCATGCTCAATTCATATTATTTATCGATTAATTTATTTCTTTAATTTTGTTGGTACTGGGGTTTCTAGAAACCCTTCTACCTCCAGGCTACACTCCCAGACCTATTTTATATTTTTTATTTGGAAACAGGGTCTCTTAAGCCAGAGAGGCTGGCTTCGAACCTGCACGATCCTCCTGTTTCAGCCTCCCAAGCGTGGGGATTACAAGCACATGCCACCACGCCAAGCTCATATTTTTTAATTAAGGAAACCCTACAGATATGTCTGAAACATCCTAGATGCTCCAATCCTAATATATTCCTCTTCCCAAGTGTAACCATTGTCTGATACTCATCATTCTTATGAAAGCTTTACTGCTATTGCTGAGTTTATGCAAATACTATACGGAATTATTCATATTTTCAAACATAGCAAATGTTTTTAACATTTTTTTTTCTACAACTTGCTTTTTTCAACCCAATCTGTAAACTTGCCAGTTTGAGACATTTCTTTACATCAATCATTTTGACCATAGTATTATTTTTCATTTTATTGCATGAACATGGTATACTTCATTTATCCATTCTTCTACCGATTACCATTCATTTTATCTCTATATTTTTGCAATTGAAATAATAATATTTGAGCATTCTTGTAAACAGTTCATTGTGCACACGTGCTGGGATATAGTGCTGGATCAAATGCCATGTAAGCCTTCAACTAACCTAGATATTACATTAACATACATAAACAGAAATATATATTTCTCTACAGAAATATAATATAAATATATTTAAAATATATATTTAAATATATTACAACTAGATAGATTGATAAACCTCTAGTGTATTCTCATTACCCTACATTCTCCAGATTCACATTCACGTGAAACAGGAGGGTTTGAGGGTCAAGTGAACTAATCAGATCATGGCTAGAGTCTGTAAGAGAAGCTACAGATCTGAAAAACACTGACACTAGAGACAAAGTCAAAGGGGGAAAAAGCTCACATGTTTAGAAGCCAAATTGATGAGAATGGTTATTGATTATAAAGAAATAAGGAGGAGAAGGAAATCAAGAATGACTCTAAATTTCCATCTTGGACACAAGAAGGAGCATATCTGTGGAGATACTGGTGACCAATTCCCTTTGAACACATGGCTTTTCAGAAATATGGGAGGAGAGAAGGAAGCACTGTGAGTGGAGCATTTGTATGTTTACATCTGGGAACTGAGAAGAGGTCAAAAGAGAAAATAAAAATTGTGGAGCCATCATAGGAGCTGAAATTCAAAACGTTATATCAGGGAAAATATTTAGAATTAGAAGAGAAGTGATATAAGAAGATATTCCTGGGAAACATTAATATTTAAAGGGCTATAGAAAGAACAGAAGATTGCAAAGAGAACAGAGACTAAAGGTGAAGCCGAAGTGTGGTAGTGTGGCAGCCAGAGCCTATAGAGATTCAAAGAATTAGTGGTCAACCACATTAAATGCAATGAGGAAACCAAGGAAGTGAATGCTGGAAATTAAACACTAGTGTTGTAGTCAGGCCATCGAACCTATATAAAAATGGGTTCAGTAGAATTGCATGGGTGGAAAGCAATATAATGAGTTAAATAAAAAGCTAGAACTATATATATATTTATTTTCAAAATATATTTATATTTTAACATATATATTTTTTCAGTACTGTGGATGATACCAGGGGCATTGTACCCCCGAGGTACAACCCCAGCACTATTTTTTTTTAGTCTTTTTATTGTTTGGTCTCACTGAGTTGTGAATGGCCTCACCAAGTAGCTGAGGCTGTCCACAAAAGGTGATCCTCCAATCTCCGACTCCTGAATGCTGGAATTACAAGTGTGTGCTACTATGCCTGGCCAAGAACTATGTTTTATATTAATGCAAATAACTAGTTTTTTAAAGTTGGGATCTCTGGAAATGAACACTGAGATGGAGTTTAGGGGCAAGATATTTATTGAAAATGAACATGTTTGAAAGGAAAGAGAATGAACCCAGGAAATTTGGCTCCAGGGTCCATGAATTTAAACATTGTTATAATGTGTCTCTATCCTTAAGGGAAAAAAATGCCCCATTCATTTTGCTTCACAAAAGTAAATTTGTTAAATCTGTTCTATGCCACTGTGGTTAATAGTTTCATCCATAGAGCCTCAATACGAAAACTGAAGTAAGGGGTTAGAGAAGAAAGATCATAAATAGAAATGTTATATCCCCCCCTTACATTTAACCTCTCTGATTTTACCCATTGTTGCAAGAACGAACACCTAGGAAACTCTGATATAAACTAATGCTTACAAATGGAGCCCCATGATTATGGAGTCTAAATCTTTGTTAGATGAATGTTGCTGACTTACGACCCTTATTGCTAGAGACTGGGAGGACAGGTTGACTTAATCTCTCTGAGCCTGCTCACAAGCAAAATAGAAACGCATAGCATCGCTTCCTTATTGCAAAGTTGCTAGAAAGGTTCCATGAAAGTCTACTGCGTTAAATTCTTGGCCCAGCTACTGCCACAAAAAGGGGACAGTGTGTGGTCCTGAGGACTTCACTCAATAGGATGCTGAGAGAGGAACAAGAGCAGCATGCAGCTGTATGGATGCTCACCGGGAAGAGCCGGGATGACACCTGGTGTCATCCTTTCTGAAGGAAACTTTAGTTACTTTCAGTCAATTTTCTGAGAGTCTCCTGAGTGAAAGTTGAACTCAGCTGCCAGGAAACATGCCAGCTGTTAGCTGGCCCCCGGAGGAAGTCAACACACTCCACCACATCTAACACCTACTGCCTGCAGCCCTCCCTCCCTCTTGGCCCCCACCTCCACCCCACCCCCACCCCAGCAGCTCTGCGCTTGGCTCTTGCAAACTCCAGCTGGGGAGGATGAATGGGCAAAAGGAAACTGTTTCCTTCCTTCCTTCCCAGGGATGAAATCAGCATGCACTGAACATTGCTATGCACTGCCTGTTATGGAGGATTGTTGTCCCCACTAGAAGGACTGAAGGACTTGTTCAAGAACAAACCTGGATTATAGGAAGCCAGGATCCAACATCATGCCAGCCTGAGCCCCAAGGCCCTGTTCTCTCTTACATACAATCAGAAGAAGGCAGCCTGCTACTGATAGCATGGATGCCCCGTGCAGGCAGGCTGGCTGTTGAAATATATCTCCCTATATAGCCCTTAATTCTTGTCTGCCTTCCTCCTCTGTGCAGCATCGACAATTATTGTTGGTCTCTTCTCTAAAAATTGGCAATCTAAAGAAACAGATGAACACATGGGGAAATAATGTTATCATCCTCTCAAAGTTAAAGGTGCACAGGGTGAACTCTGATGAATAGAGAACCGGGGTTACCTAACTCAACAAGATTGTCCATGGAAGAAGCCTCCTGAAGAGAAACCCAAATCCCAAAGGGTAAGATATGGCCAGAAAAAAAGGAAACAGGGGAGGCAATTCCAGGAAGAAAAGACAGCACTAACAAGAGCAAAGAGGCATGAAAGAATTTGAAGTCTGTAAAGATATAATGGTAGTATTAAAGGATAAACTATGGGGAGTCTGAGACAGGAAGATTGCAGGTTTGAGGCTATTCTCAACAACCATGAAGACTCTGTTTCAAAAAAATAATTTAAAGGGCTGGGGGTATATCTCAGAGGCAGAATGTTCCTAGGTACAATCCCCAATACTAGGGGAAACAAAGATTAAAAGATGAGGTGGAAAAAGGAAGGGGGGTGAAGGAGAAGTGAAGATAAAGAGGCCAGTTCAGCCAGGGTCCTATATAGGTGACATTCCACACACTGCTGCAAAAACACAGGTTAAAGAAATCATGAAATAATTTAAAGAGTATTTTAAGACCTTGGTTGGACGTGTCATGAAGCACCTGCAGTTGGAAGCAGCCTCTGACATCATATGAAACATAATAAAATGCATCCGTATCACATATCGCTGTGTGTATTCAGAAAGCTTTTTTTTAGCACCTACTGTGTACCAGCCACTGTCCTAGCCATCAAGTATCACAGCGTTAAGTCAAACACAAAACAGCATCCTCTTTGGAATGATCCTAGAGGAGGCAGCGGCTGTCTCAGCAGATGCTGCAGGCTATGTGCAGAGAGGCAGCAGGGAAGGGACGAGAAGTGTTAATGAAGGGATGGCGATATCAACAAGATGTTTAGGAAGATCTCCACAAGAAGGTCATGTTTGACTTGAAGGAGGTGTGGGAGTGGGCTAAGCTGATACCTGGGGGAAGAGGGTTTCAGGAACAGTGAGACCCTGGGGGAAATGTGCTTGGCGTATTTGAAAATAGGTGAGGAGGCCGGTATGGCTAGAACTAAATGGCCGAGAAAAAGATAGCAGGAAATGAGGTCAGACAATGGAAAGGAATGATTTTTTCTTTTTTTTTCTTTTTTCAGATCACTGGGCATTTGGGATTTCATGGAAAGAAAGGCAGGCCACTGGAGGGATCTGAGCAGAGGATGGTATGGTCTAGCTCAGGTGTGTGTGTGTGTGTGTGTGTGTGTGTGTGTGTGTGTGTGTGTTTTACTAGGGATTAAACAACCCAGGAGCGTTCAGTCTCTGAACTACACCTTCAGTTATTTTTTTTATTTTGAGTCAGGTATTGCTATGTTGCTAAGAGTCTCTCTCAACTCTGTCTCATTCTGTGGCGTGGCACAGTGGGAGCTGGGTGCCAGTGAGAAGATTGTGGTGATAATCTTGACAAGATGTTCAGTGGCTGGTCCCAGGAGGTTAGCAGTGATGGAAGAGAGGATTGAGTGGACTCAGTAGAAGACAGGGTTGGTAGAAGATAATAGGTCAAGGACACTCCAGGACTTCACCCTAAACAACCAGAAAAGAAGAGAGTAGAGCTGGTGTTAGGAAGAGTAGGTGTTCTAGTAGTAGCTTTCCTTTACCTTAAAAATATCTGAAAGATGCCAGGAGTGGTGGTGCACACTTACAATCCTAGTACTTGGGAAGCTGAGAAAGGATTGCAGGTTCTCAGCCAGCCTTAGTTACTTCATGGGGTGCTCCGCAGCTTGGTGAGACCCTGTTTCAAAAATTAAAAAAATAGGGCTGGTGGTATAGCTCAGAGTTAGAATGCCCCTGGGTTCAATCCCCAGTACCGCAAAAAATAAAAAATTGAGTTATATTTTGGAGTTTTACTTAAAAATTTTTCTTTAAATTTTTTCTTTAAGCTTTAAACTTAATTATGTTTTCAAATAAACAATTAAGGGTTGATTTGAATTGTCTTTTATGTTAGATATGTTATGTAGATATTTATGTTATGTAGATATTTTGTTAGTACTTATTATTTTTTAATTCCTTAATTGTCCTTTCAACTTTTGTGGGGAAATGTAGCTTGTAGCTCAGGCAGCCCCCTGAACATTTTCTAGTCCTAATCATTGCTCCTATAATGCTTAATGAAGAAAACAACCCAGCCTGTCCTCTTAGAGTACAAAGTTTAAGGCATAAAAATAAATAAAAGCAAGAGCATGCATTAAAATTAACGTAACTTTGGTTCCAAAGCCTCCATAAATCATTTAATTTAATTGTGGCATCATTATGACATAGATGCTAATATTTTCTTCATTTTAACGATGAGGAAATTGGAGCACAGAAATGTTGAGTGACCTACCCATGATCACAAAGCTTCATAATGATGCAGTTAAGATTTGATCCAGGAAACTTGTCTTCTTATAGCTCGTTGCATTCTCTTAACCAATAGTATTGGTTTACAATGAAGAATGTCACACCCCCCTGAAGATTTGGAAATTGTGGGGAGGAGAACTTGACCCACCCCGATGACTGGGGAGCACTACTGGCATCAGGAAGGGGCCAACGTGAACAAGTGTTCTCAGCCAATGAAACCATCCCATAAAGAGAGCTGTCCAGCCCAAAGGTCAACAGTTATCCCCTGTTAAAAAATACCAAAGGCTCAGCCAGCTGTGATATCCATTTCTCACAGTGGGAGTCAAATGCTTAGTGATAAAAGCTAGCTGTCTTGTTTTTGTGAATTGTGAGGGTTTCTATGTCCTGCTTCTGTTTCTGATCTCTCTCTTCTGAATTGTCCCCACCTTAAGCAGGCTGGAATAGTCAAATCCTATTACTTCAGTTTTTGTAGAATGGACACATTCTTCGAACTGTCCTAAAATTCCAGCTATTAAGTCTTGCTCAGTGTAAGTGAACAATGATCCAGACTTGATGTGATCTCTCAATCTGTCTTGCAATAATATGCGCTCAACACGCAAAATCAATACCTGGAACATCTTCAGAGTATTTCTGAATAAACATGGAGGCCCCAAGTCAAAGTGAGAGGAAAAAAAGACCTAGTGCAGATCACAATCCCACTCCAAGACAGAAAGTCTCCTGGGCTCTGCAGGGTCAAAGTCATGAAAGCAGTAAATAAGTCTGGATCTAGTCTCAGATGTGGGTCTATATTCTGTCTGGGGACTCCATCACATCTTCCCCTTTCACTGGGAGTCAGAAGAACTAGGTTCTAATTCTTATTCTGTCATCTGAGTTTTAACATTTCCATCAAAATGCAGGAGACCAGAATATTAAAGCTTATTTTATCTCTTCCAATCATGCATTTGATAGGCTCTTGCTAATATAAATGGTATATTCAGCTTTATGGAAACAAATTATTTTGTCCTTATGTTGCTTCTAAACATGTTGCTTCTAACTGGCTGAACTGCTTCTCTGTAAGACATTTTCCAGACCAAATGTGATAGAGGTAGGAGGCTCTGGCGTTTTGCCCAAGTTTAGCACATAGAGTTCCTCTAACAGATCCACTGGGTATCTGAGACCATGGGACCATTTGTCATACTATGCTAATTGCAGCTGGGCAGTTATACAATTTTGCTTTAGTGATTTTAAAGCAGAGTTTGTTTAGAGGTTGCAGAGTATAAACCCCAAAGCCTTGTTATTCTGGCCAGCATTGTGAGCCCACCTTAGCCACTTACTGAACCTGCGGCCCTGGAGAATCTCAGTTCAAATCCCACTTTCTCAGAGAAGCCTCCCAGGGACTCCCAGATCAGTTCAGAACTGGCTTTTTCTTATGGTAAAATCTACCATCTTTATCAGTGTGTAGTGGGCACTTAATTAATATTGGAAACAAATACTGAATTAATGTTTATTGTACACAATGTCACGTTTCTTCAGTCTCAGCCCTCCCTCCTGTGCAGTTAGTAAAAGAAAAGGGCAGAATTCTTGTACAAACAAATTCACTTTCACAAACATACAAAAGACAATCTCTAAGCCAATCATGAGATGGAGGGAGGGGGAGGAAATAGGGTGGGAATTGGGAAAGGGCTAAATGAGTGGTGTGTGCATTTATACCTCTACTATTTGTACCCCATTAAGATGTATGACTGCAGTGTACAAATTTAAAAAAAGGTCCAAATAAAGTCCAACAAATAATAAATTGAAAACAGGGTTGAAAACAAACAAACAAAAAAGGAGATCAAGGTGCCCTATAGACAATCAAACACTGTTACAATGTTCAACCCCATGATAATCATCTGATATAAATGATGAAAATATGGATCTCAGACTCATGTGGGTTTTTCTCTAGTTTAGAACCTGGACTCAGAGTAAAAAAGGCAGGCGTGTCTAAAGGTTACTGACCATCTATGACATGCCAGGCACTGGGCGTCACAGAATGATCCGCAGAGTATTATTGGTCTAGAAGCGTGAATTTCCAGACAAGGGAACAAGGTCCAGACCAAAGCAAGGGTCACTCTTACTTTGCACACATGTTGGTAGCCTTCTTGCTTTTTTCTCCTATGTTGGAACTTCTGAGGCTATCGCTGATAGAAGGAAAAAGCCAGCGATGCTTATCTGTGTTCAGAATGAGAAAATGCCCTCTTCCGCTCCCCAGGCTGGCCCCATTGTTGTTGAAGTGCTGCCTGTGAGCAGGCAACACCCACAGAAGATGGAAAAGATGAAGCCGCAGATTGCTACCAAGGTGCTCGTCTACTGGAGGTGACAAACACTGATTTGGGTCCACTGATGAGATAATATCCCATTTCAGGATGATCACAACTTCCTTCAACATGACAGTAGTTGAACATTGCCAAGAATAATACTAAAAGGGCAGTTGGGTTCTGTGGATTGTACCTCAAGAGTAAGAGTTAGAAGGTCCTGATACAGGCCCATATCTATGGCTCCCTGACTTCCTCTGGGAGCCCCAGTTTTCTGACCAATGAAATGGGTCACCAGATATCACATATCTGTTTACTCATGTATTACTGAATTAAACTGAGAGCAAACACCTGGTACATAGATCACCAATTCAGGCAAGGTACTAGAGTGTAAAAATATGATAACTATAAACTCCCACTCTCAAGGAATCAGTCCAAGGAAGGATGAATACATGACAGCAAATAATAATACATTTAGCAGAAACTTTTTGGGGGGGTTACTGGGGACTGAACACAGAAACATTCTATGTTTGAGCTGCACTGCAAGCCCTTTTCTAATTTTATTTTTTTATTTTGAAGCATAGTCTAGCTAAGTTGTGGAGGCTGGTTTCAAGCCTGTGATTCTCCTGTCCCAGACTCCTAACTACAGAGAATATAGGCTGTCTTCAGAAAGTTCTGAAACCCTTACTGAGGTATATGGAAGCTGCATAGTGACCACAGAGAAAAGAGAAAACAGCCCATTATGTCCAGGAGAGTAAGTGTTCATTGGGGTAGAGATACTTGAGTGAGCCTAAAACACAGGTTGGAATTTTTTTTATATATAAAACAGGTACAGAAATGCATTCCAGCAAGAGAGGAGGCTCTGAGGTAGTGAGCCGCAAGAGGTAATAGTGACTGGACCAGAGTAAACAAGTTAAACATTTGCCTCATGAATGATAAAAGGCATGAATGAATAAATGAGCAATTGAAGAAGCTCAATAAATCAATTGTTCCTGGAGCCTGTAAGATTAAGAGAAGAAAATAGTGGAGATATAAACTGTAGGAAAGTCTGGAGTCAGCTGTGCATTCAGGCAAGAAGATTCGACATAATTACGACTTACTCATATAATTTTGCTTAGCAATTGACTTAAATCCTTGCTTAAATTCCACATTTTTCTATTTTTGAAGGTCCCCTAAGTTTAAATCATTCACATTGGGTTGGTTGGGAAAATTGAATAAAGACTTGGATTGATTATTACTGCAATTAATTGAGCAACAAGGCCTTGGCAAAAGCTACAGTTTTAAATTTTACTTTGATGTATTTGTTAAATATAGATTAGTATAAAACACTTTTTTTTTTTGGTGGTGCTGGGGTTTCTGGAAACCCTTCTACCTCTGGGCTACACTCCCAGACCTATTTTTTATATATATATTTTATCTGGAAACAGGGTCTCTTAAGCCAGCGCGGCTGGCTTTGAACCTACGCAATCCCCCTGTTTCCACCTCCCAAGCGCAGGGATTACAAGCATGTGCCACCATGCCTGCCCCCCCCCAAAAAAAAAAAACTTTTTAAATTCAATAAATTTTTAGGCATTTCTTGAGTTTGAGACTTTGGGATCGGGTATCTAGTAGTAAACAAAATGAGCATGCCTTCTACAGTTATGGGGCATATAGTCTCATGGGTAGAGAGATCATACATCAACCATTGTTCAATCCAGTGTGTCAAATGCAGATAAATTCCATGACAGAAAAGAACAATGTGTTACAAGTGAGATTAACAAAAATGGATGATCTAATTTAAATTATCTGGTTATGGAGTATGATAAATATTGCTTTTCCCTATAACAGACACTGCTCACTGCATGGGCAATGCCACAGTGGCCATTTCCCCTTTTATGACCAATACCATTGTGGTTTGGTTGAAGGTGGTAATACATAGAGGTCTAGTACACCTGCCATGACTAATCTGGGTTTACCATAGTAAACCCATTCCTCTTTACCAGATACTCATCCCCTAGCCTTTCCTGTAGCTAAGAATGGCCAGGTTGTACAATTCTTATTATTGAAACAAAGATGTCTTCTGGGAAACCTCTAAGAATGGTTTTTCATCTTAATAGTGCTGTCCCACTTCCTCCCTTCTTTGAGTGCTTTGGTGAGATGTTTGGGTGAACTGCATTACCTGCAGTGGTCTCAGATGATTGAAAGCCTGGGGATGATAGAATGGACTGACAGAAAACCTTAGGCTCTTAATACAATGATTATTACAGTAATCTTAAAATCAAAGGCTTTCAATCTTCCAAATGAGTGAAAAACTTAGATATATTTTTTTTTAATTTAAGAATATAGATTTTTCTATCTGGGCATGGGGGCACAAGTTTATAATACCAGTATTTGGGAAGCTGAGACAGAAGAATCACAGGTTTGAGACCAGCATACAGTAACTAACTCTGCTTCAAAATAAAAATAAAATAGGACTGGGTATAGCTCAGAGATAGAACACTCCTGGCTTCAATTCCAAGTACCACAAAGTAATTCAAAAGCAACGTAGATTTTCTGTAACTTTCAGCTAAAGGGCACCAATTGCAGGCTCAGTAAAGATAGGGTGGCAATAAAAAATTAAAAAAAATAAATTAAAAAAAGGTGGTATCTCTTTTGTTATGGTCAGGCATATGAGCCACTTATAATAAACCTATATTCAATTAGAAAACAGAAGATGAAAGTAATTAGTGGAAATTGCCTAGGCAGCAAGAAAAATGAAGTGAGAAGGAATTTAGAGATAGTCTGGCAATGAATCATTCCTTCACAGGTTGGACCAGGCAGACACAGAGGACAATGGAGAAAGCCCCACTAGACTAAGGAACTCAGTCCTGGCACTTAGGGGTTTGCTATTTCCACCACAGAATCTGCCTCAACAAAACTGCTCCAGCGGCTGCACTCTTTCTCTTCAGGCCAATTATAGGGTCAGAGAAATGGGGTTCACTCACTCTAGTCCCTGAATTCCATGCGCTTTCCTTTCATACAAACTATAGCTATCTTATTTTTTCCCCTGTCATCACTTGTCATCAATATGACATAAGCCCAAGCTAGTGTAATAAGGCAAGAAAATGAATAAGAGGTGTACAAGTTTAAAAGGGAGGAATTAAAACGCTGTATTCAGGGATTACATGTCATTGTGTAAAAAGAAAATCCCAAGAAATTTACAAACTACCAGAGCTTATAAGTGAATTTAGCAAGGTCTTTGGATTTGGGGAGAATATTCAAAGGTTAATTTTATCTCTATATATGAGTGACAAGAGATTGGAAACAACTTTTAAAACAATAACATTTATAATTGTATAAAAATATCAAATTTGAAATAATTTTAATTAAATTTTCTAAGACCTTCACACTGAAATTTGGAAGCCATTGATGAGAGAAATTAGAAACTCATATAAATGGGTAGACTTACCATACTTATGGTTTAAAAGATGAAATGTTACTAAATGTCAATTACCTATAAATTTATCTATAATATTTGCCTGCATTGTGACTCAGTTATCCCATTACTAGGTATATACTCAAGAGAAATGAAGTAGGAGATCTCTACAAACATATCCTTAACCACCTTGATTCATAATAATCCTAAATCAGAAACAATTCCTAAGTTTATTGACATAAAAATGGATAATTTAATGATGGTATGTTTATATAATCGATCACTAGTGATAAGAGCAACCTGTTGATATATCTAACAACACAAATTAAACTCACAAATATGAAAGGAAACACATAAAAACACATAAAGCATAATTACATTTACATAAACTCAACCATGGCCAAAACAAATCTACAATGATAGCTATCAGAATAGGGATTATAGTCTTGCATGGTGGTTACATGCCTGTAATCTCAGTAGTTGGTACTTGGGAGGCTGAAACAGGAGAATCACAGGTTTGTTGTCAGCCTTGGCAATTTATAGCAAGACTTTTCGGAGCTTAGTGAGAACCTGTGTCAAAATAAAAAGTAAAATAGAGCTGGAGGTGTAACTTAGAGGTAGAATACCCCTGACTTCAATTCCCAGTAACATACACATGCAGACACACACACAGACACACACACACATACACACAACACACACACCGCGTGCACATGCGCCCATGCACATACACACACACAGAGTGAAAAGGGGTTATATCTATATCTGTGGATATTGGTAAGAACAGATAGAAACCTTATAAGATGATGAAAATGTTATCTGTCTTGATCTGGATGGTAGTTACAGGTAACACCACCTGTGTCACCTATTTAACAGGTGTAAAAATATATTAAAGTCAGTGAGCTGTACACCTGACATTTGCATGCATTTTATACGTCAACTTAAAGCCTAAAAAGAATATATTTTTTCCAGGTATCTTACGTTACATATCTTTAGACTCACTCTCCTCCTCCTTCTCCTTCTTCACCTTCTTCTTCTTGCCCCCTCTCTATTACTTCTCTCTCAAAGGCAGGTGAGTGAAATCCCAGAGAAGCAAAGAAAATCCACATGGGTCAGAAGTGGATTTGAGGCATCTCTACTAACTGTCAAAATGCAGATGGTAATTTGGATGTGGACCTGAGCTGCTGCTTTGGGTATCTATAACCAAGGCCCACCAGGTACTTGTCCCAAGTCCCACTTTGTGCTGTGCAGTATGCCTGACTGGTTTCTAGTGTAGAGACTGAGAGGGAGCTACAGAGCAGGGAACAGAGTCCTAGAACAGTGGCCTTGACTTAGGCAGACCAGGCAGCAGCCTCATTCCCCTCCTGATAAGCAGAGCTGACTCTAGGCTCCAGCCTTCAGGGTCTCTGAACCCTCACTCGAGACATGAAGCAGCTGGTCTGAGCATCCTTAGACATCTTGTTTTGTTCTGATGACATACAAATAACCTTTGTTTGTTCATGTATTTGGTATTTACTGAGTGCCCACAAAAAAACTGTGTATGTTGCCGGGCGTGGTGGCGCACGCTTGTAATCCCCGCGCTTGGGAGGCGAAGACAGGAGGATCGCGCAGGTTCGAAGCCAGCCGTGCTGGCGTAAGAGACCCTGTTTCAAAAATATAAAATAGGTCTGGGAGTGTAGCCCGGAGGAAGGAGGGCTTCCAGGAACCCCAGTACCACCAAAAAAAAAAAAAAAAAAAAAACTGTGTATGTTGTATCCGCTAGTAAAATTCAAGACTGTGTTTGTTTCCACTTCATTGAATATGATTTATGATTTTTACCTCCAAAAGAAAAAATTAAAGCACAATATCACTCACTTGGTGGAGAAAAAACCCCCACATCCTAACCACGGACAAAGATAGGAGATGAGGGTGCAACCAGCAGTAACATCCGGCTTCTCTCAAGAGCAAAGCCCGCACGCACACACACACACAAACACACACATGACTCACAGAGCTTCTGTGTGTTCATTTGGAGGTCTGAATATTTGAGGTCTTTCTATTTTTGGTCTCTCCAAAAGAAAGAGTCCATGGCATGTCATGGAAAAAGGGTCACATGTACTTGTGAGGATGTTGGCATGGATAGAGAATTGGATAGTTTTTTATTTGATTTTGTGAAGATGTGTTCCTTCCTAACATTTGCATGTAAGGATACATGTGGTGTGTGTTTGTGTGATACATACAGGCTGTGCCAGGCTTTGCTTTACTCTAAAAGCTGAGTAATAATGTAAAAAGTATGAGTCAGAAAGGAGAAGGGTTAATAGTTTAATGAATACAAAATTCATTCAAAAGACTGTGGTTATAACCGGTGAGAGGAAGTTTTGAACAGTTTTCTCGTAAAGTTACAATGGCCAGACCCACAAAGGAAACCCCTCCTAGCCTGGAATTCCAGAGTGTTTCCTAGGGTTTGAAAGGCAGCCAAAAAAATGACCAGGCATTTAAAAGAAAAGGGGCGACTTGGAGCGAAAGGCAGGAATCCCTTCCTGCCCCCCCAATTCCTATGTTCCTTTCTCCAGCCCTCGTAAAGAATGGGGGGATCCATGCTGCTCTTTTAAGGGAAGATGATGGATTTACATTTAATGTCTTTTCTTCAGTCTTTTGCAAGCCCTCTCTCCTAGTGTGGCCCAGTGCTTACTGCAGGAGAAAGTGGTATCCTTGGACTCCAGTTCTTCCTCCTTTGATAACTGAATTCAGTTCCTCATCTGTCAAAAGGTTCTTATCTTAATTTTTATCAAGATATCTTGAAGCAGTTTCCCAAAGTATCAGATGAGCAGGAGGCAAAGCTTATGTGGCTCCAGACTGCATGGAAAGAGAAACACTCCTGGTTTTTCATCTTCATTATCCATTACAGAACTTGACACCATGAAATGTCTGTTTAGTGGATGAATATATTAAAATGAATAAATTAAATGACATCTTTTAGTAAAAGCTATTAAGTGCTATTACAAAACTATTTGGTGATAAGGGGGAAAGAATGAAGAAGGAATTCCTTCAGTCTGTATTCTATACTGATTCCAAAGGAGGGAGGAGATGGTCTATATAGGAACGGGAGGCTGGAGTTGGTAATACAGTCCAGGGGCGCCTTCACTGCCTTCCTCTGCGGCTGAGCCCCCATCCAGACTCCTGAGACCTCCGCAAACACAAGCTCTTCCATTGACCAACAGGTGGCACCCCTCTTATGACCTTGACATTGGCATTGTGATCTACTCAGTAGTGGGGGAAATGCAGCTGCTGAGAGGCATATTCCAGGTTATATTACTATTCCAGTACTTGGTAGCTACCTGACCCCAACTATTCAGCTATTCAATGGACATGCTAAGGCATGCCTTCCAGTGTTCTTGGCATGTACGCTTGTGCGCTCTCTTCTCCTCTCTCTCTCTCTCTCTCTCTCTCTCTCTCTCTCTCTCTCTCTCATAAATAAGATTTGTTTATACCAAAAATATCAATATCAGCTGTTTTTATTTATTTTAAATAAAATAGACAGTAGACCACAGAACAAATATCACCTAATACAAATATCATTAGCCTTCTTAAAGAAATTATGGATGGAGAGATAGAGAGTGGGCATTAGCTACCCCCAAATACTTAACACTCTAACAGATGTTTAGCTAAGTTTTGGAGGGCGAGCCTCATACAGAAAAATGTTTCTCTTCTATCCCAGGCACTGTGTTGCGTGGATTCAAGAAGCCATCCATTTCTTCTCCAAACTATTTGCAATCATTAAGGTACAGTTTTTCTCCCTGTCTAGCCATCAGTCCATAGTTTCCTCAAGCAATCTCATTCCAATTTGTTCTCACACTTTTCCTCAGCCAGAGCATGTGTCAGGCTAGTCAGGAGTTCCAGGCTCAGAATGGACAGAGTTCTTTTCCTTCGGAAGCCGGCCAGAACAGTGATTGCTTTACTAGAACAATGACTTGCTGATTTCTTTTGTCTTTCCCATCCTAACCACCAGGTAAAGGATTTAGTATTCTCCATCTCATTTAGGTTTCACTACACCTTTATACAGTTACTTCTCTCATTAGATCCACTGTGTAGACGAGGAACTGAGAACAGCTTGCCTAAAACCAGAACGTCAGGATTCAAACTCAAGTAGTCTCACTCCAAAACTGCAAATCACTTTCAGACTTGGAAAAGGAGGTTAAAAGACTGTCTGGAGTCATTCAAATGCCTAGAGGACTGGGGAGAACTGGGTTGCAGAGATTTTTTTTTTTTTTTTGAAAATGAACAGAACATGCAGTTACAGAAGAAAGGAGAAGGTGCACAAGGCAGAGGAGACAACATTTAGCCACACTCTCCATATTATTAAAGTTTCTGTCATACCCTAGAGATACCAAAACCAGTGTCTTCCTGCTTTCCAGGGGGTTGTTGGTGGTGAAGGGGCATCGGTGGTGAGGCTGCACAGAGGCTTGAATGGCAACCTTTTTGGTGTCCAGGAGGGCTTCAGCCCTGGTGCGTGCTCTGGATTTGAGGCAACTCAATGGTTAACAGTTGAAACTATGAATAAGCAAGTGGTTCTCCAGAGAGTACCATATGTAGTCAAGTCAAATCAATGCATCCAAAACCATTGCTAGGCAAGTGTGTGTGTGTGTGTGTGTGTGTGTGTGTGTGTGTGTCTCAGAAATAACCTCCAAATAGTTTTGAGGCCAGTCTGTTATGTTCCCAGCCAGGGCATCAGGGTTGACCATACTGTAATGGTCCAGAAAAAACTGGAATGTGCATGTTCTGGAAAGTGAGAAGCAGGGGTGAAGAGAAACATCTCCCAGGTCTCTATATACCACAGGAAATGGAGTCATCTTCCCAGGCTGTCATGACCTGTGAAGTGAGATTGAAGATAACATCTCCCTACCCCAATTACAGGTTGTTGTGAGTCTTGATAAGTTGCTGGAGCTAGCCTGGAACCTGTGATCCTCCAAAATCAGCCTCCCATGTACTGGATTACAGGCATATACTCCTCTGTCCAGTTTATCCAGGGGTCTTACAAAATAGATTCTAGCTGAACATGGTAGTTCAATGGCTGTAATCCTAGTATGTGGGAGGCTGAGACAAGAGGATTGCAGGTTCACAGCAACTTACCAAGACCCTATTTCCAAATAAAAAATAAAAATAGGGCTGGGAGTATAGCTTGGAGGTAGAAGCGCCTAGGTTAAGTTCCCAATAACGAGAGAGATAGAGAGAAAAAGAGAGAAAGAGAGAAGGGTTGATTCTAGGTCTTCAGATAAGCCCGTCAGAACATATTTATTTGGAGGATGAGAACTGAAGCAGTCAATAGAAAGGATGATTAAGTTAGCTTTCTTCTTTCTTTTCCTCAGTAAGGTTATCTAGCCTCAGCTTCCTTATCTGCTACATTCTTTGGTTACAAAAGAATAATCTGCACATGGGAAAAGATTTCATGCATACAAATGATGGTGTCTTAACCTGGCTGGGAAATTATAACTTTTAGAAATATGTGGGTGTCCCAACCTTGTTGTCTCAAAATGTCCAAATCATGGGGTTAAATGTTTCCCCCATAAAATCCCCACTGAAAATAGAAACTAGAACTACGAAAAAGAAAAAAAAAATAGCTATTTGAATTTTTCTTCCGGCGAACTGCCTTTTTAGCTATTTTAGTACATTTTCTTGGTAGCTGAAGCATAGCTAACAGGGTTTTGTGTTTCTTTCCCACAGACACCAAATGTCCTCGAACAATACATGAAATGGCATATCTCATACAGGGCATTTGCTACATGACATCAAAGCTGTTGGAAGAAATATGGGTTGGGGGAGAAAGAAGCAGTTATATCTTTCATCCCACTTGGGGATATAGTTTTAGAGTGCAGGGAGGGGCTCTCTGGTCCATCCCTGGATTCATTATTCAGGAAAGCAAGTGAGCAAGATCCTCACTGCTGAAAACTAATCAAATGATCCTGATGATTCATGGGATCCCAGACTGGGGAGCTGGACAGATGGGGGAGAGGATATCTGAGCCAGCCTCTGACTAACAGCAGGGGATGGATGTGATACCAGTTTAATAGACCAGACAACAAAGACACAGAAAGGTTTCCATATCCTCCTCTGGTTGAAAGTTCAGGACCAGGGTCCAGGCTACAAGCCTCTTAGATGGACCAGCCTCTTTCTATTATACCTGCTTCTTCAATTATTCCAGTAGGGACATGCAATCTGCATTACAGCCAGATCTACAGCTGTGGAAATCACAGGGACACGGCCCGCATTACTCCCTCTACACACCCGCCTTTAGAGGATACACCACAAACCTGTAGCAGGTCATCACCCCTGGTGCTTAACCTTGGGACTTCCCTAATTCTCAGAGAAATGTAAACAAAACCACCTCGCTTTGCATAGCTAAACTCAAAAGACATCGAAATGACACTGGGAGATTCATTTTCATTTGTGCAGAGATATTTTTAAATACTCACTTTTACTCAAAATAAAAATAATATGCATCTATTATGAAAACAAAAGATAAATGTAATAAATGTTTTTTTTCAGAAACATAATTCTGCAAGTTAAAAAAAAAAAAACAAAAAAAAATCACCAACATTTTGGTGTGGAGTAGAAGTCAGCAAACATTTTCTTTGAAGAACCAGATGGCAAATCTTTTAGGCTTCAAGAACTGAGGTTTCTATTGCAACTTTTCAATTATGCTGTTGTAGCACCAAAGCAGACATAAACAATAAAGAATGAGTGTGGCCATGTTCTAATTATTTACAAAAACAGGCGGAGGGCTGGATTTGGCCTGTGGGCCACAGTTGGCCAACTCATACAGAATTGAGAAATTTCTTCTATATATGTTGTAAATGATACACATTGGTGTATCATTTCTCTTCACGTTATAACATAAGTACTTTCTCGGGTTATTAAACATTCTTTACATAATGTTGTCCACAAAAATGCTTACTTTTCCATTGCATGTATGCATCTAAATTTGCATAACCACTGGACATTTATATATTTTCCAGCTTTCTTGGTATTTTACATAGTTTGATGAAAATCTGTATAAATTAGCTGTTTGTCTTTATTTCAAATTATTTTCACAGGATTGATTTCTGGGAAGGAATTTTTCTTAAATATTCTGGGGAAACACTGTCAGTTCTTTGTCTCAAAAGCTTTACCAATTTACTCCCCAAGAGCAGCGTGTGAAACTGCTCGTGTTTCCGTAACCACATGCACACTGAGTATTACCCCTTTGAACAGTGATGCTAATTTGATAAGAACCAGAATGTCTTAGGTTAGTGAGGAATACAGCAAGCACCCTCAGGTCACCAAGTCACCTCATCTTTCCTCCCAGATGACCCCCAATCCATTCCCAGCCCCAGCCTCAGGCAGAGGGCAGAGAATGGTCCTATTATCTCTCTGAACGTTCCTTCCCTGTTCCTGTCCACCTCACATCTGGATGGAATAGAAATCCTCCAACTTCCTGTTTCTCTTACCATCAGAGGTCCCAAATGTCCATTTCCAATTAACCCTTTTTTTGCTTTTTTGCTTCTCTCACGTCAATTCCAAACCTTTTTCTAATACCATCTTCTTTTCTCAAAATAGATTTGAATGAACTCTGCTTATTTCGGACTTCTCATTTGGTCACTCTTGATTAATTGCCTTCACTGAGGCTGGAAGTTCACAGGAATATGTAAAGAGGCCATGTGGACTAAAGGAAATGGAGGGGTCTGTGGTGTAGGAACTCAAATTCACAAATGTTCAACAAGATACCAGACAAAGAAGGGGGTCTGTTGATTAATTAGATCAGGACAATATTAGGGTCTTTCCTTTGCTAATTAGCTTCTCTTACCCAGTAACTCCTTAGCAATTTTTTCTAGATATTTGTCTAGGAACAGAAATATTCATCTCAGTTATTGACTGTGAAGCTGATGATGTATGAGACCTAGATAAAGTTATTTAATCACCAAAAGTAAAATGAGGGTATTAATGTCTTTCTCCTGAGTTTCTACCTGAGAAGTAGATATGATTTTGTACTCTGACCATAACTGCCTACCTACTCCCTTCTGTCCTCACTGCAATGGACTTAGTTCTGGCAGAAAGAACTGAGGCATAGTAGAACTTCTCCTTGGCAGCCAGGCACACATGGCCTGCACAGTGCATCCTGCACACCTTTCATCACGTCCTGCCTCCATACCTGTGTGAGGAGCACACACCTGAGCAACTATCTGCCACCACACACACTGTAGCATCTCTAGTGCTTTGCTCCTGAAGGTCAGTTTTCTTTCAAATGTCTTTTTCTCCCCTATTTTCTCCAATCAAGAGAGGATACACATTACCTCCCTAATATCATCTTTCCTTTGAGCATCACCCCTACACCCATTTGTTACCTACTCCTTTACCTGTGACTCCACATGGGACACTTCAGTCCTGCAATGGTCTGGATCTTAAATGTCCCCCAAAGGCCCACAATCTAAAGGCTTGGTCACCAACCTGTAGTGCTCTACAAAGATGGGGGAACTTCAGGAGGTGAGGCCTTGAGGGGGAAAGTCAGGTGGATGAGGACCTGCTCTTGAAAGAGACATTGGGATCCTGGCTCCTTCTTCTTTCTTCTGTGCTTCCTAGACACCATGAGGTGGCAGCTTTGCTCTTCTACAGCCTCCTGGGGCCATGATGTACTGTGCCGACACAGGGCCAAAGTAACTGGGCCAAGTCATCATGACCCGAAAACTCTGAAACTGTGAGCCCAAATCAACCTGTCCTCCATGAAGCTGGCTTACTCCAGCATTTTGTCACAACAGAAAACTGATTAGGACAGTCCCCTAATAGATATGTATGAGATATTGTGTGTGTCAGGTGCACGCTACCCACTGGGATTCAGTGGGAGCAAGATAGAACCTGTCAGTCTTCTCATGCAACTTACTGGCTAGCTTCTGATTGTGGCCATTTGTGAATCGGCAGCCAGGGCTTCCCTTCCAGACCAGGAGTTTGGTGAGGACAGGGGTGGCCTTCCCGTCATCTCTGAGCCTGCTAAGTCACAGAATAGGCACTGAAGGGAGGTTTGTGGAATGACTAAATGTTGCATTTAGTCCATCAGGAAGCAAGGACCTCCCTGCAGACAGGATGGTGTCTGGTTCACTTGTATCCCCCATGAACAGTTAAACAGAGCCCAGCTCTCTGAATCCTAAGTAAATGAATAGGGGAGGAAATGAGTTACTGGCTACATTTTGCCTCATGACCCCCTCCCCTTAGTTCTCGCCAAAGAAAACAAAATTCAGCACAAAAGCAACTAGCAGATGGTGGAAAAACTGGTTCCCAAACCTAAAAACTACCATAGGTAAGATATACTCGATTTTACATGTTGGAAGAAAGGGGCTTGCCAGGTTATTAAACTGATATGTTTTAACTAGAATTAATAATTACCACTTTATATATTCACATATGTTTATAATATTTATATTTTAATAATAACTGTATTCTACATTCACACTTGTTTGTTGGCTCCGTGCCTCACTTTCCTTTTCTGTAAAATGAGATAAAGTATATATGAGGTAGTTGAGGGGTATCTAAATTAAATGGGATAAAAATATTTCAGTTCCATGCTGGGCGTGGTGGCGCTGGCTTGTAATCCCCACGCTTGGGAGGCTGAGACAGGAGGATCGCACAGGTTCGAAGCCAGCCTCAGCTACTTAGTGAGGCTCTCAGCAACTTAGTGAGACCCTGTTTCCAAATAAAATATAAATAAGTTCTGGGAGTATAGCCCGGAGGCAGAAAGCCCCCGGGTTCCACCTCAGTACCACCAAATGTGTGTGTGTGTGTGTGTGTGTGTGTGTGTGTGTGTATGTGTGTGTGTGTGTGTGTGTGTGTGTGTGTATATATTTTTTTTAGTTCCCATCACCTAGTAGAATAGCTATTTATGAAGTGTTAGAGTTTAAAGATCTAATTATTTTACATAATTATATAAGTACATAATAATTATAATGATCAGAATTATAAATTATGACAACAGGTAAAGTTTTTCTTTAATAAAAGTGCAGCCTATTTCTCTCCAATAAAAAGTGCAGATCCTTATGTCAAGAGTCATGTCTATTGGATGTCTCCAGAGGATTTTGAATTCCTTCGGTGAATAATGTGGCACTATAATAAGGATTTAAGGCAGTGTTTAACAGTGTTACCTAGATCAATGTTAGGTACACTTGGGTGAAATTCATTCATTCATTTGAGATGTATTTATGTAGGCTGGCCACCTGCCAGAAACTGCACCAGATGCAGGATGTGGCGAGATCAATCCCTGCCCTCTGGGAGCTGCCGTTCTACCAAGGAAAGACTGACAATTGAACAATAGATGTATAAAATGTATGTGTTAAGTGGAGTTGAGGGGTAAGGAGTCAAGGATATGCTGTGTGTGGAGGTAAGAGAGGAGGAGTCAGATCTCTGCTTTTGACTCACAAGATATGTGACTGTGGGCAGGATGAGATGCATTATTTGATGAGACACAATGAGAAATTCAGGGTAGGACAAGTTGTTCAAAATTTGGAGTTGGCAAAAGCAGAGCATTAAAGCAACTGTGAGTCGTTTCAAGAGCAGGGCTCTGAGCAGCTCACAAGTCACACACCCATGAGGCCAGGACTGACCTGGGACAAGGTGTGAGACTTTTCTCTGCCTTAATTTTCAGTTGGGAAGGAACTAAAAAATACTGAAACATTTGATTGGGAGAATAGATCTAAAATGCCTTTGCCTTCAGTACTATGTA
Organism: Muscardinus avellanarius; assembly: GCF_963383645.1. Classification (NCBI taxonomy): domain Eukaryota; kingdom Metazoa; phylum Chordata; class Mammalia; order Rodentia; family Gliridae; genus Muscardinus; species Muscardinus avellanarius. Next base: position 15,009,488 of record NC_137789.1, on the reverse strand, counting down.
AGTACAAAGAGCATTTGGGGCCCATAATATCTTGGATCAAGAATTTTTTATCTAAGCCTCAAAAGCCATATAGTGAGTGAGTTTCCCCAAATTCTAACGTTCCTTCTGGAAACTAATATGAGAATGTATGCATGTGGGGGGTGTGTGTGTGTGTGTGTGTGTGTGTGTGTGTTCCTCTGGGAGGCAGCTCATAGTCTCTATCACACTTGTAAAGCAGTACATGACCCCTACATAAGAGTTAGGATTCCATGAAATGGAATCAGAAATGTCACTAACTTATAGAGAAGCAATGATGTTAATTTCTGCTGACTATTTGCACTTCTTCTTGTTAATGACATACTTATAATTCATCTCATTTGAGCTCCGGGCAGCCAGCTAAGCTAGATGGAGCAGAACCCAGTTTTCCTCACCTATTCCAGAGCTGAGCTCCTCAAGTTCCTTACCGTTGGAGGGCATTGTTGTTTACCCTTTCGGTTTGAGCTGTACTATCAACAGCAGCAAATCAAGGGCAGGGACCACAGTTTGACCTTAAACTCTTCAACTCCACCTAATTACCCATTGTAGTGGAAGTGCATAAATACAGGATGTCCCTTCACTCTGCTATTCTGCTTTGCATCATTATCAAAAAGACAAATGTAATTCATGTCCAATTACTCACTCACCGCAAGGTCAGAATATTTATTTTTATCATACTTGTGATTTTTAGGATTAGTGATATCAGTATTTATTCATGGCTAACCTAAACCAAACATCCTGTTGATATCTTTAAAGAGCCATATAGTTATTGTCGCAGGTATGCTGAGTCACAAAGCAAATACGAAGTTTATGAGTTGACAGGGAAAAGGCCCAGGGACTAGAGATAAGTGTTCCTGGGTAATCACAAGTGTCTTGTGAAACATGGGCATTGTTTATTTATATTGTCCATTTATTGGGCTCAATAGGTGGTTAGGAAATCGAAACCAGCCAAAATAGTGAGATTTCTTTTTCTTAGTATTAGTTTTTAAACTTGATGATGGTGGTGACATTTTGGTTTGACTTATCAAATACTCATTTTAGAAAGCATTCTCTCTTTTCAGTTGGACAGGACATTGACCAGCTAAAGAAAGAAAAGGAACCAGGAGGGATGAGGAAATCAATGAAGCTCATGTGTCTGGTATTAATCTACTCTGAGATCTAGGGTAGCCTGTGGTTAACTATGGAGATTAATTTAAAGTGCCAGTATTGAAAGGCACAACCCAAACACTTAGCTGGAGCAATATGCAATTGATTCTTTTGTTCATTCAGATTTATCTCCTGCATTATATTGTCTTCCATCACTGTCATCAAAACAGAATTAACCAGTTCCCTGAACTTATCACTGATTCTCCATCTTTGCAGACGTCACTAGTGTAGGTTGTGCCTGCTGTATAGACTCTTTCCTTTCTCCAGCAATCTGCAGTAACAGGATATATACATCTGTGTGTGTACAAATACAAAAACATACCATACACATATATACATACATATATATTTCTTAATCCATCTCACTCTTCCTCTGATTATTCTTGGGCAGATCAGTAGTCTAGGAATCAGGCTTCTAATGGAGTTTTACTAGGAGTGAGTGTCTATTAACACTCAGGTAAGTATTGTACCTTTGTGCTTCCATCTTGGAAAGGAGAATATAAAACCAAGTGGCTTCTTAGGTCACTTTATATTTTATCACCTATATTTCTACAATTTTCTATCTAGTTTTTATAGGAATCAGAGTCATTACTGACCTACCAGATAACTTTAGTTACATTAATCAAACAAGCCCAAATTGTGGGAGAGGTGAAATAGTCTTAGTTCTTTAAGAACTAAAAAGCAAAATCTTCAGTTGAAAGTAAATGAAAGAGTCACTGGTGTTATATGGTCTCCAAAAACACTAAATTTGACATTTGAATGCATAAAAATACATTAGATTCTATGATATAAGATTTTCTTTTTGACAGATCTAAAATGCTTGAATAAAAGCAATTCATAGGATTCCGATGTGTAGAGGAAGAGAGGAGAAAAGGAACCCTGCTTCACTCTGTTCTCTGCTCAGTTAACCTTTGAAGCAATCCCTCCGTTCTGATGACATCCAAAGCAATAATGAAAAAAGAGAGGTAAATACACTCATTGTATAGAGACTGAGTTGGGAGGGGACTTTTTTTGGGGAGTTCAATTTATCAAATACTCATTTAAAAATGATTTTCCTTTTCCAATGAAATATGACTATATTTAAATAAATAACGGGGTTCTTTAGCTTGGAGATATTAACAGTCTTCTAATATTTAAAAGATATGTGTAAAAATTAAATTAAAAAAATAAAATAAAAATAAAAAATAAGGGCAGGGGCTGTAGCTCGGTGGTCAAATGCCTCTGGGTTCCATCCCCAGACCCGCCAAAAAAATAAAAAATAAAAATAAAAATAAAAATAAATAAATAAAAGATATGTGTAAAACACTAAATACTTAGGCATAAATGAACATAGAATAAGTTGCTAGAATTAGGAACATCTCTAAGCAAGAAGATTCCGAGCCCATGTTAAGAAGGTCTTTTGGACATCACTGTCCAAAATCTTCATGTGCGCCAGGCGTGGTGGCACACACTTGTAATCCCCGCACTTGGGAGGCAGAGACAGGAGGATCATGCAGATTCGAAGCCAGCCATGCGCGCTGGCTTAGGAGACCCTGTTTCCAAATAAAAATGTAAAAATAGGTCTGGGAGAGTAGCCCGGAGGTAGAAGGGCTTCCAGGAACCCCAATACCACCAAAAAAAAAAAAAAAAAAAAACTTCATGTGCCATATCGGCTGGCTGTAGAGTGTTGTTGCCAGGGACATTTCAGTTCAATCTAGCAGATCACCTAAACAGCACAGGGTGGCAGGCCTTATCACTCTCAGCCTGAGGTTTGTTTGCCACCCAGCAGACATTTGGTAACGTCAGCAAACATTTTGGGGTGTCACAGTTCGGAGGTCAGGAATGTTGCTAAATATCCAAGAATGCACAGGTAAGCCCTTCTCCAACAAAGAATTGTCCATGTGAAAATATGCCAAAGTTGAGAAACTCTAAAGAGTCTTACAAAGAGGTTTAGTGTCTAATATCATTGTGTGTGGGGGGACAGAGGTGAAATTGGTCTATCAGAACAAAGGTCATTTCAGCAGTTATTTAAGATGACATTTTAAAAAGAATGTTACTCACATGCAGAAGTATAAATGCAAAGAGACATACGACATTAAACAATTATGAAAAAGAACCTATCTCTATATTGGAACTACATGAAAATACTGAGTGGTTATCTCTGATCAGTGGGGTTATCTATGCTTTTACTCTTGTTGTTATTGTTGTTGTTGCAGTTGTTTATCTTTGCTTTCCTGGCAGTTGTAACATACAAGTACTGCTTTAAAATTCAGAAGCAGAAAAAGAATCTAAGTTGAATTTTTAAAACCTGATATGCCTCTGCAGACTGAATGGCACATGGTAATAAGAATAACAGTAATAGTAACGTCAATTTAGCTGGCAAGCATATGGGGAGACAGGCCCATTCATTCACGCCCAGTCAGAATGTAAATTGTTATAACCCCTTTGGAAGACAATTTGGCAATAAGATTGCAGAGCACTGAAAATATTCATAGCCTATGACCCAGCCATTGCAACTCTGGGAAGCTAGCCTAAGGAAATAATCAAAAAATAGGCACAAAGATGTTCATTTAGGCATGATTCATAATTGTCAAAAATTGGAATCATAATGACTACAAATTAAAAGCAGCCTAAATTACTAGAAATGGGTGAATGTTTAACTAAATTGTAGTAAGTCCATATGATGTAATATACCACCATTAAAAATCATATTTACAATGACAAGATGATATACGAAGAAATTCATGATATACAGCAGATGTTTGAAAGAATATATGTTAAAATAGTAAGAGAATATAAAAATATTAAGATATAAGATATATTTTAATCCCCTTTACTAATTACATAAAATGGAAAACATAATCTTATAACTAGGTAAAAAACTATGAGAAGAAAAATCAAATGCCAATCTGAGTCCCAAACCATCATCCATTTTAAGAATAGCTCTTATTTAACATAAGAGTCCCTTCCAAGAGAGGGACCCTTGTGCCCTTTTAACAGATGATAAAACTGGGATAAAAACTCCTCACTGTTTTCTCCAGAAGCCCTCCTCGACCTCCCAAGTATGCTTAAGAAACCCTTCCTCTTTTGAATTTTTACAGGTAGTGCCTAACATGGATTGTTTGAGGACTAAATGAATGACTAAAGAAATGAGTAACTTACCCAAGTTGATGAGCGGCAGGGTTAGCCAGGTCAGTGGAACTTCAAAGTCACTGTCGTCACTGAATGCTCCAGATGGATTGTGGAGTAGACCAAAGTTCATGTCTCAGCACCTTTCTGAATGTACAGTACTTATTGTTGGGACAGAGCAGTGCCTAGCCCTGAAGTTATACATTTATCCAGCTATAAAGGCTTGAATACCTTCAAAGAACAGCATGGATTTTTCTCTGTGAATCGTGAGCATTTTCGCAATGCTTAACACAGCAGCTGGTAATGATTATTGCTCCCGTCTCCCTTTGAAATTTCATGTTCGTTTACTTAACAGGGCATTGCTAATCTGGAGGAAGGAGTGGGTGAAGAAGCCCATTTGTAAAGAGGATAACGAGTTAATGAAAAGAAGCAGAGGTATGGGTAGGTGATAGTGTTTCTATAAGGTTCTGTTCAATTGAGATGATTTAAGGGCAAGCTTGGCTGGCTGGTCATAATAAGGGCCACATTATAGAGGGGATTTACTTGGCAATTACTGTGGTCTTTGCTAGTGGGCTACAATGTTTTAGGGCTCCCTAGGTACTTGAGATTAATGTCTGAATCAGTAGTGTTATTGTTGTAAGATCTTGGTGTGATGGGAGCCATTTGAGGAAGGAATTTTTATTCCTTATCACAACATAAAATATCCCATAGTCTGCAAGAACACCAATGACTATGGCTTGTAGCTGCTCTCGAAATAGGTGAAACATCAGTTTGATTAAGTTTATTCCTTGGCAGACAGAATGCATAAATCAGTCGAGAGCTACTTTTGCTCATCCAGGTATACGATTAAAATGGGAATTAGACATATTCAATCATTCAGAGACGAGGAACTAAAATCAGTAACTAGAGCAAGGCAGATAATTATAGAGAATCTATGATGTAAATGGCACAGGGATAAAAAGGACCTCTCTGTGCGCCCTGGAGTGCACCCCCAGCATTCTGTACACACTGCTGCCCTCCTCCCTCTGTGTATTTATTAGGAATGTCAATGCAACCTTGAAAATGTGATGGATTTGATGCTAGGTACATACCTGATTAAGATCCAAATCAGTAACTTCCAGAAATCACATCATGAAAGATTTGGGAAAAGCAGTTGATTTCTCTGGCAGCATTTCACATAGCCTGTACAAAAACTGAACAGTGGAGATAGGGCAGATTCCAAAATCTTCTCCTCCAAGAAGTGGTCAAAGTGAATAATATCTACTAACAATCCACTTTGAAATCCACATGTTTCAGTCAATAGGATCAACACCTCTATGCCCTTTCCCCAGGAACCTCTCAGATGTTTCAATACTATCCCAACAAAGGAAATGAGGGGAGGGGCATGAAGCACAATCTAAATGTACACTATTTTCAATATGTTCCACTTATAAAAAATAAAAATAAATAAATGAAATGAAATAAGGACCTATACTGGGAGAAATTGGTTGTCCCATAGATTTCAAATGATCAAAAAGCATTAAAATACTGTTAAAATGATAGGCCTCTGTGAGGGTAGTCATGAGATTGGGGTGCCAGTGTAGACTGATAGAATATTCAGTTAAAAACACATGTGTCGCTGGGCATGGTGGCGCACGCTTGTAATCCCTGCGCTTGGGAGGCGGAGACAGGAGGATCGCGCTGGTTCAAAGCCAGCCTCGCTGGCTTAAGAGACCCTGTTTCCAAATAAAAATATAAAATAGGTCTGGGAGTGTAGCCCTGAGGTAGAAGGGCTTCCAGGAACCCCAGTGCCACACAAAAAAAAAAAAAACTACAAAAAAAAAACACATGTGTCCAAGTCTTCCTCCTTTCCATTATGACATGTTTCTATCAAATTCCTGAGAGCAAATGAAATAATCTATATTGGCTGAATTATACTCCTCCAACCCCAAGATAGGACTCGAGTAAAACAGAGAGGACTACTTAGAAAATTCCTTTTTTCTAAACAAAGTATTGCCAACTAGCCTGGAATTAAAGCAGGCGAAATCTACACTCTTCTTTTTCTCCTGGATATTGGGCCTTCTGATTTTAAAGGCAATATCTACACTTACCCAGAAAGATCTAATTAAATCTCTGTGACTCCATTTCTATCCAGATACCCAATTAGTATCCTGAAACTCGAAAACCCAATTCAATCCCCTTCCTCACTTTCCTGTGTATGTGTGTGGGGAGGGATTAAGTAAGTAGAAGAATAAAAGAGAGACTGAGCTTCTGCTAGAAACCAATGTCTCAAATTCAGAAGGACAAGCTAAAGCCAAATTACAGATGACTTAATGCCAAAAAATATGTCACTCTCTTGTTCATTCATTATTAGTTCATTTGCTGGACAGACAGCAATGCTGTTGGGCATCATGTTTAGTGATAAGACAGAGATACGAAAAGGTATAAAGATGACTATTAAGTCACTAGATAAGGGGAAGAGCCACGCAGGATGCTGAACTCTGAAGTTGCTTCACTTCCAGAAAATTCAAGAATGGAGATCAAGATGAGGTTTAGGATAGGAAACACAACACTGTCAATCAAAGCGCAAGTCCAGCATGTCCATGAAGGCTGCAGCATTTAGAACACATGCTATCCTCCCCTCTACCAGTTACATAGAGAGGCACAAAAGCTTGAGTTCTAAATATGGACAGTCTTGTGTTTGAGCCTCTCACATTTGCCTGGTAGCTCATTGACTTTTTTTTTTTTTATTGTTTGAGGTACTGGTGTTCCTGGAAACCTTTCTGCCTCCTTACATTCCCAGACCTATTTTATATTTTTTTATTTCGAAACAGGGTCTCTTAAGCCAGCCTGGCTGGCTTCAAACCTGTGCACCTCCCAAGTATGGGAATTACAAGTGTGCGCCACCACGCTCAGCTAGCACATTGTCTTTAAACAGCTGGTTACACTTGCTAGGAAATGTGGCTACTATCTAATAAATAATGGTTTTATTCCTCTACATTTTTTTTTTTTTTTGGTGGTACTGGGGGTATAACCCAGAGGCTTTCTACCTCCATGCTATACTCCCAGAATTATTTTATATTTAATTTGGAAACAGCGTCTCACTAAGTTGCTGAGAGCCTCGCTCAGTAGCTGAGTCTGGCTTCAAACCTGTGCGATCTTCCTGTCTCAGCCTCTGAAGCACGGGGATTACAAGCATGCGCCACCACGCCAGGCTTCTCCTACATTATTTTTTTTTTGACAGCAGATCCGCTTTATTGATTTTTTAAATTTTTTATTGGTTCATTGTAGTCATGCATCTTAATGGGTTACAATATAGTAGAGGCATACATGCACACATCACTCAATTAGCCCTATTAATTTTTCACAACAGATACAGAACAGTAAACAATAAAAGAAGAGAAAAATGAAATGAAGAACAGTAAATAAGAAAAGCAACCATACAAAATGAACAATAAGCTAATTTTGCAAATAAGATCCAATCCACACATCTTCAACATAGAGGCAGGTTCATTATTATGCTTGGTTTCCAGTCCTCCTATGAATGGGAACAGTTAGCACTTATCCAACAATACACTTATAATCCTCAAGTGAAACAGAACACATGGAGCAAAGGGAAATGCCATTAGTCATGGAACACCATTTTTTTTTATTGGTGCATTGTAATCATACATCACATTGGAATACAAGACTTGAGAGGATATACAAGCACACATCATCCAATTAGCCCTCATCCAGTCCCCATCCCATTCCCTCCCCCCCCCTCGATCCCATGCTTGTTTGGTGATTAACTTTGATACATATGTTTATGTACCTCCTGCTTTTTAAAGAGGCTCCATCATCCCCTATTCCATACCTTCTGATTGGTCACCTTAATTGCTTTACTATAGGGCCCTTTCTATACCTCAACCTCTTCCTGTTGCCCCTTTCCTCATAGTAATTGCTGATTAGAGGAAGCATCTGGTTTTAATTTTCTGCGATATTTCTCTGCGCATGCCGCATTGCAAATACTGATCCCACTCTTGATGACCCCAGTTGGGGCCTGGCTATCAGGTGGACTGATCCAGACCTCTCTAGCTCAAGCAGTGGCTTTGCCTCATGGAAAGCCCCTTTTCTGGTCTCACTGGCCCTGATACTAACCTAAGCCCTCAGCTGGCTCCAATCCCGGCCTCGGAGGCCCCAGCACCGGCCTTCCTCACGGCAGGCTCCAATCCCAGCTTCGCTGGCCCCAGCACCAGCCTAACCCCTTGGCAGGCTCCGATCCCGGCCTCGGAGACCTCAATAGCGGCCTTGCGTCATGGAAGGCTCCGATGCGGGCCACTGGCCCCGGCACCAGCCTAAACCCTTGGTAGGCTCCGATCCCGGCCTCGGAGGCCTCAATAATGGCCTTGCCTCATGGAAGGCTCCGATGCCGGCCGCTGGCCCCGATACTGGCCTAATCCCTCAGCTGGCTCCAATCCCAGCCTCAGAGGCCCCAGCACCGGCCTTCCTCATGGCAGGTTCTGATTCTAGCTGATGGCCCCGGCATTGGCCTAACCCCTCGGCAGGCTCCGATCCAGGGCTCAGAGGCCTCAGTAGTGGCCTTGCTTCACGGAAGGCTCCGGTGCCGGCCGCTGGCCCCGGCATCTGCCTAACCCCTCAGCAGGCTCCGATGCCGGCCTCTGAAACCCCGGCACCGGCCTTGCCTCACAGCAGGCTGCGATCCCAGCCTCGCTGGCCCCAGCACCGGCCTAACCCCTCGGCAGGCTCCTATCCCGGCCTTGGAGGCCTCAATAGCGGCCTTGCATCATGGAAGGCTCCAATGCTGGCCGCTGGCCCCGGCACCAGCCTAACCCCTCAGCAGGCTCTGATCCCGGCCTCAGAGGCACCAGCACCGGCCTTTCCTCATGGCAGGCTCCGATCCTGGCCTCGCTGGCCCCAGCACCGGTCTAACCCCTCGGCAGGCTCTGATCCCGGCCTCGGAGGCCCCAGCACCGGCCTTGCCTCATGGCAGGCTCCAATCCCAGCCTTGGAGTCCTCAATAGCAGCCTTGCCTCACAGAAGGCTCCGATGCCGGCCACTGGCCCAGGCACTGGCTTAACCCCTCGGCAGTCTCTGATCCTGGCCTCAGAGGCCCCAGCACCAGCCTTGCCTCACGGCAGGTTCTGATCCCGGTCTTGTTGGCCCCGGCACCGGCCTAACCCCTCCGCAGGCTCCAATCCTGGCCTCGGAGGCTCCAGCACCGTCCTTGCCTCACAACAGCTTCCAATCCCAGCTTTGCTGTGTCCATCGCCGGCCTCAACCCTCGGCAGGCTCTAATCCGAGCACCCTCTTCGTCCAACCCTTTGTCCCACGTTCTCGAGGGTGCATGGTGGTAGCATTCTGCCTCTGGGGTCATTACTTCAAAGGTTCCAGGTGTAATGCATCAGATATCTGCCTCCCCTGAGTACTGGCCACTGCCATTGCCACTGCCTCCACTATTTCAAATCTTTCCCAAGCTCTTTTTCCACTCTGAATGTTGTCCAGTGTTCCTAAGCATGCATGAAGGTAGCATTCGACCTTTGGTGTAATTTCTCCAAAAAAAAAATAAAATAAAATAAAAAAATAAGGTTGGTAGGCTCCGATTTCTGCTTCTCCTGAATATAAGTCTCCACCGCCAATGCGGAGACCACTTTCAACACCGCCTTTCTCCTTGGTCTCCGCTAAAGTCTCTCTCCTTACAGGTGATGTAGAAGATTCTTAACAATGTAGAGAAGAAGCAGTTCTCCTTAGCGGGGAATTTTTCCAACAATTCCAGTTCATTTGGATAAGTTTTGTCTGCATATCCAGTATCCTGGCATCCGCCACGGCCTCCTTGACCCCTCTCCGATATTTTCCTTTTTTCTTTTTCTTTTCCTTTTTTACAGGGACCTTCTGGGTGGAAAGGGGTTTGCCTAGGGGTGCCCCACCAACGCCTGCCCACCCGCCCAGGGTTGGGGCCAGAGGCCCGGACCACAGGGTCCTTCCAGGTGGGGAGGGGTCGCCAAAGGGTGCCCCGCCAGCGCCTGCCCATCTGCCCAGGGTCGGGGCAAGAGGCCCGGACCACAGGGTCCTTCCAGGTGGGGAGGGGCTCGCCGAAGGGTGCCCAGCCAGTGCCTGCCCACCCGCCCAGAGTCAGGGCCAGAGGCCCGGACCACAGGGTCATGGAACACCATTTTAAAACACTAACTTGATGGCAGATCTGAAAATCTGGTTGCCATTTTTCTGGATGGAAAGAACAGAATTCTTAAAACTATCTAGACCTCTTTCATGTCTTAGAATAGTAATTACAAAAGCCACAATTTATTGGTCACTTGTTATAGGTCAGTTTTTTCTTTTTTTGTTAATCTCCCCCTTTTATCTTCAAATACCCCAGAAATGGAGGCATTTCTAGCCTAATTTTTTATATAAGAAAACTGAAACTAAAACAAGTTTACATGCTGTTAGTTGTTCTTTAGAACCCTTGAGCAAGTAGGTATAACTATTTCCATCTTAAAAATGAAAAAAACTGATGCACAGAGAGAACCATCCTCATCCTATAACCTTTAAGATTTTGCACTGGAACCTGAAATCATCTGACAGAAGGCTGTACGATTAGGTATTTCATGCCTCTGCCTTCTGGGGGCCCATGCAAATCATAGATCGCCTAGGGAAGGCAAGTGCACTTCTTGATTCTTAACAGCATTACCACTTGGTAGCAGCCTTTGGTAAAAAATGAGACTGGACCTTGGCCTTCATGAATGGAGGTCCAGATTCCTCATACAGATTCGCTCAGAAGCACCCAGATTTCACAAGAGGAAATGACGAGGCATTTTTCAGAGGTGTCGAAATCCTTCCCTTTGTCGGTTGCCACTAACACACACAAACAACAACAACATGACATGCTTTGAAAATTCCTCAAAGGTAAAAGGTAGTCTTTCTTCTCCCAAAGTTCTGATAAGAGTCCTAGAAGGAAATAGACACTTGCATACTTCAGACCCCAGTGATTCTTTCGCTCTTATTAACTGCAAATCTTTGCCACATTTTTCCTTACTAATTAGTTAAATGCTTGAGCTCCTGAGTCACTAGGTCGTCTACTGGTTACAGCATGTTCCTAGCTCTTCCACCCTCAATTGGAACTTGCAAGGAAGGAACTAGGCTCTTCAACAATCCCACATTTATGTCATGGAGACAAGCCAAACACAAAATCAGTCACTGCCAAGAGGGGTGGATGGACGGACGTAGCAAGAGCATTATGACCCACTGATGCTGAGTCAGGGCCTTCAGATATTCTGCCAGTGGAAAGAAGTTCTGTTTATTCATTCGTTAATGTATGCATTCTTTCTCCAAAAGTCCAGATTTTATTCTGGTGTGGTTCTCTTATCCCTTGTGGCCTTCAAAAGTGCAACTGAATTTAACCTGCTGCTTTAGGATGTAGTCAAATGTCTCCTCAGCAGAGATGGAGCCAGACAGGAAGCCAACTATCCTTCCCTGGGTGACCGATGGAGAACAGTGGTTGGTCAAAGCCTTATGGTCCTGGAGAACCATCGGTGCACTCCTGGAGGCATGAGACAAAGTGATCCAAAAGCATGTACAGAAGGGGAAACTTGTCTCTTCTGAGATCATTTCTCTCTGCAGCACTCAGCGCTATGCAAGGTTTCCAGGAGGTGCTCCATTGATAACTGTCAAGTGAACCTCAAGTTATATACAAGATACCCTCACTGTATTTACTATTGCGAACTACATCACTAAATATATGAATTTCCACTGATTGGATCCACACGTTTACCAAAGCTCCCCTCTGTTTCACTCATCAGCATTGTAGTGACCAGATGCTCACTGTTCCCAAGCAGCTACATGCTTCTCTAATAATGTTCTCTATTCTTCCCTTTCTATAAATTATCTTCCTGAAAATCAAACCTGATTGTGTCACCTCCACCCACATACACACGCACACACTTGAAACCAGATCTCCACATCGGCATGTTGAATGGAGCCAAAACCCATTCACATCCTCTGTAGGACTCTTGGCATCCTGACTCCAACCTGCTCTTCCCAGCCTCATCTCTACTCTCCCCTCCTTTATCCCCTTTCTTGATGTTTCCAGAAAATGACCTTACCTTCCTCACCATTTCACAGGAAACTGGGCCTGAGCTTAGTATCTTTGTGCAACCCTGCTTCTCTGCCTGATGTTTTTATCTCCTATATCTCTTCAGAGCAAACTTCTTCTCTTCCGTCTATGTCTAGTTCAACTGCCCCACTCTGAGAAGCCCTTTCTGGTCCCCCAGATATGAAGCTAGTAATTCTCTTCATAGTTAACACACCAAGAAAAAAAAAACAGCTTTACTCTTATATATATTTTATTGCATTAGAATAGCTTACTGCTTATCTCACTTTAGACTGTGTGTCTAGAAGGCAGGGAACATTCTGTAGTTATCTCTGAACCCCCAACACTAAGCAAATGTCTATCATGTAGGAATTTCTTAGGGCATTTTTAGAATAAGTGGCATGTGCATTGAGTGACTTGGCATCTGTTTGATATGTTGGCAGTGCTAGAAGTTTCCATGTGATCAGGTGGTCAGGCTATCCGGCATTGCCATAAGCCCTATCATTATCTGTGAGACCATCCTCTTCTTCCTCTCAGGTTCATGATCTAGCAAACACAGCTGACTTCTAGGAAGCAGGAAATGGAATGTGAATGTGTTAGTTCCAGGAATCATTGCCATCTCATATGTGCTCAGAACAACAGAGGATGCTAAGAGGAGAAATATCACCTGCTTTGCTGTACACATAGGTCCTGAGTAAAGGGCTCAGCCACTTATGTACTCTTTGAAGCGTAAGAGCTAACTCTGCACAGCAAAATTGGAGAAACTGAGACTTAGGGAACTATTGGTATCAATCTCTCTATTTTAGAGACAACCCAATTAAGACTCAAGAAGAGAATGATCCAGGATAATGAAAAAGATAGCAAATTAACATACATTCTGCAGATATTGGTAGAAATCCTCCATTTCATAATAGGAGGTATCTGTTTAACGTTTAGATTTTTCCTACTTGTTCAAGAAACAAGCACAAGCCAGAACCACTCCCCTCTGCAATGGACCCCTCATGGTAAGAGTGGACCAAGGATGTGCCCTGGGTCCCTGTGGCTTGAACCATGCTTGTAGAATTTTGACATGTTTGTTCGGGTGACTAAGAGAAGAAATTTGCATTGGTTAGAAATTAGTCAAATGGCATTTCCTTGGGCTTCACTTTCATTTCTCAGTGAAAGGCTGAAAATATTATTTCATTAAAAACCTTTACTGCAACATTTCCTGAAGCCTAGGACAAAGGAACTTGAGAATGAAGGGTACCCAGAACATTAGAGTATATTCTAGCAGGCATTGACTTGGAAGAGGAAGTAGAAACTCTCCTTACAAGTCCTGGGTCCTCATTTTCTTCCTTGTAAGAAATAAACTTTGAGCAGGAATACTCTGAACCCCTTTTCTATTCAGAGAATCCTTACAGTATCCAAGTCCACACATGAACTGTCTTTCTCAGAGCATGTTTCTCTCTTTTCTCCTGTGTGTCTGTGTCCTGAGGACCCAATGATAAAAAAGTTTCTGCCATGATGGAACTCTGATATAGTGGAGAATACAGACTATAAGCCACTGGAAATCACATGACAAAGATTGTTACCAACAGTGGGGAAAATATGAGCATCTTAGGCATGGTGCCACATGCCTGTAATCCCAGTATTTGGGAAGCCGAGACAGGAGGATCACAGGTTCAAGGCCAGCCTCTGCTACTTAATGAGACTCTAGACAACTTAAGACCCTTTTTTATTTTATTTTTTTAATGTAAGGTTGGGGTGTAGTTCAGAGGTGGAATACCCTTGTGAAATCACCACTGCGCACACACACACACACACACACACACACACACACACACACAAATGAGAGCCTTAAGTGTGCAATTTCACAGCATAGAAAATTACACAGGGGTTTGGAGAATCTCATTTTAGATTGAGGCTCAAGTTTCTTCTCTTATAAAGAGATATCTCAGCTGAGATTTAAAGAGGGGGAAAAACTAACCAGTAGACAAAGTTACTGCTGGACTATTCCAGGTGAAGGAGACAGGGTACAAAAGACTGAGGAAGGGAAGGTTTGGCCTGTTTGAGAAACCAAAAGGACACAAGTGTGACGGGGGTGCAGTGATGGGGCGGGAGTGGGGCAGACTGAACACAATGAGTCAGGGAAGAGAGGTGAAGGAAAAGAATCAAAACTGAGATTTTGCGATCAGTTTGAGGAAGTTCATTAAGCAGGAAGGTAACATAATTTGATTTCCACTTTAACTCCATTGTTCCAATGTCTGTCTAGGGAATAAACTGAATTTAAGGCAGCATAGAGGCAGGGAGCTAATATAAGAATTTCTCAACATAGACCCATAAAGAGACGATGGTGATTGGGTTGAGATGGAAAATCTGAAAGATTATTTCAACAGATGCATGTGATTCGTATTTTGGGAAGGTATCAGCAGGACGCTTTATGCACGAGTGCCTGGGAAATCACTGAGGGGAAAGTGAGTGAGTTAGGTGCTGGGTAGGACAGGTGCACAGAAGTGCAGGGGACAGGAAGACCCTTGGGAGAGCACAGTGTGGGTGAGCCAAATTCCAGTAGCATGGTGTGTTCTTTCACTTCCCCTGTATAGAGAGAGGCCTCCAGGAGAGAGGAGGAAGAAGTTTCACAAAGCATTAAGCACATGAAAGGGGCCCTGAAGGATAGGCTCTAGTTTAACATGCAGAGAGGGGAAACCCCTGAAATAACAAGACTAGAGCTAGTGTGGTGTGAACCAAGTTTGGTGGAAAAACCATGAGCAGCGGCAGGCCCACACAGAGTGTGCTGGGAAGACTGGACTGGGAATGCAAGCTGAAGCCAGACTGTGGGGGGTTAGAAACCCCAAGGAAGGGACCATGCTTACTAAGAATATTAGAGGCAGCAGGCATGGTGCTATAGGCCCGTGATCGCAGTACAGGAGAATTGTAGGTTCAAGACCAGTTTCAGAAAATTAACAAGAACTCAGGACATTACAGAGACCTTCTTTCAAAGTTAAAAAAAATTTTAAGTGGTCTGGGTTGTAGTTCAGAAGTAGAGTACCCCTAGGTTTAATCCCCAATCCAAAAAAAAAAAAAAAAAAAGTTAGACTTTCAGACGAAAGTTATTAGTTCTACAATTAAAAAAGCAATTCCTGGGATGAGAATCATTAAGGTATAGGATGATCCTCATCACAGAGTGATTTGAAATTAGAATGGGTTTATAAAAAAAGATTACTCTTAAAAAAACTATCATTTGCATATGGGGAAGGCATATAACACCTTTTTCTATGGCTGAGTTCTGAAAAATGTGAACAGTGAGACAAAGGATAACACTGAGATCAGACACTTAGAGATGTTAGACACTTAGAAGGTGCTTACCTTGCACCTGCTGCTTCTCAAAGTTCATCATGTATAGTAACTCACTTAATCCTTACAACTCTATGGGCCAATAACAAGACAGGGATTTGAATCTCAGCTGTTTGACATCATGGCCCGTGCACTCACCAACGACCTCTTTCTGCCTTTTGGCAGGTATAAGATAAAAATAACATCTTCGTTCTAAAAAACACCACTTTGCTTATACCTATACGCATGTAGATTTCCCTATCAGAGCCCCAATGTAGATAGATACATCACTAGGCCTAGGAAACGTTGGAAAATCCCAGAGTAAAACCAGAGCCATTTCATAAAATTTCCTCTATGGCCCAGAACAATAGTGAATGCTTGCCCTTTGTGCACAGGCCATTTGTGGGCAGTGAGTGGTGGGACTGAAGGAACTAGGTTATAAGTGCTTGGGTTTTCTTTCCAAATTCACAAATCGCATTAAGCACTCTGGGGAGAAATGAGTGAGGACTTGGAGAGAGGTCAGGAACATGAGTATGGTGGAATGTCTTTCCAAATGGAAGGAGTCATTATGAGCAAAGAAGAAGGCCTTCCCCCACGATATGATATCTGTCATCTAGCAGGGCTCGTTGACATAGAAAGCTTTGTGGTTTGATGCAATAAAATGCAATGTATTTAGTACTAAAATTATATTGAGAGCAAATGAACATTTTGATGTGTTGTATTCGATGAAAAAATATTTGTTCGCCTGCAATATGAATAGCATTATCACTAGACCATTGCAATATATTCATGTTCTTTCATATCAGTAAGGAATAACTTTCCCACTTAGCCCCAAATCCTTGATAATTCCCAATAAATAAATGTATATTTTTTCTATTGTGGTATGCCTATAAAAATTAATATACTAAATTATCGATACCAATTGCAATAACATGTAGGGGGAAAGGTAAGAAGTGGGGTAGTATCCAGAGGGAAACGCACCAAGTGCTGTGTGCATGGATATTCCTATTATTCTATACCTTATGAGGATGTAAACTACAGTGCACCAATAAAATATATTAAAATGAAATATGAAAAACTGAAGCATTAACGGAAATAAGAACAAATGAGACCATAGCAGCCATAGGCTTACAAAAATGTCAGAATCAACCAGTTACAAAGATGCTTGCTCTGTGCCCCGGTGTTGTGCATGAACACTGTCATGCAATTGGCAATCAGAGTCTTTTTACTGAGAACATAGATTCAAACTAGAAATATTTCTCTACCAAAGTGTGAACACCTAAAAATATAAATGGATCTCCTACAAAGAAGGAAAACTAACGGTGACAGGCTCAAAACACTATACAATATTTCCCCAAATTCCTTTAAAACTTAGAAAAGATTAGGTAACATTAGAAGGCAGACAGTTGGAAACATTGGAATTGCACAATATCATCGAATCATTACACAATCCTTTCTGACAAACAAAAAATGGGCGATTACATATGCAAAATTATAAAATAATGGCAAATCATTGCCCAGTGTTCCTTGTGTACAACTTTCCTCATTGAGAAAAAAATGATAGTAACCACGCATCAATGAAGGCTGTTTTCAGTTGTAAAAAGTAGCAGTGAGCTCTGTGTTGGGACTGTGAGCTTGCTGTTTCTTCTGTGAGAGATTATTGACAAGAGCCTGGTGTGAAGTAAGAGGCAAGGAAGCCTTGAAGCTCAATGGAAAGTGGCGATCAGGAGAAGTGGTTCCAAATTACCTCTGGGTCATCTCTAGATCCAACACACTGGCATACTATATGTAGCACCCAGAAGTCCAACTCATACCTTTGTGAACTTTTTGAAGAACATGACTTCAGAAAGGAAACACAGATTGCAATTGGAATATACAAGTTACCAGTCAGTCTTTTCATATTTAGAGCAGCTATTGGTATGATAAATGGCCAGTATTGGTAGCATCATTGATTAATATAATGAAGGTTTCCTTATACGTATAAGCTGATTATATCATGACCTTAATGATACTTTAGTCTGAGGGGAAAAAAAAGGTTGAAAACACTTTATTTCATGTTTTGAGCCTTAGGATCTACATTCTATACTATTTAATATATCTAAAACCACAAATAAATATACCTATGGTTTGACAGTGTCAATTTCTCCCAACCAAAAAGAAATTTAGATATACATGCTTTTAGACTCTGTCTTATTATTTTCAGTTTAATCTATTTAGCTGCATATCTAATAAGATGGAAGGAGTAAAGATTGAAACATCTAATGCAATTATCTGAAACATGCTGATCACCTACAATATTTTATTTCTCCTTTCTTTCTTTCTTTCTTTCTTTCTTTCTTTCTTTCTTTCTTTCCTTCTTTCTTTCTTTCCTTCTTTCATTTTCTTCCTGTCTTTCTGTATTTATTTGTGTGGTACTGGGGACAGAACCCAAGGGCATTCCACTTCTGAGATATACCCACCACCCTTATTGTTTTTAATTTTGAAACAGGTTTTTACTAGGTTGATTAACATCTCATTCCTATCTAAGGCTGTCCTCTAACCTGAAATTCTCATGTCTCAGCCTCCCAAATATTGGGATGACTGGTGTGTGCCAGCATGCCACACCATGCCCAGCCCAGTGTTAAAGGAGTTTTAGAAGTTTCACCTTCATAGTTGAAACTCTAATTCTGCCCCTTTATGTTATGAAGGTCAAGAAGTTACCACAAAACGTGTCAGAAAGGTAACCTATAACTCAACACAAAAGAATCAAAGGAAGCCACATAATGTATACAGATAAATTTCTGTCATTATAAATTTTACCACTGGACCAGAGAACTGGTGGCCCTGGAACTCAGCCTAAAAATATAAGCACTTGATCCTAATTAATATTGATTATGAAGTGATTATAAATACAGAAGTCATCTAGCTGGAAATGTAGTTCAGTGGTAGTGTGCTTGCCTATCATGTGTGGGCCCTGTATTCAATCCCAGTGCAAAAAAATATACATGATAGATAGATGATAGATAGATAGATAGATAGATAGACAGACAGACAGATAGATATTTCAGTATTAGCTGGGTGTGGCAGTGCAGGTCGGTGATCTCAAAGTGCTTAAGAATTTCAGACAAGAGGTTCATAGGTTTGAGACCAGCCTTAGCAACTTAGTGAGACTCAGCAACCTAGTGAGACTCTGTTTCTAAATGAAAACAAGAAAACAATTTTAAGAAATAGATGAGGCGCTGCCAAGGAAATGGGATGAGAGAAGACGACACTGGGTTGTGCTTAGCAGAAGGTATGGATTTGTCCTTCTATGATACATGGTATTTATATGTAATAGTATCTGCTACTCAGTGTTAATAATATTTCTTGATCTAAAAGGCTGAAAACAATAGCTTACTGCCAGAAATCAGAGAATGCAGATTTGTAGATCTAACAGAGCCCTACAGCAAATAGAAAAGACTGACACAATGTGCAAGAGAGAGGCAGAAGGTGGCAGCTAAGGTGACCTCTATTCTCATTTGCTTAAGACAGCCTGGACTTTGGAACTAAAATTCCATCTCCAGGAGCTCCTCAGTTCTGAGTGAGCTGGAATGGCTGCTTGCCCCAGCTGCAGCGTGGTGTTGCCATTCTGTAGGACACAGAAAGACTTGTACGCTGTAAACCAAGCCTTCAGAGTTAGCAGCACCTTCCCAGTATGGACACCACCAATTAAGAGAAATGTTGGCCACACACAAATTAATAGGATCAAACAGACATGGTGGCTAAGATGTGCTGGCTAAGGATATCAGCAAGTGTTTATTAAGATCAGTGACTAAATCAAGAGCCCATTATGTACATAGTCTCTGTATGCAGTGTCCTCTGTGTTGGTATTTGAAGCTGGAATGATAAATGCCTAATTCACATGTTACTGGTCTATCCTCTGTCCAGTTACAGATTTATCAGAGCACATATTTTTTTGTTTACTCCTTCTTCAACAGAAACAGGAGAGCATCTCAAGACAAGGCTCTATACCAGTGCCTCGCCGGGCGTTGTGGCGCACACTTGTAATTCCCTCGCTTGGGAGGCGGAGACAGGAGGATCGCGCATGTTCGAAGTCAGCCACTCGGGCTTAAGAGACCCTGTTTCCAAAAAAAAAAAAAAAAAAAAAAAGAAAACTATAAAAAAAAAATAGGTCTGGGAATGTATCCCGGAGGTAGAAGGGCTTCCAGGAACCCCAATACCACCAAAAATAAATAAATAAATAAATAAATAAATAAATAAATAAATAAATAAATAAACAAACCAGTGCCTCTCAAACTGTAATGTGCATTGGAGTCACCTAGAAGTCTTGCTGAAATGCAGATGCTGGTATTTTCATTAGGAGTATAGGGAATGGAACTGAGATTCTGCATTTCTGACCAGCTACCATTTTACACCCAAAGACCATAGTTATTAATGGCAAGCCTACACACTCCAGCCATCAACCAGACTGGGAAGAAGCAAGATGAAGTCTATTTGACACTGCTGACATGAAGTCTCTTTGACACTGCTGACATGTAGGAATATCACCTGCCTCATAGGCTGTTCTACAGATTCCCTGAAAGAAAAATAAAACCAAAACAAAACCAAAGAATAATGGCCAGATGTGGTGGCTCTAAATCCCAGATGCCTGTAATCTCAGTATTTGGGAAGCTGAAACACAAGAGTTGCTAACAGGAACCTCCTAAGACCATACCTAACCTCTAAACCACATATAGTTTCCATTCCAAATCATTCTTAACTAATTGTCTCTTGGTTTGAATTAAAACTGTAGACAACTTGGTTTGTAGATGTCAATGAGAAAAGGGGGCTTATTAAGTTTTATATACTCAGTTCAGGTTTGCTCAGAGAGCAAGGCTTTGCACAGCAGAATTCAGAGATGGCCTGCTCTAGTGCAGGTTTCCCCAGTCCTGGTTGTGCATGGAATCACACTGACAGTTTTGCAAAAAATATGAAGCCATCATCTCACCCCCATCAACTGGATATGACTGTCTGGAAACCAGACCCAGGCTTTATATAGTATAAAATGTTCCCACATGATTCTAAAGTACAACTAAATTAGAGAACCACAGGCATGATGGAGCCAAGCTCCCTTATCTCTGAGGGTGAATTTCGGCTCTCCTTTGACAAACTTCCTCTGCCTCATTTTCTGAATTTATAAAATAAGAATAATAGAAGTAACAGTAATGTCCATACCCAAGGGCTAAAAATTCCATATAAGTAAAACCTTATGGCATGTTATTTTGAGATATAGTTATTGCCTCTAACTGAATGGATAAGTAGCCCAAGACTACTATAATGAAGATCTAAGATCTGATATCTAAGTAAGAATTCACCCTTAGAGAAGTGTATCTTAAAGTCTTTTTCTATCCAGGATGCCATATCCAGATGTTTCATCTAAAGGGAACATGCTACATAGAGCAGCATTACAAGCATCGTTTTATTTTATTTTATTATTTTTCTAGGAATTGAACCCAGAAGCATTATATCTCCAAGCTACACTCCCAGCCCTATTTTATTTTTTATTTGGAAACAGGGTCTTCCAAAGTTGCTGAAGGCCTCACTTTGTTGCTGAGGCTGGTCTTGAACCTACAATCCTTCTGTCTGAGCCTCCCAAGTCCCCTCCCGAGGATTACAGGAGTGTGCCACCATGTCTAGCTGCAAGCATTATTTTAGGCATGGCAATTTGGCAACATACATCTACAAGCACATTCTGTTTGTTAGGCATGAATACTGTACTCTATGAATGGCTAAGGAGTATACTAAGAAACATTCAAATATGAGCTGTGGTTCCACCATTTACTTAATGCGTGACCTCGAGCAAGTTAATTTCTCCATCTCCAGCTTGTTCCCTGTCTGTTGATGGTGATGAGGCTAATACCTATCATTTAAGGATTATTTCAAAGAATAAATAAAACAGTGTGAAGAATCTGGTACAGAACTGGCACTGAACAAGAGCCTAAGAAATCTATTCCTCCACCCCACACAAGCACTTTGGAAATACAAGAATACATAAGATATCCATCCCAATGTTTATTTGAGAAGAGAGGAAACATGGACACACAAATTGCATTGCTTCCTCTTTATGTGTATTAGAGACATGCAAGGATAAAAAGCTAGTATCTCTTCATAGGACGTTGAGCATTTGCTCTGCTTCTTGATATGGTGCATCTGGGGTCTTCAGAATCTTCTGTGCACAGACATGCTTTGAGTTTTTGGTTGGTTTCATATTTGTGATAGATTTTACAGCAGACGTGCTTTGGCAGATGCTTAGAGTTAGTAGGTGTGACTCTCTTTTGATGTCTCTCAGAACACGGAGTCCTGGAGGGCTTGGATATGTTTTTCTGTAGGTCATAGTCTCTAACTAATCACTGTGCAGTTCACGTACATTAAGCACTGTCCCTCCAAGTGGCATAAGAGGCCATTCCACAGGAAGCAGAGGGACTTGGCATGAGAAAAACAGCACATTCCATGTGGGCCTCCTTCTAAAAGGGTCAAAAGTGACTGAGGAGTTCACAGGGGAGCTCTACAATGAATCCTGCAATTCTAATAGAACTTGAAATAAGTATTGAACCTACTTTTAATTCTTCTGTTAACCAGTGTTGATGACTTAAAGTTCATAATGATGGTTCATTTGAATTAGTAATGCTGACTCAGCAGGACTCAGGAGACAGGTTGAATTTCCATCTACGTCCTTAACTAGATGTTTAATTACATTTAAGTCACATTTAACATTTTAGCAACACTATAATTTACAAAGACTATCCCCACCATCATTTTATTTGCTCCTCATACCATTCTAAGTACCAGCGCTATCTTGTTTTAAAGATGAGCAATGGAGGCTCAGAGTCTGTTAGTAATAAAGGCAGAGATACTCAGCTAGTCACAACACAACATGCCATGAACTCCAGCTATGCCCCCGTCTAGACTATGTTCTTCACACTAACAGTTGGCCATCTGGGGCAAGTCACTTCACGTGCTTGGGCCTCAATTTTCTCGTCTCCTGGCCTTGCTTACCTGAAAGTGATACTATGACCATATGAGAGTAATATATCATAATAAAATAAGAAAACATGAATTATTAAAAGGAGTTTAAGAAGCATGAATTCCTACATAACCTATTTGGTTTTGGGTTTGGAATATCACCCAAAAGGCTCATTTTTCTTTTCCTTTGGCTTTATTTTATAGGTGCATGTTAATTCTGCATCATGGTTCAAAGTGACTCATTCATACATAGCTTGTGTGTTGAAAGCATGGCCCCCAGTGCAGCAAGATTCAGAGGTGGAGTAGGGTTGAAAAGGGTGGGTCGCTGGGGACATGGCATTGAGGACTATCTATTCCTGTCCCCTTCCTTCCTTCCTTCCTTCCTTCCATCCTTCCTTCCTTCATTTCTTCTTCTCTTCCCCCCTCCCTCTTCCTCTCCTTCTCCCTTTCCCTCTCTCTGTTTTTGGTTGCCATGAGTTGAACAAGGCCTTCACCAGGTTTTGCCTTGTTTTTGCCTTGAAGCCACTTGACTGGACTGAACCTCTGAAACCAGGAGCTCAAATCAATCTTTCTCTTCTAAGTTGTAAGTTGCTCATGTCAGGTATTTGGGTAACAGTGATAAAATAAATCTAACTAACATATAGGTCTAAATTATTATTACACTGTATCAGGCAATGTGGAAGTGGACCTAGATCAGGTGAGTGTACAAGGATACCCATCACCCTCACTGAAGCCTACAAACCAGGTATGCTGAAGGTTTCGTTGTTTTGTGGTGAACACTCTGCATTTCATAAAGCCTCCTGGAACATTTTATTTCCACTTGAGATTTTTTAAATCCCATTTGGGCTGAATCCACACTTGAAAATTTTCATCTGAAAATCAATGTTTTGTTTTGTTTTTTTAAATTTCCATGAAGTTTGAAGCATAAAGTACTCTTTCATGCAGAACAAAAACAAAGCTTAGAGTAAAAATCATGCAGTAGTCAGGCCAGAGGGCTCTTTGCTTTCAGTTTACGTCTCAGAGCTGGGTGAATGAAGGATGGAGTCTGGCCTTGGAAGATAGATAGCCTTTCAGGCATACCAACTTTACTTTCCAGGGTTGCATATACTGTGAAAATCCTGGGCTTGCAAAGATCTTAGAACACCATCCAGAGCTTGGTTATACTTGGCCACCTGTTGGGGAAGGTGAGTTCTCTAATCACCCAAAGGAAACTGGGTTACTTCACAAGATTGCCCTATCCCAGCTGAATTATTAAACTTGAAACCCAGAGCTATTAACAAGGTAGGTTAAATGGGCCCAAGACCAGCTGGTTCTCAGTCCTGGACAGACTTAATTTGAACATGTCATGAATTTTGTTATCTCCATCCTTTAATATTTCTGAGTAAATTTGACACAAGCAATCCTAAGCCATGGTATGAATTAGGAGCAACCAATACCAAACATTTAAAATAACTCCTTCCTCTGATGCCCACTCTCTTCCCATATTACACTCCAATGTGCTGAGCCACCTATAGTTGCCTAAATGTGCTCTGCTGTCTTGTCTCTCCAGGCTTTTGAACATGGGAGGCCTCTTCTCAAATTCTCTCCCCCATTCCTCCATCACCATCCTCACCCTTCCATACGCTTCAGGACACAGGCCAGCTTCATCCTCCTCCAGGGAACTCCTCTGATTTCTCTGAGCGCTGTACTCCCAGCGCACATCACATCTGTTTCCATTTCACTGTTCATCTCCCTGGTCCCTTTCTATATTTCCCTGCATCCAAACAGTTGTGCACTTTTCAAGCATCCTGATACATTCTGCTCTACAATATTTGGATAAATAATCCTATACCTGTAGGCCATTCATTACTTTCAAGGTGGTAGAGAAAAGTGCTAGTTATTAAGTGCCTTTAGTATGTCAGTGCTTTGTTTGGTACCTTTAGTGCCATCTCTCATTATGTCATGCAGCCAGCATTATTACCAATATCATCACTGTGTAAAAGCTGCTGCTCAGAGAAGATAAATAATTGAGAGGGCTAATCCCAAGATCATCCAAGGGAAAGATATTCAAAATGGAATTCCAGGTCTGCCTGAGTTCAAACCTCAAGCTATTTCTATGTCCTCATCCTTCATTTTAGGCAGTATCACTGGTTGAAGTTTTCAGATTTCTTTTGCTATAGAATTAGCCAAATATCAAGTGTATTTTCCATTTTGTTTCAGTAGTGACTTGTGGATACTGAGGTGTGCACCCAGACCTCCTTCAAAACCAACATATTAACTTTCTCTGTTGTTGAATATGTTGCTTGCTGGTTAGCATTGCTCTTTTATGGAGAAAAAAATGAGTTTGTTCAAATTTACATTCCCACCTTGTGGTCAGTGATTCAATGATTAGTCACTATGGAAGCACCCTTGCCTCATTTCAGGTAGATTCTTTAGGACATTCCAGTTCCTGAGCACCCTGCAGGACAGGCCAAGGCCTCCGCTGCATCTGCAAGGCTGTTTAGCTTCTTCCTCTGCCCAGTCTTGCTTCCCTCCATATATTGCTGGTGTGTTTCCTGAAGACACTATTCAATAAATTTCCTGCATGCAAATCATCTCCAAGTCTATTTTTTAGGGAAACCACAGATCAGACAAGAGGAGGCCCTTGCCTACAAATTACTAAGGAGCAAAAGAAGCTTCAAGTCACCATTTAGCCATGGTTTCAGGGGTGGATACAGGCTTCAGGGAGTTTGCAAGACTTTCAAGGTACACACCTTGGTCTGAACCATAGGACATAGAATTAGATATCTGACCTACTTTGAGGAGAAAAACAGCCCCTGTGCTTTATTACTCCATGTATGCACTGTGATTTGGTTCAGGTCTTTCCCAAAACTTAGTTTTACATGGGACTCCACCATAGCATCAGGCAAATTTCTCAAATGTGCCCTGCAGCTAGCAAAGCAGAGCCCTTGGGTACTATGAGCTCTACAAAACCTCAGAAGTCTTCTCACCAGGATCATGTTTCTAGTGGCAGTCTTTCCTTTAAGAAAAATGCAGATCATGTTCTCAGTGGAGTAAACCACTCCTTTGCAGGCCAGGAAAGATTTTAAGTAAAAATATACATCCTCAGGCCTATGATCAGCCAAACATCCCAAATCATACTATATGCCTACCAGGCTATGGAAACATATCTCTTATTAGTTCTAGTAGTATACTAATTACTTCAAATACTCCTATCTCATTTTCATAGCCTTGTATTATATAGAAAAATATGAACAATGCTTGCCTAGGAGTAGCAGAGAAGTTGACACAAGAAAAGAGTCCCTGGGTGAACATGAGAATTGTAACATAAAAATAGTGTATCCTTTAAAGAGTTGTTCTTCTATGCCAGGAAAATGCTTGACTGTGCACAAGTTGCCCAATATAGAGACTTTCAGATATGCAAGGTGAACTAATTCTAGAGATTTGCTGTAAAACATAATACCTATAACTCACAATGTGGTACTGTGCACTTGAAAATATGTTTAGAGAATAAATCGTGTCAAGAATTTTACAAAATAACCAACAACAAAGTGGTCTTGGAATTGATAGATATGTTTAATATCTGGAATGTGTTGATGGTTTCATGGATGTATGCAAATGTCCCAACTCATCAAAATGTAGACCTTAAATCTGCACAAATCATACGCTAATAAATATTAAAAACTCTTGTCTTCAAGTGCACAAATTTTTCTTCAGATATTACCAAATTCACTGCATACTGAACATTTTGAAACCATATAGCAGATTCCACAATAATTTCTGAGGAAATTTATAGAGCAGGTGCGCCTTCAATGCACACACACTCAAGGTTTGCATGTTTAAAAACCATACTCTTGGCCACGCAGCAACCACACGGCTTCATGGTGGCTCATTGTTTGGCATTCCCACCAACAATATGTGTTTTAATTTCTCCACATGCTGACAAGTGTGAGGTGATAGTTCATTGGGGTTTTTATTTGCATTTTCCTGATGACTAGTGGTACTGAGAATTTTTCATACACCTTTTGGCCATCTTTGGTGAAACGTCTATACAGGTATTTTGTCAGTCTTCTAACCACTAAACAAGCCCATGCTTTCTATATCACCTAACTTATCTTTATCTCTCTTATGGAATAGCATTTGGAAGAGATACAAAATTTGACCTTGATGTCCATTTTTCACACTTCTGGGTCAAATGAGGGAAAAAAAAAACACAAAGCAGGTAGATGGAGAATTAAAATAAGCGTATGGGACAGGACCCAATTCAAACTGTCAGAGTCCAAAGTCCAACAGCAACTAGCTGAATAAAGATATTTAAACTAATTGGTAGAATCTTTTCCTCATGCCTGGGATTTGGCATAGATGGCCACATGAACATCTAGGCTTACAATCTTTTAGTTCAGCAACCCCAACAGAGAGAATTTTGCTCTTTCTTAATCTAGGAAAATTCCAGGGTTGCCTCAGAATAAGTTAGCTTTGATCACATAACCACCTTTAAGCCAATCACTGTAAACAGGAGGCTTTTATAATT
Organism: Muscardinus avellanarius; assembly: GCF_963383645.1. NCBI lineage: Eukaryota > Metazoa > Chordata > Mammalia > Rodentia > Gliridae > Muscardinus > Muscardinus avellanarius. The sequence goes on along the minus strand of NC_137789.1, from coordinate 14,982,354 downwards.
GTTAACCAGGACTGGGAAATGTGCTGACTCTCATGCTGGGAGTTCAACCAGGAGGAACTAAGGTCAGTTTCTTCCAAATCATGAAATCTGAGAAGGGAAGTCTCCAAAGAAGGGGGGTCTTTTCAAAGGTGGGCGGAGGGTAGCAAAAACAAAGGGATGTTAAGAGATACAAATGCCAGGTGTAGCGCCGGGCGTGGTGGCGCACGCTTGTAATCCCTGCGCTTGGGAGGCGGAGACAGGAGGATCACGCAGGTTCGAAGCCAGCCGTGCTGGCGTAAGAGACCCTGTTTCAAAAATATAAAATAAAATAGGTCTGGGAGTGTAGCCCGGAGGAAGAAGGGCTTCCAGGAACTCCAGTACCACCAAAAAAAAAAAAAAAAAAAAAATGCCAGGTGTCTTCTACAAGGAACCATGGATGTTCAGACCCCAAAACACATTGTTAGAGCTTTCTGTAGACCTCATATGCTGTTACTGTATTTGCATACACAAGCGCATCTTTTAACTGCCAGCACCATACTCATGAAGCTGAGGTTTCTTGTGTCCATGCAATGTAGGTCACTAATCCCCATACCACTTGCATGAAGATTAGCTCTTCTGGATAGCATATTCAACCAGCAGTTGTACAGTCTAGTGGATAAATACTTTAGCTCTCTCACTCTGCACATTAATGATACTAAGATGCATCTGCTAAGGACGTTGGTTCCTAGAGTTCCATAGTAGGATCTAGCTCCAGTTGTTTGAAGCAGCAGTTTGATTAGAAAATATACCCTATAGTGACTTCCTTCCATCCTCTACTTTACATATTGGAATAATACCCCAAATAAACCAATTGTGCTTTAATCCTTGTCTCACAAGTCAAAAACAATGAAAGAGGCTATTTTGTGAAGCAGTGAGGCCTTCAGTACTATTCAACTGTGAGTGTGAGAATGAATTTGAAAGATTAAGGAATAAAATAAATGATTAGATTGCAGAATCACATTTAGATTATTTAGTCCTTTCTATTGCTAAGTCAAATTTTTGTTTGACTAATAACATCCTTATCCTTATAGAAAATGAGACTTAAATCCTGCTTCGGGTTCTGAAAGGTATAAATGGAGACAATATACAAAGTTCTCTGGGGAGGATACTTTTCTAGAGCTTGTTCAAAAATGTAAGATTTACCCTCCACTTTTGTTAGAACATAGTCTATAAAAAGACCTCTTTGAGCTTCTCTTTTCTACTTCGGTTAGGGAAGAGCTCAACGCATGTCATTTCTTTGCTCCAAACTGGTTTTAAATTTCAACACCTACCATCTTCCAGGCAAAGGAAGAGCCTTCACAAGAGCATCTGTAAAACAGTGTGTGTGGCTGCCATGAAGAAGTGGGTGAGAGGGTGTCATCATCTCAAGTTCTTTGTGTTGGTTTGGACATGTGCCCGGTACCCAGAAGTGTAAAGAAAGTGATTTCTCTCAAAACAAACACATCAATAAAAAAGATAAAGAAAATAACTATTTCATCTTTTTGATGTGTGAAAGAAAGAATGTCATATGAAATTTATTCTCAGGTGATGTCTGTATTTCCCTAGTATTACTTTTATTCTTCTTACTCATAAAAATATGCCTGTAATCCCAGTACTTGGGAGACTGAGGCAGATAGATCCTGTGTTCAGAGCCAGCCTAAAAAACTTTTAACAAACTCCTCAGCAACTTAGTGTGTGATCCTGTTTCAAAATTAAAAAGAAAAAGGAGCTGGGCGTGGTGGTGTGCACTTGTAATCCCAGCATTCCAGAGATTCTTGGAGGATCACGGTTCTCAGACAGCCTCAGCTACTTAGTGAGGCCCTCTGCAACTCAGTGAGACCCTGTTTCAAAATAAAGAATAAAAAAATAGGAGCTGAAGGTGTATCTTGGAGGTAGAATGCTCCTGGGTTCCATCCCCAGTATCACAAAAAAAAAAAAAAAAAATAGAACTAGGGGTATAACTCAAAGGTAGAATGTTCCTAGGTTTAATTTCCAATACAAAAAACATAAAATTAATAATGAAAAGAAATTTGTGATGTGTTCATTTTGTCTTATCATCATAAAAAACAACTTACTATAGATTATTATTTGAAATCTTCCCAAGAGGTGTAACAAATTCCATGTATGGTGTCAGAAGTTTACAGATAAAGTGATCCTGGCATCTCTCTACAGGGAAACCATACCATGAGTTAAAAACTTTCTCTCCTCCCTTTTTTTCTTTTCTGTTTATAAACATAACTTTGTTTTCTTTCTGGACCCTGCTCTGTATCTTAATGACTAGCTATAAAGTTAATTAGATGCACCAAACCTTTCTCTGCCCACTTCCCATTACCAGGTTATAGGAAAAGTCATGGTGGCATGTGCCTATTATTCCAGGACTTGAGAGGCTGAGACAGGAGGATCACAGCTTCAAGGACACTTTCAGCAGTGTAACAAGATCCTCACTAATTTTGCAAGACCCTGTTGCAAAATAAAAAATAAAATAGGGTTGGGAGTCTAACTTGGAGGTAGGATATCCCTGGGTTCAATCCTTAGTGCCAAAATTAAAACAAAAAAATAGTTGTAACAAGTATAGAATAGAAACTGGCTGTAACAGAAATTAGATGCACAGACCTTCAAAAATATGCCCCCAATAACCTAACCTCCTTCCACTATATATCACCTCCAGAAAGTTTCACCATCTCCAAATAGCACCATGGTCTGGCAATCAAGCCTTAAATACATGTTCTTGGAGAACATTCAGGGGTTAATCTCTAACACCAGTCATCTCCTATCCAAGCTGAACTCTTCCCCATCTCCTACAAGTCAGCATCCAGCAGCTGCCAGGATATTTCCTGTGATGAGCAGTACACTTCCTTTAGAAGCAGCCTGCTCCTTTGTTTTTCTTCATACTAATATGAAACCTCTTTTTTTCTGCCCCCCTGGAGCAAACTAGAACAAATCCGTGGCTTCTTCTATGTAACAATTGTTTTAATATTCAAAGTCCTCCACCAGTTATCCTCTTTAATTCTTCATTTCTTTCCAGACCTAATGATGCAACTGCCTTTCTTATGAGATGAATATAAAATCACTTTACAGTGTATACATAGGCTGTCAATGTTCCTCCTTTAGGTAGTACCTGAAGCCATTCTCATGCTCTGAAAATTGTTTTTGTATCCTTAATCTATACAATCTTCTTTTACTAATAAAGCCAAAGTTGGTTTATCTCTCCTCCGCCTCCTCTTTCTTTTATAATTGTCTCATTCCTAATGCATTTAGTCAAATTTCTCATTCACAGAAAATGATTTGGGATAGGAATTTAATGCCTACATTCATGCTACTCAGTTTTTTAAACAAAGACAGGTGTCTGCATTTTGCTATCGTTTTCTCTGTGAGTTCAGTTTTGTCCTTCTATTCAATGTATATAAACTTTGATGTTGTTATCTAGTCCATTGATTAATTATTCAACGTTCCTCTACTAAGATATTCTTCAATGCTGGACTTTGAAACAGCTGTGTGGGGCATAAAAATGGGTGGGGCCCAACATACATACCTAAAGAGTTTCCAAGCTCTTGAGTAAGGCTGTGGTGTACAGAAGTCTCTTTGAGGTAAAACTCTCTAGCAACTTGACTCCAAAAAGATTTGACCGTATAGTGACTTAAAATCCTATGACCTTGTTTGCTATTTAATGGGAAGACCAAGAAAATGGGAGACAACATCCCATAATGCCCTCGCCACTTCTACTTTGTCTGTATCTGCACCATACACTCATCCTTCTCCCTGTTTGAGTCCATGGCCAATCTTCACACATTTGCACCAGAACTTACCTCCTTTTTCTTATTCCAGGGTGTTGCCCAGAAAGAAACCTTTCCCTCTTACCCAGATGTTTTCTTTATTAGCAAGAAGGGGGTACGTAACCCTTCCCACCCCCAAATCTCCTTCCCTGATGCCAAATTTCCTGCCAGCTACTGCTACAACCCCTTGACTCCATTTTAGCCAACCTCCTCTAAAGAGATGTTTATTCTAGATGTCTTTACATTTTATATATATACTGTTACCTCCTGATTTCACAAAAAAAGAAACCTAGGTCTCAGCTGGATAAATCACTTTCCCCAAGGTCTCACTAGCTGTGAATTAATCTCAAAGGCCATGGCTTACTTGTCATTCTCTACCATCTCTCCAGGGGCTGCTTAATTATTTTAATTTAGATATTAAAACCCCAGGGAAAGCATCTGATCTGGAAATAACACATGTGAGCCATAATCATGACCTAGTGAAAGAGATATTACTTTGAATAACTACCAAGAGTCTGAGGAATTGGAAAATATTAGAGTGGTTTCTGAATTTTAAGTATTGAGGGATATTTGCTTTTCAAATGGAGAGCGTGTCTGCCTTGTGTGCGGCTACTGTAACAACATTAGTTATTCTCTCAGAGTTCAGGAGGCCAGAAATTTGAAATCAAGGTGTGAGCAGACTTGGCTCCTTCTGGGGGCTCCCAGGCAAGCCTGCCCCTGCATCTCTCGCAACAGGTGACATTCCTGGCCGCACAGACGCATCACTCCAATCTCTGCCTCTGTCTTCCAGTGATATTGTTCGCTAGCTCTCCTTTTCCCCAGATACCTCTCCTTATAAGGACACTAGTACTTGGATTTACTACTCAATCCATGCCACCATAATCTTATCTTAGCTTGATTAAATCTGCAAAGAGCTGATTTCCAAATAATGTCATATAAGGTAGACAATAATTTAGGAGAGGATGATATTCAACCTACTTTAGGGGAAAGAGGTGAAATGATAACAGAATGTTTTTTAGTCCATACTCAGCATGTGCAGTACATGCCAGTGGGAAATTACTTAACTTGAGCTTATCAGCAAAGTGTCATTTTCTTCCACATTGGGGATATTTTTCATCAGGTTGTATAGTAATTTGGTCATGTCTTTTGCCAGATGGTCACATTTTTCTTTCTAGGTCAGTGGTTATCAAACTTGTTAAGACAGATGCCATTTCTAGGCCCCAGGATTTCTGATTCAGTAGCTCAGGGGAGTGGCCCCCAAATTACATTTTTAACAAGTTTCTGGGCGATGTTGGCATTAATGCTACAAGTTCTGAGTCACACTTTAAGACGCACTCCTATAGATAGAAATCTGCTTTCTCCAACTCTATACTTAGGGAAAAGAGTTCACAGTTATGTCAGTTGTTTATTTCTGTTTCTTATGTGTGATTAATGACTAGGGTCTCAAAAAAACCCCAAGAGATGCAAAAATGTTGTTGCTTGTGCTAAAATTGTTATCATAATATTTATAATTATCCCTCTAAGTATGCCATTACACATTTTAGAGTGCCTTCCCATATTCTACAAACTGCAGTGTTTGAACCAGTGGTAAGATGGATATCTCTGCCCCATTTTACTCAGGAAGACTTAAGTTCAGAAGTGTTGAATACCTTGGAACATATCACCAATGGATGGTAGATGCTGTGTTGAAAATTCCAGCCTTTTTATTCAAGGGTCAACAAAGTCTCCACCACTTAGCTGTGGTTTCATTGATTTTGAACCTAAATTTTGATGAAAAATGTCTGACTGTGCTCTGCAGGAGATCATTGCAAACTGAGAAGACCACGGGTTTGTTCTGCATTCTGTTATTGCTAATAGCTACATCACCAAGGTGGTGTTGCTTCTTCTTTGTTCTCCCCCTCTAATCTTGACAAAGTGCTTATCAGCTGAGTTCAGCTGAGTCCTTTATTCTCTGTTCCTTCTTTGTCCAAATGGCACATTTTGTACATGCTAAGGCACATTTCCTAACCCTGATTCTCTGATGTTAATTGGTCCATGGCTCTTACTTCTGGAGAACCAGGAAAGGAAAATACGATATTATCACATATCTGGTAAGTGGTACAGTGCAGATTTGAGCCTGTGTAGTTTCTTCAAGCCTACACTCCAATCGCTGCTCATGGTAGCCCACTCACCAGCTCTTCATAGTACACCAGAATTTGCTAAACTCCTCAAACAGACTTTGCAGATGCTTAACAACATCACCCCAAGTTTGCATGTTCTGTGTGCTCCAGCCAAGCAGATTGCTCCATGCAGAGGGGTTTCCATCTCATCTCCTATACCATTTCTGTTCGCATGTGGCTTTATGCTGTCATGCAGGTAACATGTACCCCAGCAGTTAAAACCACGATCTTTGGGCCCAGGTGACTCTAGAAATGCTTCCATTTCTTCCTTTACCATGTGATCTTGAGTAAGTCGCTGACTTCATTAGGACACCATTTCTTCATCTGTAAAATGGGTGCAAGAATGTCAAGCTGAATCACTGCTATAAGAATCAAATGGATCATCTCTACAGCAACTAGCAGCTCAGTCCCTGGAGCTCCTGTTGCTAGTGTTGTGCTATTGCTCCCAGCTGGAACCCCCAATCCAATGCTGCTACCTGAACAAAGACCTGTAAATGCTCCCCTCACGAGTTTCCCACAAGAAAATCCTCTTATCAGCCTTGACATGATTTCTATTCTATGTTTGGTCTCTCATAGCATCGGTGTACTATACAAAAAATATCCTGCAAATGCCGTGCCCAGCCTATTCTCTTCTTATGAACAATAAATGGCTCCTTGAAGCCTCTAATTTCTTATTCAGCAATAACAATAGACAGCATTTCAGGTTCTTGAGACTTGCCAAAACATTTGCACATGCCATAGCAATAAACACTACTATATGTGAAGGCACTAATAGAATTCCCATTTACTGGAGAAAAAAAAAAAAAAAACACTGAAGCTCAGTGAGTTTAAGTAGAATCAGAGTGTCCCTTAGCCGGAAGGAATCCATTCCATTTCACTAGGCTGGTGCTTGAACCAACCCAAGGATTTCTTACCCAGGTACTTTTGCTCTCATATCTTTTTTTTCCCTTCCCTCTTCCTTGCTTCTTAACCTTAGGGCTGTCTTCCCTCCTTCTCCTTATCCATGAAGGCTTGGTGACCAGAACTCAGGCTAAGTCCCCTCCCTGGTATTCAATTCTACTTCTTTTCCCTCCTCCCTCCTCCCTCCTCCCTCCTCCCTCCTCCCTCCTCTCTCTCTCTCTCTCTCTCTCTCTCTCTCTCTCTCTCTCTCTCTCTCTCTCTCTCCCTTTCCCTCTCTCCCTCCTCCTCCCCCTCCCCCTCCCTCTCTCCCTCTCCCTCTCTCCCTCCCCTCCCCCTCTCCCTCGCCCTCTCCCTCTCTCCCTCCTCCTCTCCCTCTCCCTCTCCCTCTCCCTCTCCCTCTCCCTCTCCTTTTCTTTCTCTCCCTCTCTCTCCCCCTCTCCCTTTCCCTCTCCCTCTCTCCCTCCTCCTCTCCCTCTCCCTCTCCCTCTCCCTCTCCCTCTCTCTCTCCCTCTCTCTCTCCCTCTCCCTCTCCTTTTCTTTCTCTCCCTCTCCCTCTCCCTCTCTCCCTCCTCCTCTTCCTCTCCCTCTCCCTCTCTCTCTCCCTCTCTCTCTCCCTCTCCTTCTCTCCCTCTCCCTCTGTTTCTTTCCATAAGGACTTGCAGCCCAGCCCATCAAGGACAGGACCTGGAGTTTTGACCACTGTTATATCTGCAAACATCTAGTATAGTCACTGACAATGCAAATGACTCTCAGTATGTATTGGCTAAGTAAATCTCTTTATGAAGTAGTACTAGAATGCTAAGAACAACTGTGGGTGGGCATGCAGGCAACCCTGTCCTGTATCACTCCTTACTGACCTGCTGTAGCATCCACAATCCTAGGACAGTGGGAGAGGTTTCCAAGAGACCAAAGAGGATACTGAGAAATGTGATGTGCGATGTAAGATTTATGAGAGGCTGGGCACTTCTCCAGACAGTCCAATGATGATGAGCTGGACAGGCACTTCTCCATTTCTCATGGTACTTCTAGTCCTTCACGAGAACATAGCACCTCCAGTCCCCCATGATGCCTTTTTCAGTGGTGGACAGCTGGACAAGCGCTTCCCATCTCACAGGGCTCTTATCTGCACCAGTTACTACCAAGAGAGAGGTTTATAAGTTAGTTTATAGAGGCAGTGACATCATTACTTTGCTTTGTTCCCTATATGTGCAACATCCCGAGGAACAGCTGTCAGGAATGCATGCAGGAGAGCAGTTCCTCCAGATAACATTAGTATTCCCTATTTGCAATCTTTGTAAGGAAGAGAGGGCCAGTGTCCTTCAAGATAATACATATCTGGACCCTCCAGTCAGGCCCACTCTTGTTGGTTCCCTAACTTAGGTAGGTTTCTGGGAATAGAAAGGGCATTTTAGGGATATGATATTTTTAACATCCTCTTTTTTTTAAGGGTGACAAAAGTGGTCTTCAGTATGTTGTTTCTGGAGATGACAGTGAACCTCCTGGTGGAAAGTTCTTGGCCAGAACAGATACCTGTGCATGCTGTATGAGAGTGTTAGGAGGGAGCTCACTCAAGACACCGGTTCCCTGTGTATCCTCTAACTGACACCAGCCACCTTTCTTCATTCACACACCTGAGTTCCTCTAAGGTCAGGAGGAAAATTACCTTCAGAGTTGAGATGAATCGAGTGTGAACACTGCCCTGGGTTATCATCCTGGTATGACTGTGACATTACTACAGGGCAAGGCAAGTTATCGTGCCAGGCAGTTTCCATTAATTTACATGGCTTTCCAGTAAGGTGTAAGCACCTGGGGTTTATCACTTCCAGACATCACCCTTCCCTTCCGGTTATCCTCTGGAACATCACCATCATGAGACTTGGCTTCTGTTCTATCCCCAGTGCTCTCCTCCACCCCCATCTGGGTGTTGCCCCTGTAATGCCCCAACAAGGTCATCCCATGAGACCAGACCCACCCAGCTCCTTGCCAGCTTTCACTCACTGCAAAGCCTTTGCCAGACTTGAAGATGTCCCCTAACTCACATTTGTAAGCCTGTTGCGGTTCCACTGCTTCAGGATGGAGAGAACAACACTTCATCTCTTTCCATTTCTATTCCCCATCACTGGGGCAGCCGAGCCCAGAGACAAAGCTCTGATTATGAGACTCCCAGGCTGGCACAATCAGCAAATGACTCATTCTAACAGAAGTCAGTGTTACTTAAACTGCAGGGGAATGAGAGAAAAGAAAACAGACACATTATCAAGCACACAGTTGCTCTTTGGGACAATAGACTAAATCAGAAGATGTCAATTCTTTAATAAATAGGCCCTGGGGAAATAAAAACAGTGGCGGCAGGATGACTGACCCTCTGTGTGCTCATGGTAGGCAGGGCACCGGACTCAGCCATGAGCTCAGAGAAGGAAGGAACTGCTTTAGGCTCCACTGTAAAACAAAGACACTAAAGAAAGTACAGTTGGCCCCTGGTAGACATGGATTCTGCAAATGTGGCTTCAACCAGGCTCAGATAGAAAAGATCTTATTAAAAATGGAAGAGGAAGCCAGTCGCATGCCACCACACAGTACTTGCTGAAACAAGGTTTGAGGCCAGCCTAGCAGCTTAGCAAGGCCCTTAGTGAGGCAACTTAGTGAGATCCTGTTTCAAAATAAAAAATAAAATAGGTCTGGGGATATAGCTCAGAGATAGAACAGCCCTGGAGGGTTAAACCTTAGTACCACACACACGTACACACACACACGTACACACACACACACACACACACACACACACACACACGTACACACACACACACACACACACACACACACACACACACTGCATCTATACTGAACACATACAGACGTTTTTCTTCTCATTGCTCCTTAAACAATATAGTACAACTATTTACTTACATGGTATTAGGTATTTTAAGTAATCTAGAGATGATTTAACGTAAACAGGAGGATGTGCACAGATGCAAATACTACACCATTTATATGACAGACTTGAGCATCTGCAAATTTTGGAATCTGAGGAGTGTTCTGGAATCAAACTCCATGGATACCAAGAGACAACTATGCTGATATTCAGTTTTCTCAGCACAAAAAAACACATTTTTGTTGTTCCTTTTTCCCAAGGATTCAGTGTTTTGAAATAATTTGATTCAAAAATAAATTATGATCATTTTCACTAGTCCTTAACTTATCATCCCATTTTTTATTGATTGGAGAAATACAAATTACTAATCAGAATTTCTGATCAACTTGAATTAGACAGTGACTCTATCTGGAAGCCTGGCTTATTTAACATTGTGCTTAATTTATCAAGTATTAACACAAATTAGTGTGGGACTTCTTTAAACTCCGTACAATACTGAGAGCTGCTTGTGTTCCCCCCCTCTTCCACCCAGGCTCAGCATTACCTTGGCTTTGGTTTCTGTAAGTGGAAAATGAATGGAGATCGACTCCACTGTGCATTTTCTCAGGAACTTAAGTTCGCTCTGGTTCTTAGATACAAATGATGTTCAATTCCATTGACCTGCAATTTTTCATTATTTTAATTTAAACTTTGTAGGAAGTTCTTCAAGAATAGCTAAAATTGTGTTTATTTTAAAAATCTCCCTGTTACTGACAATTATTGAGGACTATATTCAGCATTATCCTGAGTATGCCATTCAACATTGTAAAACACTCCTAGTGATGGGCACTTGCCACCAACACCACTAGAAGTTAATATGTCTCGTATTTAAAATTTTTTTATTAATCCCAATTACTTCCTATTTTCAGGGGAGCCAGTGAGGAGATATAAAGGTAGCGGTAGAGAAAGACTTAGGTTCATTAATAGAAATACTACCATAGACTATGTGTATACATGTGAATATATACCAAGGTCAATCTGGGTACCCTGTATTGGGGCCGAGGGAAATGGGAAGGGGCACCAAGAGTATGTGCATCTATGTCATTGCCAACATGATTTGCATTATGAGGTGGGACTATAATGCACTAATAAAAGCACAATTATTTTTTTAAGATTAAGTTGAAAATTAAAGTGAAGCTAAGCATGGTGGTGCATGGTTGCAATTCCAGTACTTGGGAGGCTGAGACAGGAGCATCAAGGCTTCTGGATAGCCTCAACTACTTAGTGAGGCCTTCTGCGACAGCGAGACCTTATTTCACAATAAAGAATTAAAAAATAGGGTTGAGGGTGTAGCTCGGCCTTACAAAAAATTAAAATTATTCTATTATTTTAAATAATATTTTTCCAGAATGAGTTATACCCTTAAGTATAGGATGTAAAACACGTTTAACTTAACCGACAGCCATTACAGAATCCATTCTTACCTTTTTTTATTAAAGAGAGAAAGAGAAAGCCAGGCATGGTGATGCATGCTTGCAATCCCAGCATTTGGGATGTTGAGACAAGAAGATCACAATTCATGGACAGCCTCAGCTACAACTTAGTAAGGACCTTTGCAACTCAATGAGATTCTGTTTCAAAATAAATAATAAAAAATAGGGCTGAGGGTGTAGCTCGGAGGTAGAATGTCCCTGGGTTCCATCCCTAGTACTACAGAGAGAGAGAGAGAGAGAGAGAGAGAGAGAGAGAGAGAGAGAGAGAGAGAGAGAGAGAGAAAGGGAGAAGACACGTTTCTGACAGTAGAATTTGGGTACCTGAGTTTGGCCATAACTGAGTCCACCATACCTTTAATTAACAATTATGTGAGTCTATCATTCTTTTCCCCAAACATGCTGAATGTAGTCTTCTGCCACTTACTATTTGATTTCATGGAATATTAGTATAATATAAATTACATTTGAGGGTTTTAGGTTAAGTAAAATGGCATTTGAAAGTTCCTAACACAAAGTAAATGCTCAATAAATTAGTTTATGGACAAATTCTTTTGGAGTGATAGACAGCTCCTAACTTTTCACAAATGCTTTATCTGGTTTAACACAACTCAAATCATACATTTTATTTTTAGTAGCACTTTAAAGTTTTCAAAATACTTACACAGCCAGTATGTTGTCCTGTCCACTCTCCCCAGTCTACTGACCATGTAGCCAAACAGAAAGGATGGATTTTATAAAGAAGGTGTAATGTGGAAGGGGATAATTTCACAACCAAAAGGAGGTGACTCTATTAAAGTGTATTTATTCTGCACCTTCTACAATAGTCCCCGAGGCTATCATGGTGAATAAGATAGGTGAGGTCATTGGCTCATAGAAGGAAAAAAACACAGGCCAAGAAAATCATGTTCATTCCACCAGGTCTTGAGAATAAAAGGTGATTACATGACTTTGTTATCCTTTGTCTTTCTCTAAAACTCATCAAAATTGAGTGGAATAGAAAGGGCATGAGCTTTGAACTATAAGAAGAAAGTGTCTTACCATCTGTAAGACTTGGATCATGTAGCTCATTCACCCTTTGTAGGCTCCAATGGGACTCCTCTGCCAGGGCTGCTGAGAATATTCTGGTAGACCATTCATACGTCCTTACATGCCAGGCATCCAAAAGTGCTTAGTGAGGAAAATGATTATAAACTGAAGAGCACTGAAGGCGCCCACTAGCTTTTTCCCATAATATCTATTTGGTATTACATAAGTATGCTAAAGTACTATGTAGAAATATATATAAAATGCATCCATAATCTCAATACCTCTCCCCAAATATTTCTTTCCTGTTCCCTCTTTCTTTCTGTGACCACATCATATGCACCTCTGAGGCTACCACCAATGTGGAGTTATCAGTTCTGAATTCATCGTTTTATCTTTAAATATGGTTCTACAATTAAAAACTACACTTGTTATAGGGATAGCACATTATTTAGGCACTATTTTTGTAGTCCACACTACCATCATATCCACCGGTATGAATAGCAGGACATCTTCATGCAAGAAATATGACACATCTTTCATTATAACTCCTTATAATAATCACATAGAATTATATACTACATTTAGTAACATCTCTCCAGGATTTAATTATAAAATATTATTTCAATTGCTAAATTTCTTTGGGGAACTTAGAGAGTTTGGAATGGGCTTATTGTGGAATGTGAAGTATACGTGAGAGGAACACTAGGTCTAGTATGGAATGGAACTGGTTATGGACAGGCAGCCTTGGGAATCACTGTGGGCTATTAAATGGTCATAGAGAAGATGATGAAATTATCAGGGAGTGTGAAGACTCTGTTGTGTTTGAGGATAGGTGTAACTATAAAGTGTGATTTGGTTGTGGTCATGAAAGAAGCAGATTTTGTTATGAAGTACAAAGTTAGGTAACATGGTTCAGGGCTTGTTGTGGAGTGGACTTTGGGATAGGGGGGTTGAGCATAACTTTGAGGCCTAAAGGAGTTGTTGGATTAGAGGATTTGGATTTACTATGGAGGGAGAAGGGATTTTGAAGGTGAGTGGATTGGGGCTTACCTGGGAGTGTTAACTATTTATAGAGGATTACAGAAGTGCAAAAGGTCTACATAGAGGGGGGAGGTTCATATTTACTGTGGAATGTCAAGTATTTGGAAGAGAAGGGCCTGGAAGCTAGTGGGGAATGTGCAGTGACTTTGAGGAGGAGTGGGGGGCTTGTGGAACAGGCAGAGGATGTGAATGTCAGTGGATTGTGGTTTATCATGGAGTGTAAAGAAGGTTTAGGAAAGGAGATTTGGGGTTTACCATAGAGTATGCACTGTTTGTACACAGGAGAGACTAGGGATTAATGGTGAATGCAAAGGGCTGAGAAGGCAGGAGCCAGGGTATACTGTGTGTCTAAAGGATCAGAAGCTTGGATGTTTACTGTGGAATATGGAAGACTTATGGCAGTGGTTTACCAACAGGTGTAAAGTGATACTGAAGGTGGGAAGGGCTTTACTGCAGAGTATGAGGTTATAAAATTGGGGTGTGGGTGGAAATTACTGTGGAGCACTAGATAACTTTTGTGATGGAAAAATTGGGTTTACTCAGAATGTCAGGTTTTATAAAGAGGGAAGGACTGGGGTTTACTGTTATGTGTGAAGTGTTTATCAAGGGAGGACTAGGGTTTCTCTAGGACTATGAGGAGTGGGGAATAATACAGAGTGTGAAGGGGCTGTAGGAGAACTCAGCTATGGAGTGTGCAGTGGTTATAAAGGAGGAAGGTTCTGTGCCTGATATGGAATGTGAATTGGCTATGGAGAAGGGAGATGGAGCTTCCCATGGGAGGTGCGATTTGGGAAAAGGTAAAATTCGGATTTGTGTGTAATAGAAAATGGTCAATGTGCTGGAAGATTGAGTTTACTGTGAAGTCAGAGGTGCTTGAAAGAAGGGACAATTTTTACTTAATGTAGAAGGTTGTAGCAAAGAAGGCTTGGCATTTACTCTGAAGTAGTGATAGGGAGAGGGACCGGGGCCTACCATGCTGTGTAGTGATTGTGACAATAAGAAAATTACGACTTCTTTGGGAATGAGTCATGGTCTTCTGAATTATTTTTGTCTGTTCTTTTACTATCTCTGCAAAAACTATTTTGTAAACTTGTCAGAACAATGTCCCTCTTGGGAAGCAAATTAAGATCAAAGATTCCCTTTCACTTTCCACACCTCCCTATGCTCCTCCTCTTATTCAGGAAATACTTATTTGAGCACTTACAAAGTATTTCATACTTTTTTATGGCTTCACATGTATATGTGACATTGTCTTTTATGTTCATGAATAGGCAGAATAAATATCATCAAAATGGACATAGTTCCAAAGGTGATTTGCAGATTTAACGCAATAGCCATTAAATTACCAAAGTCATTCCTTACAGACAGAAATATCAGTTCTTAAATTCATTTTGAACAACCAAAAACCAAGAACAGCCAAAGTAGTTCTCAGCAACAAAAAACATGCAGGAGGAATCACTATACCTGACTTAAAAACCACAAATTCATAGTGATAAAAAACAGTATAGTACTGGCACAAGAACAGATACATAGACCAATGGAGCAGAATAGAAGACTCAGAAACAAATCTGAACACTTACAACCAATTGATTTTTGACAAAGGGGCCAAAAACATACACTGGAATAAAGATAGCCTGTTCAAAACAAAATAAACAGAAAGAATTCCAGGCATGGTGGTACACACTTGTAATCCCAGCATTTGGGAGGCTGAGACAGGAGGATCTCAATTCATGGACAGCCTCAGTTACTTAGTAAGGCCCTTCACAACTTGGTGGGACTCTGCTTCAAAATAAAAACTAAGATAGGGCTGGGGGAGTACAGATGTAGAATACCCCTGAGTTCCATCCCCAATACCGCAAAAATAAATAAATAGATAAAAAAGCCTGTTCAACAAATGGTGTTGCCAAAACTGGTTAATCATATGCAGAAAAATAGAAATAAATCCCACTTCCTTTATCCATTCATCTGTTTTGATGGACACCTGGGTTAGGTCTATACTTTGGCTATCATGAGTGATTTCCCAGGCACAGCTCTGGCAATCCATCCCAAAAGTTGTGTTTCCATATTATCAGAGCCTCTTTATCAGTTTAGGGAGCTATCTGCATGCTTTAATGGATCTCTTTCTGTTAAAACTAGTTAGATTTAATTATGTTATCTACATTAAAGAAACATGACCATTACAACTAATAATGAGCTTTGAAATCTTGAGCAAATCAACCCCCTTATAGCTGCCTTGGCCTGCAGGGACAGAACAGCTTACTGTTTATGGGCACAGGCTTGGGAGCAAGGCCACCTGGGTTTGAAGCCTGGCTCTGACACATGTGTGTGAGCTCAGATAAGTAATTTTGCCTCTTTGGGTTTCTGTTTCCTGGTCTTTGATCTGAGGGTACGATTGCCTACCTCATGGGGTTTTGTGAAAATTGAATAACTAATTCATATCAGGCACTCAGCAAAACACCTGTAATACATAAAACACTGAACAATAATTAGTTGTAATTATAACTCTCTCTAAGCCTCAGTTTTCCATTTATAAACTTGGATTCACAACATTTACCTCATACGCATAATTATAGTGAGACCAAAGTCTTAATAATGCATTTGATCATATTTCTCTTCCTTTCTCCCTTTCTTTTTTTCCTCCTAGAAAGAGAAGAGGGATGAAAAATATTGACAGGAGGCTAAAGACCATCTAAGGCCAACTTGAGCTACTTACCAATCTTAAAGTGTTGCACCTCCTTTGGGCCACCTAATGTTATAACTACACCCCGAGAACAATTCATTACACAGGGAGAGAGAGGATAAAACAGTTACATGTGTTGGCTAAATTGAGTTTCCTTAAAGAGTCAAGCAGTTAGCATTTATGTAAGCTCCCACTGAATAAAGAACTTTCAACTAAATATTTTTGTTATTGGGGAGGTGAGGGGTTTATTGTCTGCTTTTACAGGTTTTTCATGTCTATTTTTTAGTGATTACAGGTTTTTCAATTCCATGCCTCGAATAAAATGCTGTAATTAGATAGACACAGTTGTTCTTCAGTCTTAACAAATACACTCCCCACAGAAGTGATTGGTAAAGTGATTGGAACCTGAGCTCTTTCCACAGGCAATTACCAGAACCATTCTCAAGCACCCAGGAATTCATAGAAAGCAGTGAAAAACTTTAAATCAGCAAAATACTTAGCACTTGGTTCATTGGCTTCTTTCTTTTCCTTGTGTGAATTTTAGCCTCTCTATTAATTAGAATTTTTTTTTTTTTTTTGGTGGTACTGGGAATGGAACACTTCTACCTCCAGTCTACACTCCCAGACCTATTTTATGTTTTATTTGGAAACAGGGTCTCTTAAGCCAGTGAGGCTGGCTTCAAACCTGCGCGATCCTCCTGTCTCTGCCTCCAAAGTGCAGGGATTACAAGCGTGTGCCACCATGCCCGGCCTTAATTAGAATTTTTTAAATTACCATCCATAGAAAAGCCAATTCATATTAGCCTTTGCCAGAAGGAAGGTAGCAGGAGAGAGAAATTAATGTGCCACTACAGAAAGTACTCCCGTTTTTTGTGTTGGAGCATTCTAAGGCAAGATGGAAGCTAGTGGTTCACATCCCTGGGTTTATGGCCAGTAGGAAGGTAAGTTTCCCTCTTCTTTTTACTCAGTGGCAAACTACTAGATCTTACAAAAATTCAGAGCCTAACCTTTAGTAAACTGAGTTGGGTCACATGACTATCTTTGGACCAATCACTAGAGGGAAAACAATGCTATACTTGATACTCAGAATCTGAATCACATGTTCATCTAGAAATTGTGGGAAAAGAGGGTGAAAGAGGTGATGTCCAGTGGAGAGTTATGGAATCATCACCAAAAATAACGGCAAAGGCATCCTGCACTGCCCCCTAAAATAATTGTACAGCACAGTCCTGTCCAGATCATGGACCATCAGCTAAATAAAAGTACAGATCTTTGCTTTGAAATCAATATACATGTTGCTCTTGTTGATGGATGCACCTGTTAATTCTCCATCTACTTTGTCACCAGAGTTAGAATACTGGCATTTCAAAAGTAGATCCCTAATCAACAATTTCTAACCAGGCAGAACATATCACATAGGGTGGGGATGAGAAGAAAGGTAACTGAAAGTTGTCAAAAGAGGGGTGTGATGTAGTTTGGAAACTCATACTTAATATTATAACAATGTGTTTGCCAAAAAAAAATCAAAATCAAATCCTTACTTCCATAAGAGAAACCATAACAACAACTAAAAAGGAAGATAGTAAATTTTCTCAGCTTGTGTTTAGGACACATGTTGTGTCGTAAACAGTGCACCATCAATAAGAATACTCTTGCTGGACGTGGTGGCGGACGCTTGTAATCCCCGCGCTTGGGAGGCAGAGACAGGAGAATCGTGCAGGTTCAAAGCCAGCATTGCTGGCTTAAGAGACCCTGTTTCTAAATTTAAAATATATATATAAAATAAGTCTAGGAATGTAGCCTGGAGGTAGAATGGTTCCATCCCCAGTACCACCAAAAAACATAAAAAAGAATACTCTTGCCCCCACGAGAGGAAGGAGGAACCTGGAACCTGCTAGAGTTCCATGGACAAAAGATTATTGTATAAAAGCTCTATTAATTTTTCTTGAAATATGCCATTCTAGATTTGCTAAGATGTCATTCTGATCATCTAATTTAAATATGCACTTGCCAATTGTTTTCTCCATTTCCTTCAGACCTCTACCACTGATACACACTGTAGTTATTTTTCTCCTGTTTTTTGTTCATCTTCCCTGCTAGACTGTGCTATATGCGTATAGAGATCATGTCTGTTTTAGTCTTGTTTGGGGGAAAGGACTATTTTAGTTAGGATAGGACAGGCTATGCTGTTGTAAGAGATAAGTCCTCAAATCACAATGAGCTTAGAAAAATAAAATATTTATCATTTACACAATCCACTTCAGTTTGGACATCCTTCCTCTGTCTTTTAGTCATGCTGAATGGGACATATGACCTCCAGAAATAGAGGGATACAGGGGACTTTTAAGTAATTTACACCACATGCATTATTTCCATTAAAGTTCGTAGAACAAGGTGTTTTTTTTTTTTTTCATGGCACTAAGTTGACAAGAAAGGCTAAGACGTGTAGGTGATGGCTGTTTGGAGTATATATACTGGTTTTAACACAATTATTCTCAGCTTCTCAGGATTCCATGGGGTAGAATCACCCTGAGCTCTAAGTCCTTCTCCAATTCTACTTGCCTCCTACTGGGAGAGGTATGACTTAGCAACTGGGAACTATCTAAGTTTGGAGGTACAGTCCCCACTCCCACCCTCTTTTGTTCTTCACAGGTGTGTCTGAGAGTAGGGAGCTCATTCTACATGTTTCTCTATGCTGCCAAACCTAGTGGAGGAGGATCCTCCATCTATACAGGAATTAAAGGCTCTACAATGGTCTTACACTTGACACTGGGTGAATAAATGTCTTCTGTGCTAAATGTTGGTGCTCTGGAAGCCATCACTGCTGTTCCCTTTATCCTTGAACTCTTACTGGTGTTTCTCTGCAGTGGTGGTGCTGCTCTGATTTCATATACCCATCTTCAATGTCTTTATCCCCACTGGTTTTGAACTCCAACAGGGAACTAAAGTGGTACTGACAACTCTGCATTCCAATACCGGTTTTCCAGTCCTAAGAGTTACTCTAAAAGTTCTCAATGAACTCAGAGGTAACCTGAAAGAACATTGAGTCTGATTTGCCCCTTACTCAGCCAAAAAGAACAAAATCACACCTTTTTCAGGAAGAAGGATGGACCTGAGGCTTAGAGAAAGGGAAATAGAATGAAGTCATAAAGAATACAGTAGTAGAAATAATGCTATGAATGGATACAAAATGGATGCAAAAACCAATTCCAATTGCAAAGGCTTGCAAGTTCAAGGTGAGGTGGGGGACCTGAATGCAGAAGGTAACAAGAATCGTGTGCATATATTTTCTGATATTCTGTGCCCCATTATGATGTAAAGTTACAATATGCCAAATTATTTTTTTTTTAATTTCAGAACTTTATTGTTAAAACTGGACACATTTCTGGATACTCAAACTATCTGGAAGTTTCTATGCAAATTCAGCAGTTATTGGTGTCTGAGAGAAAAATAGACTAGAGTACAATAAACTTGACAGTTGCAATATGCCAAATTAAAAACAATAAGTGAAATCCAGAGAATAATATAACTGGTCAAAAAATCACTTGTTTTGACAACTAATCCTCCAAAAGCCCCACCCCACCTAACAGGGGCTGCTAGTATCATGCCAGATAGAATGTAGCACTCTATATTGCTTGGCACCTTCCCTCTTTAATGTTTGAAACCTTTCTTCCAAGCAGTGGGAAGATTTTTTAAAAAGGTTTAAACTTTGCCTTGCACATTCTTTTATTCTTTTCAAGGAGGTGGGGGGAGCAAATTCTTTGCTCCTCCCCAACTCCTACCTCCAAACTATCGAATGCTCTGGGTGGATGATTCTCAATCTGAACCGATAATTCTCACAGCGACCTTTTCTTTCCAGATCATAAAAACGCAGCAGCTTGTTAATCATACAGCTATTTAACCCAGTCCCTCCCTAGCCCTACAACTGAGCTCCAAACCCATAACGTATAATCTACCACCCACGCATATTGAAATGAGATTATTGTTCCCACAGAAAAGTGCCCTGTGGTTGCACAAGTCCCAACTTTGTTCCAGAGGGTGAAAAAAAAAAAAAAAAAAAAAAAAGAAGGAGGAAAAGGCCTGGAGTTGTTTGATAGGCTTCTAAGGAGGGTACAGAGGATGAAAGGTTGCCCTCGCAGGTACACAGTGTGAAACAGCGTTCAGGCAAACATCCCGAGAACTCCCACACTCCCCCAAAGCATGCTCCCCAGCCCTTTGATCTGGAAGCCATCACGAATCACTGATAGTTCCAAGAGTGGCCGGAGTGGATGCTCTTAGCCCCACCACAAAGGAGTAGCTTCCAGAGAGGAAGAGTATGCATGAAATGAACACCGGCTGAGGAGCAGCTTGCCACCACAGGGCAGAAGGTTTGGGGATCACCAAGACCTGGATCTCATCTCAACTTTGGCACTTAGCTGCTGTGAGAGGAAAAATCTGCTATGAATGGAGTCCCTCCTATGTGCCAGGAACTCTATTGAGCACCATAATTTGTAATTGTCCTTAAGACCTAGGCAGGCACCACCATCACTTTCCCTGAGTTAGTTTTTTTCTATAACTGAAAGGGGGGACGATAAAATCTATACTATGTATTACCCAAAGAGCAGGACATGCAGGAGCCATGCCCGGCTCCAGCTCCAAGTCAGAGCAGTCAGCAGGTGTAGGAGTCTCCCTCCCCAGGGGTTGAGCTGGTGGCTCTGATGCTGGAGAAGTAGAGCTTTGCATCTGAGGGTCAAATATCCAATAGAAACTTTGAAGCATCCACACTAGAGAAATTTGGGGGTCAACAACCAAGTAAACGGGTTCAAATTCCTTTACTTTACAAAAGACCAGAGCAGCTTCTAGATTAAAATAATACATGGCAGTAGATAGGGGGAAAGGATTAAAAGGGACTGGGCTTCTGGTCTCGGCACCAGGTATAGGACTCAAAGATAGGTTCACTTGCAGGCTGCTACAGGTTTGGAAGGAGAGAGAACGCTTTGACTTTGCCTCATTGGGAAGCAAAGAGAAACTGAGCATTAACTTTGATGTGTTTGTTTAAGTACATCATTTGCAAGGAGAAAGGGGGAGGGTAGGGGTTAGGGTTTGGGTAAGGGCTGATTGGGTGATGTGTGCATATATATCTCAAGTCTTTTTTATACTACTAAGAAATATGACTATAGCCGGGCGTAGTGGCGCACGCTTGTAATCCCCGCGCTTGGGAGGCGGAGACAGGAGGATCGCGCAGGTTCGAAGTCAGCTGTGCTGGCTCAGAGACCCTGTTTCAAAAATATAAAATAGGTCTGGGAGTGGAGCCCGGAGGTAGAAGGGCTTCCAGGAACCCCAGTACCACCAAATAAAAGTATGACTATAATGCACTAATAAAAATTTATTTAAAAAATATATATCAAAAAGAAACTGAGCAAATCATCCTGTTGTGTGGAGAGAAAGTGTGGCGGCAGAGTCAAGGTTGCTCTTTGTGAAGGTTCCCTGATCCCTCCCCTTTCCCCAGGTTTCTCTTCTGCTGTTGCCTGAAAATCAGTTATTAAAATCTTCCCTTCCTCCTTAACTGGAAACTTCTCCAAGGCACAGATTATGTTGTGTGGTGTGGTACTAAGTGCTTGTCTAACATTACACAGATATTTTTATAAAATCAAACACATTTTTTAACAGTTAAAATAATGTGTGTAAACTATTTTCTATCTTTTTTACATTTAAAATTGTTAGCCTCGTCTCTTTAACAGTTGCATATATTTCATAATACAGATCTACTATAATCAACTTAAGCATTCTGCCACTGATAAATGCTTATAATTTTTCCTGTTTGTTTTTTTCTCTCTCTCAAACATGCTGTCCATAGTCTCCCTCTGCATTATTGATTTAAATCTAACAACAGAATCCTAGAAGTGTCCATCATACTTTTTTATGTATAGTGACAGTAAGACAGAGTGCTAAAGAGAAAAAAATTCTGAAACTAGACCACATTGTTCAGCTGTGCAACACGGGGTAGGATATGTAACCTCTCGGAGCTCTGTTTATTTTTATTCCAGTCAATACCTGATAATGCGAGGCAATTTATAAGGTTGTTGCAAAGAGAAAATGAATTAATACATGTAAAGCCCATGGAATGGTACCTAGCACATGACAAGTACTCTCAGAATGTTTGTCATTATCATTTATGTTAACGCATTTGTGTCCTTTTGTGAGCATAGTGATCCTATCTCTTTCATTCATATGTTCCAGATTCCCAAAGCCTGGCTCTGAGAAGAGGTTCTGTGAGTATTTGCTAATTAAATAAGAAGTATGGATACAGGAGTCAAATATTGGTGGTGCCCAATAGTACACTATAAATGAGACATTTATTAGGATTAAGTCTTTGTCCACAAATACATGCTGAATCTTATCAGCGTTTGCACCTTAGTGTAGATATTTTCTAGAGATAAAGAATGATAAGAGAAAGGAAAAGGTTCCATGAGATCCAGGTACCCAAGGGGCAGAGCAAAGCTGACACCATCAGGGAAGCAGAAAATATAAGGACAGGGGTGGCTAGTCTAGAAGAAAATGCTGTCACACCCCAGTTTGGCCCCGGATTGCCTTGGCATTTGCAAAATTATATCAGAGTCAGGTTCCTACTCCCTTATCTGTTATAATTATTCACCCTTCCATCCGTAGAATAAATGAAGTTGCAAACACAGAAGGAAGCCACTGATTACTGAGTGCCTACTGAACACAAAACACTTAATGATCTTACTGAAATCTCACGGGCACCTTGGGAGTTTCTTCCTACACGTGAGAAAACTGAGACAATGTCGCATAAGGTCACACAAGTAGGATCACAGAGCAATAGTTTAAAGTCTGATCTCTTTACCTCGAACCTTTCCTCCCTCATTTTAACAGAGAGAGCCCTAATAGGGTTTGCTCCTAAGAAGCAAATCATTATAAGCTATTATGTTTTCTATACAGAATGTTGCCTGGAAGTGCTTATGTTTTAGCTAGGAGTGGTGGTACATGCCATTAATCCCAGTACTTGGGAGGCGGAGACAGCTGGAATGCAGGATCAAGACCAGACGCTAGATTGATCTCTCATCAATTTAGTGAGACGCTTAGTAACCTGGTAAGATCCTGTTTCAAAACAAAATAAATAAATATATAAAAAGGGCTGGAGATACAGATCAGAGATAGAATGGGTCTGAGTTTAATCCTCAGTTCAGGTAAAAAAAAAAACAAAAAAACCTCATGTATAGTCATGAAGGCTCTAATATAAAAGTTCTAATCTCATCAGTGAATAAATCCATTGATGGATTAATGGATTTATTGGGTGGTAACTAGGCAGGTAGGGTGTGGCTGAGGAAGGTATGTCACTGGGGTGTGGCCTGGGGGGCCTTATACATATGTCCACAGGATCCGCCTCTCTCTCTCTCTCTCTCTTTCTCTCTCCTTCTACCACCATGACCTGAGCTCCTTAGACATGACCTGCCTGGACTGAAACCTCCAGAACTGTGAGCAAATAAATCTGCCTTCCTCCAAGTTGTGGTCATCAGGTACTTAGGGTCATAGCAGTGAAATGCTGACTGAGATACAAGCTTAGCATTCTAGCCTTCAGAAATAAGCAGGAAAGAAGAGAGTCTGTCAGCTTTAAGCCCCAATCATAAAACTGCCAAGGAACAAGCACAGTCATTAGTCCTTGTTTCTGCTTTGGAACTGTGGTTAGAGATAGGAAGACGTGAGGTGCTGGAACAGGTAAAAATGAGCCCTCCCAGTCAACAAGTGGAGACTCGCTGCATCAGGAACAGATACTGCTGAATGCTCTGTAGTTGGAGGGATTCCAGCACAGCTGAATATCAGAAACAGCATCCAAAGCTTTACATAAGAATTCTTTCAATCACCGGCCTCCATCTTGGTTGTAAAAGGAGAAAAAGAAAAAATTCTTTTTTTTTAACGAAACTATGATCCTAGTCAAAAAAGGCTGAAATGATTCAATGTGGTCCCTATAAAGGTTTGGTATTTTCAGGAGAAGGAGTTAAATATATTTGGAATATACGTGTTGCTTTGGCCCATGCATCTTTCATATCCTAAGGTAAAATCTTAGATTTATTTTCGATTTTGCTTCCAAGTTATTTCATAACATGAATCGTCCATCATTATATCACATGTTATCGTCTCTTCGTTGAGAAATAAAATGCCAACCCAGTTTTGTTTTTCCTGTCCAGGTGAGAAAACTGAAGAACTGGTCTAGAAAAATAAAAGGGAATTTTTAAAAAATTAAAGAAAAAAAGCCAACTCATATAGGGAACAGGAATCACAGACCCAAGAGACCTTATTGAATGTCACAGCTGAAGTTGCCAAAGCTTTTTCAGGAGCAAAGGGATCCTCTGTCCCGTTCTCAGGGGACAACCATGCAAATCCTGTTTCTACATATCCAAATGAGACACGATGTTTTCCTCTCAGCGGGAACCCACAGTTCAAAGGAAACATTCCACATGAGCATGTGCTCACAGCAGGCTGGGGAATGCTGGAATCGCTCTGCAAGGCAGTGCTAATCCCAGGTGGATAGTGATCAGAGACAGACTCAGCTGATGGCCTACAGGAGGCTAAGGAATTTGCTCCTTCAGTAACAGTTACGCATGTGGATACTTCGATGCTGAATCAAGTCTTCACCTTTGCTCATATTATAGACTTTTTTTCACACTTAACCTTTTTATAGGAATAGAGTTTGCATGCACTGAATATTGACAGAATGCTAAACATCTATGAAGCACTTCCAGAGCTTTTGTTCATTTATACTTACAGTTTCTTTAAGGAAGGGTTATTGTTCACATTTTACAAATGAGTACACTAAGGGTTAAAAATTTGACCCAGTGGGGGAAGCAGAAGACCCAAGAAGCCAATGATGGCGTTCATTGGCCTTGGGGATTGCTTTAAGCATCTTCAGATGAAAGCCGTAATCCTTCCAGGTGGTGGAGGGTGGCCTGTTGGGGGACATGACTTCTGAGTGGGGCCTAGAGAATGAATGAAGAAGTAGAAAACTTTTCAAGTGATGAAAATAGCATGAAGAACATATGTACCATGAGGCCCTGAAAGAATATACTGAATTAGCAACATTTCTCCCAGCAGCTCCCCTGAGTCTCTAGCCAAGTTCTCTTCCATACACCCTAGTCCAGGGAGGGTTATTGAAGCTGTTACTTGGTTACTTTCCTTTATGGTTCAGATGTTTGTGTTCACAATGTTTGTGTTTGCCTACAGGTCTTCAAGATGCCAAACACGAGGTTAGCTTTTAAACCCCTCTCCGTGTCCTGGTGATTAGAGATGACATGGGCCAATCCTCTAGCCAGCAGGTAAAAGGATTATTTTGTGATTGAGGCTTGACTGGATGGAGGACTAGGACCTCACAGATTCTTTCATAATAAATAGAAGATTTTATTTTCTTTTAGTGAAGCTTTCATACTAAGTGGAAGATTTTCTTTTCTGAAGGCTGGTACTGGCTCTACTCACCAGATGACAATAGGCTGTGAGTATGCACCCTGAGGGATTCATCCCTCTTAAAAAAAAGTTCTCATTTAAATAATTACACATTGGCCTCAGGGTTAATGCAAATTGTGGGATGCACTACCAGGAATTTTTGCCGAGAACATATGAGACATTATTTATAGTAGAGCTTTGGGTCTTGAGCTGTTAACCCATTGTGTGCTTTTATAAAATCAGCCATGGGACCTAAACTTTCTTGGAGAGTTGGACACTGTGTGCAATGAAAGAAAGGCAACATGAAAAAAAACAAAACTATAGCTAGGAAAGTCTTAGGGTTGGTTCATATCTATTTTTTTCAAACTTGTTTTTAGCCATGAAAACCCATGTTCATATAGCATCTTAAGTGGACTTTCAGGTAGGCATCAATTACTCCTGTTATGGCTCCTTGGTAAAATATACCCAAATATTCTTTGTGAAATGGGCCCCAGCTCATCTCCAGTGCGGGTCTCTGATTGGCTTATGTCATTCATTAGATGGTATTCCTCTGATGCCATGATTGGTTTAAGGTAGACAAGTGATCTCTGCTATCCGATCAGATGGATCCTCAGGAAATTGGCTGGAAGAGCTGGGATACTAACACCAGTGGGAGAGGCAGGCTGGATGGGCCAGCAGCCATTACTGTCTCCATTAACAGTTCTAGCCTGAGGCCAAAACTGGTACTTGAAGCAGATCCATGAGAAATACAAAGAAATAAACCTCTAATATAAATATAATTAAACTGGTGGATCAGGCGGTACCCAAGCCAATTGCCTTTGGACTTCTTTGTTATGTAAATAGACTGTCTTTTATGCTCAGCCCAGTTGAAGTGGATTTTCTGTTATTTTCAAATTAAAGCATTTGAAGAGTCCAAAATCCCACACTGTGAGAGAGACAAAACTGGATTCCTCTGGTTGAAGTGAGGGCAGGAAACCTTCTCACGATGATGCACTCTCTTCATTTCCAAAATGCTCGACAGGTGGACTCTTCTTCCTAGTTCAATTCTTATATTTTAGGAACGAGCAAACCATAGCTCAGAGAAGAATCATAGTTATATTAACAATACACAGAAAGGAATTAAAACAAGCTTGTTTTGTTAAAATCAAATTTTAGAAAATTGGAGAAGGAGAGCAGTTACTACTTAAAAACTAAAGTTGATCTAAGGAAATCACAATTATGCAAAATTCAAAATAACACTAAGCCATCAATAATCACAACATAATCACCCACGTGGTATAAGTATGTCCCACAATATCTATGAAAAACATTAACAGGTAATATCCTGTAGATAAATGGCTATGCTTCAGATCCTTTCATGGTTTGTGTGGGTCTGTTTGCACCCTGACCCTGATTCTGTTAGCTAGCAAGAGAGAAATGAGGAGGTAGGCAAAACTGGGATGAACCTGAGAGACCTGTGGAAAAAAAGGTAAGCAGGCCCTCAAAAATATAAGACTCCCTGCCTAGCTGCAGTTAGAGAGCTCTGCAGGGTGTCACTTAGAACCCCACAGGAAAGCTTCCAACATGGTCCAAACAGCTTGCAGATGCACTAAGCTGTGGCAAAAAGAGGTGGTGGCCTCCTCACATGCATACACATGATGGGGAAAATTCCTAAATGAATAAAGCCCCACATGGAAGACTCCATACCATTTTTCATTCCTGGAAATGGACAGTTCTAGACCTCTTTTCTATGTGATGTAAGCACCTTTATCACTGCCTTCTTTTACAATGCCTCCCCACTTCTCTAAATAAACCTCTTATAGTCCCCTATTCATGCTTTCCATTTAAATTCTTTCTCTCCTTGGAAGAAGCAAGAACTGAGAAAGGGATTACGAGCTAGTGACATAAAGGATTACTACCTGGTAACCCTTCTTATAAACTTGCTGAGAAATTTCTGGTACATTCCAGAAAAAAATTTTTTTTCCTTGAGAGCTGGCTTTATATGATGCCATTCATGTTAACCTCTTCCTTCAGCAACTGCACATGGCTTTACACTGGCACATCACCCTGTCACCTGTACTGTCTTTCTGGCAGACATTACTCTGCAAGATATATCCTTATGACAAAATAAAAGAAACTCGGTATACAGATCAAAATGTGGTGACCCAACGTGAAATGCACATGGTAGACCATTGTGCCAGAGAAGACCGGCAAAAACATCATGATGTTTAAAGGTCAGATGACTGGGGCAAGTTCACATAGCCTGTCAAAGACAGAGGAAAGTGAAGTTCATCTCTGATCATATATTTAACAAGTGAGTCATTACCCCCTTAGTTTGAGTAAGATTTTCACAGAGGGGCTAATTCCAAAACCACATTGCTTCCTTTCCCATTGCAATGAGTGAAAAGATCAACCCCAGAGTTGGATAAACAGACTTTTAAACCAAAATTTGAAAGAGCATAATTTCCTTCTCTCTCTCTCTCTCTCTCTCTCTCTCTCTCTCTCTCTCTCTCTCTCTCTCTCTCTCTCTCTCCCTCCCTCCCTCTCTCTCTCTCACTCACTCTCGCTCTCTCTCTTTCTCTTATCTAAAGATGAATCATTGCATGGCTCCTTTTTCAAAGTTCAAAAAGTGTTTTATAGACAGGTGTATGATTAAAAGCTTAGAACTCAACTCCATAGAAAAACTTTTTCATCCTTTCGGCTGATAGAATAGGAATAGCTCATAAATTCTGCTTAAAAGGGACTTATTTTTTGTTGAACCATATTAGCCCTTTATATGTTGGGATTTTTGTTTGCTTCTTGGTTCTTCCTTTCTCATCCAAACATTTTTAGTAAAAGAGAGTTTCCGGAAACTTCATTTTCTGCTTGTGGCAACACTGTTAAAGAATTTGAGAACGCTTGGGAGGCTGAGACTTGGTACAAAAACAGAATGATTGACTCATAAAAATCTGAAGTAATTACCTTTTCCCATATACAGAAGGAGTAATTTTGCAACGCAAACCTGTTGGTCTTGTTTGGACTATCTCAGGCCAGTGAAAGTGCCATTAATTAGTTCCTAGAGTCATGGGTTATTAGAAATGCCAGTTTGGGTGGATTTTAGTAAAATCTGAGATGAGGCTGCTTTTCTGAGATCTAGAGGAGATACTGATAGATCTTTCACCTCACAACAGCATGCCCCAGGGTCATAGCCTATATTCCACCCTGCTTCTGCCAATGACTTAATTAGGTAGCCTTGAACAAAACAGGTCTGTACTCACATGACTCTGTTCTCACCTATAAAATGGAAATATGTAGAGTCCTTACATCACAGGGGAGTTGTAAAGAGTAGGTGGGAGAAGGCTGGGATGTGGTTCATTAGTCTTTATTGGCTTATATGTCTCATGAAAATGGCATGGTAAGGTAGTTTGTATCATAAATGGCTTCACTTTGAACAAATGAATTTTTAAAAAGCAAAACCATGATCATATGTGTTTTGAGTCTGATCTCCAAGGCCAGCTTGAATAGTAACTGGTTTGGGTGGGGAGAAGTCTAAGATGCTTGCAAGACTCCTGTCTCCTAATGTTCAGGTGCTTTATTTGCTCTTTCTGATAAGAGTGGGAAGAACCTTTTACATGACAGATGAGCTCTCCTATGGTTAGGTCACTAATCAGTTGACTTTGTATTAAGTAAAAAGGAAGTTGTCATGGGGAGCAGAGCTGACCTAATCCGGTGAGCCCTTAAAGGGAACTGAGACCTTCCTGATGCTGGAAAGATTAGAAGCATGAGAACAGTCCGTGGAGGGAGCCACATAGCCAGCGACTGAAGTAGTGTGTAGGCAGCAGAACGGGGACCTCAGTCCTGCAACTGCAAGGAATTAAATTTTACTAAATACCTGTGAGCTGGAAAGGACCCCTCGACCCAGAGGTCACAGCCTGGTGTGTGACCCACTGAGCAGAGAACCCAGTTAGCGCTGCTGCCTGAATCCCTAACCCACAGAGCTTTGACAAAGCAAATGATGTCCTTTTAAATCATGGCATTTGTTATGCAAAAATAGAAAACCAACTCAGTGACAGTGACCCTAAGTGGCACTTCATCCACCTGTCATAAGAGGGTAGAGGGCAAGGAAGGAGAGTGTGCTCTTTATTTTGCTTCTCATCTGCCACAATAAGGGAGCACGACTGGGAATTTTGTGACCACAGAGCACGGCTCTGTTCCTGGAAGGGGGACCCTGTCACCTCCAAAATGCCTCTAGTTCCCGCAGTACAGTCCCAGAAAATCCTCCCCAGAATCATGCTATCTTTTCGACTTCTGCTAGAAATGCCAACAAACTTCTCCCAGCCCCTCTATCTTACCTCCCCCAGCCCCAGAGTTCCCTTTGACTTCTTTTATATCTTTCAGTGTGCTGGTCCATGATTATCTCCTTAGTCTGATTACTGGCTTGCTAGTGTTTGAATGTGAGCAAGAGGAAGACGAAGACCTTGTCTGTTTTATTTGTGGAGCTGGGACAAAGGGCTGGCAATGAATGAACATTTGCTACCTGAAAGTATTGTAGAGAAAGGCAGCTGGGACCAACAGTGGGCAGGCACTGCCCTACGCACTCATGCATCAGGCAGGCATACACAGCTCGAGCGAAAGGCTTCAAAGCACTTGGTTCTCCAGGTGTGGTGGCGCAGGCTTATAATCCCAGTACTTGGGAGGTTGAGACAAGAGGATAGCACAGATTAGAAGCCAGCCTCAGCTACTGAGTGAGGCTCTCAGCAACTTAGTGAGACTCTGTTTCCAAATAAGATATAAAATAGGTTGGGGGTGTAGCCCAGACGTAGAAGGGCCCTGGGTTCTATCCCCAGGACCACAAAAAAAAGGTGTACTCTGTTCCTATCCTCCATGCAGGATTTACTATGCATATTTATGAAATACTGAAAGATGACCATAATATTTTTATCTTTGTACCCTTAGTGTAAACATAAAGGCTGAG
Source organism: Muscardinus avellanarius (assembly GCF_963383645.1). Lineage (NCBI taxonomy): Eukaryota > Metazoa > Chordata > Mammalia > Rodentia > Gliridae > Muscardinus > Muscardinus avellanarius. The sequence goes on along the minus strand of NC_137789.1, from coordinate 14,952,066 downwards.
GTATAATCGATGTTTAATAAATGTTTGTGGAATATAACAGAAACTGATGATCAGGTATGTGTATGTATGTATACACACACACACACACACACACACACACACACACATATATATATATATATATATTTTATTTATATGCATATATATGTTAGACTGTATATATATACATATATGTTTATACATTTATATGTATCTATAAATGTATGCATGTATATGTTAGATTCAGTGTAATTCTTTTCTTATTTAATAAAAAAGCAATTTCTCACTTTTTACCCCCTCTACCAGTACCTTTGATTTCAGCCCAGTAAATCTCACTTTGGAAATCTCAACTCTTAAATTATAGGAAAAATAAATCATTGTTTTAAACCACTAAGTTTGTGGTCATTTGTTACAGCGGCAACAGAAGACTGATACATAAAGGCTGAGGGGCTGAGCTCTCTTAGACAGGTAACTCCTTACAGAGATGAACTTGCATTTCTGAGCTTATTAATTCAGTGTTGGGCCCTGACAAAAATGAGAAACATGTTTGTTGTCATTTGATAAAGTTCTTCCCACAATCTCACAGGCTCCCTCCTCAGTCCTGGACATGATACAGCAGCAGAGAACACGGGATTTAGAATCATAGAGACATGAATTCAAATCCTGGTTCCTCCACTTATTAGTAATGGACCTGGAACAACCGATTCCACCTCTCTGGCCCTGTTTCTTCATCTCACTTTCAGCATGATTACAAGGAAAATAATGTTACTACTGATAGCCAGCAAAGCCTTTTAAGGAGGTGTTCAGGGTAGAATTTTTCTGCTCTGGACATCCACTGGCTTTCATCACTGCAAGAGCTGGAGAGAGCTAAGTTTCATCTCCACATCACAGAGGGAAAAATTTGGTGCCACCCAGGCTCAGTCTTGGAGAGAAGTAAAGAGCAGAAAAGATTGAATAGGAATGAAAAGGAGACAAGGGAATGACAGAAGGTAGAAATCTCAGTAATGAGAATTTCCCCAGGACTTTCAGCTCTGAAAAAGAAGTTCTAAATGCATATATCCTTATCAATGCTTATGGAAACATGCATAAAGGGATATAACCATTTTGACCTAGGATTAAACAAATTTTAGATAGAAAGTAACCATACAAAATGAAGCCCCTAGGAAATAATAACAACCAAGGAAGAGCTTTGGACTTTTTTTTTTTTTTTTAGTACTGGGGATGGAACCCAGGGGCATTCTACCTATGAGCTACACCCCCAGCCCTATTTTTTATTCTTTATTTTGAAAAATGGTTAAATGGTTTCACTAAGTTGCAGAGGGCTTCACTAAGTAGCTGAGGCTGGCAGCGATCCTCCTGTCTCAGCCTCCCAAGTACTGGGATTACAAGTCTGCACCAAGCCCAACTTGTCTTTGCACTTTCATAGACCACAAAATGGAGATCTAAGCCAAACTTACCTGACTCCCTAAGGGGTGAATCCTGGTAACAACTTACAAAAACATTGGACAAGTTATAGACATTCAAACAATAAGGTCTCAATTTGGAGAGTTCCCTACACTTCCTTCTCTTGTTTGAAATTCTGTTTCTCAGTTTGCCTAGACAGAGACACAGAAAGCAGCTAATGATCTGAACTAAGAAGAAAACAGAAGGTTGGCATGTGATATTCGCCATCAAGTGTAGCTTCAGGGCCCCAAATTTATTCCCCTTTAAAATTGCTTTTATTAACATGTGATAATTATACCTATCCATCCCCTTTCTCCCAGACCACCCCCTCTGCTCTCTGCTGCAAAGAAGACAACACAAGAGAGCAGGTGGTCTCACAGGCCTCCATTTGGGTAATGACTTGGAACCTCTACCTAAAGCCAAGCCCAAGGACCCTTCCAGCTGCTCCACGCTGGAAGTCGATGGACACCAATGTATATGCATGGTAAGAGGGGGGCCTGAGCCATCTTTGTAACAATGAACACGTTCACAGCTGTTTCCTGTGAGCTTTGTAAACCAGGATAAGAGTTCCCCAGATCACTTGACCTCTTTATAGATGGCCCAAAAAAGAAAAAAGTAAAAATCAAGCCTCTGTTTAGCCAGTGAGTCAGCTGATGAGGCCATTAGTTTTATGTACAATGTCTAAAGAACTCCCCCATGCCTCTTCTGAACTGCTGTGGGAACCAATTGGAAGGAGACAGGCAAAGGCCTGTAACCTAAGGCCCGGAGGCCCCTGGGAACCCTCCGCACCTCCAGAAATGGTAATAAAATAGGTTAGGGGGACAAAGAGGACCTCGACAGCAGAGATGCTGACAGTGTCACAAGGCAGGAAACGTGATCATTATCAACCCAGAGCCATGTGTGCAAACACAATGTATATGTTTATATACCTTCTTCCAGCCTGTGGACATTGTTCAAATGGAGGGGGAGAAAGCACAAGAAGGAAATCCTCTTCCTTTTGGCAATGGACAGGAAGAAATCCATGGGCTTGACCTGCATCTGTTGTCTCGAGGAGTAAATGTCACCTCATCTGTGCTGGGTGTCAGAGAGAGTTCAAAAGCCAACATCACCACCATTGACACCATTCATTCCAAAGAAATGGATGGAGCACTGGTTACAGGACAGTCCTGAGGCAGGTGCCAGGGTTACAGTGGTGGGCAAAGCCAGTGTCCTGCCTTTCTTTGTGGGGCTTCTGTCTAGTCTTTGCTATGGTTCATCTTGTGGTTGTCCTCGGTGTCACCACCACCACCAGCTCTCCTTTCTTGTCTCTAAAGTCAGCTTTTAAAATTTAAGACTATTTTTAAAGCACCTGAGGGATAATAAAATGATCACAAAAAGAATTTTGTTTGTTTGTTTGTTTGTTTTTAACTGGGGATGGAACCCAGGGGCATTCTACCTCCGAACTACACTCCAGCCCTACTTCTTATTCTTAATTTTGAAACAGGGTCTCACTGAGTCACATAGGGCTCACTAAGTAGCTGAGGCTGGCCATGAACCATGATCCTCTTGTGTCTGCCTCCCTAATGCTGGGATTACAAGTGTGCACCACCATGCCAAAAATAAGGTATTTTTTAAGAAAATAAAAGTGCCAAAGAATCATATAGGGATTGTATTGAAACATAAATTTTCAGGTTTATTTGTCAAACTTCGAATTAGCAAATCTTGGAAGGGGGAATTTCAGGACTTAACATTTTCAAAACAAGCCAGATGGTTCTGATGTGAACATTGAAGAATTCACATTTTGCAAACATTGTCTTGTATTATAGTATCTTCTACATTTTAATCATATTGATTGTGCTTTGAATGTCACAACAGTCTAATAAAGTAAATAGAATGGAAGTGCTGTCTCTAATTTACTTATGAAAGAAAATGAATGTGTAAAAAATGTCCACAGAACCTAATTTAATATAGCTGGTATCTTATTTGTTCAAGCTTCTGTTAGACATTGTCAGGAAAAAAAAGGATGCTTAATGGCTTTGTATCAGAAGAAAGAAAGTACATGACACTCCAAGGGCTTTACATACTATGCTATCTCTAATTTAGTGCATATCAGTATCTACATGTATATAATGCCTTCAGTAACCTTAATCTAAACTCTCAGTGATAAGTTCATTCATTCACCACTTTGTCCATGCAGTTACTGTGTGTTTATCAAGTACCTAGTACGTGGCCAGAATTACTTTTTGTGTTTAAACAACAGCAGTATACATAGCACATTTTAAAAAAATGTTTTCATGGAATTGACATGTTAGTGGGGAAACCACTTCATCATGTAACTTGTTTATATTTGAAGAAACTGATCCGAAAGTCCATGCTCCAGAGGCGGTTTTGTAAATGTTTAGTGCCATTACCCAGCTCTGTGCCAGAAAGTGCAAAGTCTTTGCATAAAGGATGTCAAAGATGATTCATTGGTGAAATGAATGATATCTAAGATGGCTGGTTGACAAGGAAGATGATGAGCAAATGAAACCCTTAAATGGATAAAGCAGAAGACTGTGACCAGCCCAGCAGCCTCACGAGGTCTGCATCCTCTCTCTCCTCCAGTTAACGTAGGGCTCTGTCGCCTTATCAATGGGACACTTTGTTGAACCTGTATGCTCCTCAGAATAAGGATGGCACGCAAGGCACTTTTGGAATAACTAAACGCTTAGAGAAGGGGAGATTTACCCAACTTATAGCACAGCCTGTATAATTGTTTGGGGTCCACTTGATAATAAATCTGCAGGCAAGCGACTTTCTTTCATCAAAACATTCCTTTCATAAATAAGATTGTTAGGCAACTGATTCAAGACCCCACCTACCTCTAATTAGCATAGTCCATTGTTTTCCAAAATAATCTGGCAACAGTGACATGTCAGTTTGTAACAGATTGTGTCCTTCACTCTCTTAACAATAAGGCAGTGGTGTAGATAATCACATGATCTCCATTTTATAGATTAGGTACTTGAGGCTTAAAAAAAATTCTTTGCCTGCTGCTAATCAATAGCAGAACTAGGATTTAAAGTGGTTTCTTTCCAAAGCCTGTACTATTTTCACTTCCTCAACCTGGTCTGAGAAAATCCCAGGGTCTCAAATTCTATATAAATTCATCTCGTAACACTCCCCAGTAGTCTTGGGTTTCAGATGACCATTCTTTCTCTTCCACACTGGCCAACCGTCTTATCTTTGCATCTTCTACCTTTGCTTCATGAAGAGCTAGTTTAAATTTGCATTTCCAAAAGATTTTCTTGTAGTTGGTGATGACCATTTTTTAGTCTGTATCAGATCTTGTTTCCTGTAAATAACTAACCAAAACTTGCCTTGAGATAAAGAAGTGCTTTTTCAGTGTTATCTAGTCTACCGCATCACCTGCCATGATCCAGCACATAGAGAAGGCAAAGGATCTCCTTGCTTTGACAAATTCGGTTTAACTGCACATCTTAGAACATAGAGTTTGGAAGAAAATAGATGCTCAGTGAATATTTGCTCTTGAAGACAGAATTTTCACAGGCAGTACAGTGGATACCACTTTCAGTTTAATTGAGCAGAATTAGAAAATCATTGAGAATTTAATTTTAAATTTAAAAAAATGTTTTGATCCTAAAAGCTACTGTTTCTTCATTCTTTTTAGTAGAAGACTTAGCGGTCTTAGACCAAGAGCTCCATTGTTTAATATATAATATATGCTTCCAGAAGTCTGAGTCAGTAATGAGGTTGCGTGAAGCCATTCTGAGGAAATATTTGTGGAAGAATGTCCTAGGTAGACATGCGGCAGGGTTGCTGTAGGACATAATATTTTGGAAAGAGATGTGGACATGAAGGGTCACAAACTTACTTTTCTTCTTTTATTATAGACCAGTTAGAAGAAGAGGTAGTGGATATACCATATATTAAGTTAAAAGGAGATTATTTAAGTAATTTTCTGCTTTGGGGGAAAATCATATATTGTCACTTCAGAGAGGTTTTTTTGTACTTGGTATTGAATGCAGGGGCATTCTACCACTGAGCTACATACACCTCCAGAATATATATATATATATATATATATATATATATATATATATATATATATATATATATATTAGAATTGGGGATTCAACCCAGAGGCATTCTACTTCCAAGCTACACCCCCAGCCTTATTTTTTTTTATTATTTTTGAAACAGTTTTGCTAAATTTCAGAGAGCCTCATTAAGTTGCCAAAGCTGACTTTGAACTTGTGATCCTCCTGTCTTTGCCTCCCAAGTACTGGGATTACAAGTGTGTCCCCATACTCGGATTTCCTATTATATTTGAAACAGGGTCTTTCTAAGTTTCTGAGGGTCTCACTAAGTTGCTGAGGCCGGTCTCAAACCTTTGATCATTCTGTCTCAACCTCTCAAGTATTAGGTTTATAGGCATACACCAACATACTCAACTGCCTCATCACTTCTTAATACTTACGCACTCAGTGTCATTTGATAGCAATTAAAATAGACTGACTTTGCATTGATTATGGCAAAAATCATAGCATTTACGTGTTCATAGAAGTGTGTGTTTTATTTATAAGCCCAATACTAGGCTATGTTTAAGTTTGATGGATTTTGTTTGTAAATTTCTTTAATTTTTTCTTGTCTTATAGTGCAGTAGGAATTCAGCACACTAAGTATATATATTTGAAAAGAATGTAATGATATAAAATTTGAAGCATTGTCAATATGAGAAACATGGTAATTTAGCAAACAATTACCTATAATATAATAATAAAAAACAACCGTGTGATTTTTGTGCAGCTTAAAGCTTTAAAAATGTATACATTAGCCAGGTGTGGTGGCACACTCTTGTAATCCCTGCTCTTGGGAGGCAGAGACAGGAGGATCCCGCAGGTTCGAAGCCAGCCGTGCTGGCTTAAGAGACCCTGTTTCCAAATAAAAAATATAAAAATAGGTCTGGGGGTGTAACCCGGAGGTAGGAGGGCTTCCAGGAACCCCAGTACCACCCAAAAAAAATCATACATTAAACCCTAGAAATGCAGTTTTTGTGAAACACGCATGCTCATGAGCACCCACCTACACATACTCAACTGCTAGAACAGACATTTTATGTCCTACTCTACCATTTCAAGCTAAAGCCAGAACTCTGTCCTGTAGTTTTCCTCTCTCTAAACCTGGGGCTTATATAACTTTTCCTCCTAATCCTCTGTCCAAGAGTTGTCAGAATTGAATGAGATGGTCTATTTGAAAACATCTGGCACACAAGTTAGAGACACGGGACAAAGGTCTTTCACTCCCCTCCCTCTTTGTTTGTCCTTATTCATATTTATGGATCTACCCATATGCTCTTTCCATGGTGGAGGCGAGAATAAGTAGACAGACCGTACCTGCTCTCAAGGACAACTTTTGGGAGAATCAGTGTGTTAATAAATAAATTATAACATTGCCAAAGATGGGATGTGGAATATAGATTTAGGTAGCTCTTGCCTTGTATGCAGAAGAGAAGGTGGGAATTTTAAAAAGTGCTGATTGACATAGCTCTAGATTTTACCCTAATAGAGAGTGGCCAGAAAAAATTAGAAACATAGTCTTTTATTATTCAAAAAAGAAAAAAAAATGTCATCTGTCAACTGAAGAGATGCCCTGAACATAGAAAATCTCTGAGAAGTTATGACTGACAGGTAGGAGGCAGGTGGAAGGACTAGACACGCATTGAAGGTTAGGGCAGTGCCAAGAACCAGGCTATGTGGTCAGGTAAGAGAACCCAGCAAAGCATAGCAGAGGAAAGAATCTTCCATGCAAGCACTAGCTATATCCACCCATGGATACTGTCATACACCTGCTCAGCACACCCAGGTTCCAGGCACTGGGCAAATAATGATACCTTGCACACCTCAATAGCTTCAATCCAGTGGAGCAAACACTAAACTGGGGCCAGGGTCTTTAGATTCAAATGTCCCTTAACACTCAAACACTCTAGGATGTTCGGGAAGTGAATTCCTCTCTTGCTCTTGCTTGTTCGGTGGGGATCGAATTTGCTCTTTCATAGGCGATGGGAGACCCAAAAGAAATAAACATGAAACCCAGTAGGCTAACGTCATGACACAGACTGTTGGGTACAAACACCAGGTTCACCACTTCCAGCAGCACCCTGTCTTGCTCAGTGTAGCTGCTCTCCACGTCTTTACCCACAAAATAGAAGAGTAAGAGGTCTTCCTTACAAATTGGATCAAGCCATGAGGGCAACACACACGGAGTGTTTGCAGCAAAGCCAGACGCAGGACAAGCATTTGACGGGAGAAATGGGTGTTGCGATTATCAATGAGAACATGGTTTGTGAACAGGTAATGTGGGAGACACAAAAATATTGGCTCCAGAATCAGACAGACCTAAGCTCTGAATCAAAAGCCACCATTATGATGAGCTGGATGCTTAGAAAGAAATTACTTAACCTCTTTTAATATATATATTTTTTTAATTTGCAAAGTAGACATGTTAATTCATTGCTCAAAATGGTCTTATGAAGATTTGAACTAGCATTTATCAGGCAAATGGAATATGGTATATTTTCAATGAATGACAATTATGTATAATTACAGGATAAGAGACACATTCCAGAAGGAAGGTTATTAGAACTGATAACATGTTAAGTCCTTTCCTGAGCCAGAGATCAATTCTTACATGCTAAGACTGACATTCCTGAGTCAACATGAGCAAAGAAGGCAGTGCCATCAGCAAAGTCAATTTAGAACAGTCACACTTGCTTTTTCCTTTACCAAAATCTTCATCGGAAGAGACGTTCATACAATTCTTGTGTCCCCTGTGGTTTCTTGGCACCACCAATCTCCTATCCTCTCTGATCCCATGTGTCGGTGAGACCAATGAGAAGAGTAAGGTATTCTTGGAGAGAAATGCCCACAGAGCCTGAGGACACCAGCTCTGTGTCCCAGGGGCTTCTGACCTCAACAATGCTGCCACTGTCCTCCCCAGAAAGGCTGGAATGTGGATGAGGGCCAGCTGGACCCAACTGCCACAAAAGCCGACCAAAGGGTTGCACGGGAGCCAGGAGGAAGGCTGGAAGATGGGTACTTGAGAATGTGGCTGGTGAGGCACTCTCACAGTGCTCTTCAAAGGGCTGGGTCCTTCCCAGCTCCAAGCATGCCAAGTACCTAAAGGAGCAAGCCGCCTGCTTCTGATTCCCAGAAAGGTCTGAGCTTGGAGCATCCAGGAAGAAGAAATCAATGGATGAGTTCCCTGTTCACGACAGGTGCTTTATACATTGACCCCTTTAGTCCCCACAATAGCTGTGTCGAGTTCCAATCATCATCCCATTACATAGGTACCTTGTAAACCTTCCACAGGCTTTACTTATTAATGCTCTTGTGGTCATTTTTCAAACCACAAATGCAGAGAAAGATACTCAGAGCAGTAGAGTCACTTGCCCAGAATCATTCAGCTGGGTGGTGGCAAAGCTGGAATTCAAACCCAGATGCCTGCCCCTGAATTTGTAGACTTTGTGCCAAAGCCCCAAGACATCATGGCTTATTAGATACTTTCCCTACACCATATGAGGTAGCGTTTCAGATATGAAATAACCCCCTCCCCAAAACCTGGGCTAGTGCAAAGTTTTTAAAACTATAGGCCAAGGCCCTCAGTAGTTCATAAAGCCACTTGGAAGTCATCACAAATGTGCATTTAATAATATAAAATAAATTAGATTTTGAAGAGTTTAATGACAGTTTAGTTTCAATTATGTATAAGAATACACATTAGATTATGGTAAACAAAATGTATCTTAGAAAGATACGTATAGAAATCTATGTAAACTATGAGTTAACTTATACCATAAATTAAGATCATGATCTTCATAAAGAGCTGTCATTGCAAAACCTTTGTAAACCATCAGTTTAGTAATGCGTGCTGCAGATGCAGAAGTTTATGGGTCCCACTCCCTGTGTGCTAAGTTTTGTCATAGTTTTTTTGGGGAACGCATGGTGCTCTGTGATATCTCAATGTAAGAGAAGGATAATAATGACCTACATAAGATAAGGGGGTTCTGGGCCAGGACTCACCGAGCAGATTTCTATAAACCACTCTGAACAAATATTTCAGTACACTAAATCTAAATCCAGTGGCATAATATAAATTGAGGTGTGAATCAATTTGGGATTGATTCTTTTGTTTTTTCATTTAAGAAACATCTCCTAACATTTTTGACAACCCCTCACCCCAGGTACCTACCACTGTACTAAAAAGAAGGACTTTGTGTTATCCCTAAAGAAAAAGAAAATGATAAACCGCCATGTCTCTAAATGTCCCCTTTCTGTTCTCCAAACACTAGCCAAGTTAAAGGAGCAATGCTAGCCAGCCTGAGCCTGAATGTCCTAACACATATGATTGTGAAGGACACCGGCTTTCTCCTATGCACACTGGAAACTGGGAACTGGGGCAACTTAGCGCTGTCTGTAGAGAGCTACTTCTTGCATGCACACCAGTTGCTCCGTGTCATGCTGGTCACACCAGGCAACTGAACAAGCTGATGCTGGTGATGTCACTGCTGCTGCAGCCTAACATACGAAATCTCTCTCTGAGCATGGATGGGCATGGAACTGAGGGCACCGTGGAGAGGGTCCATGTCACTCATCCATCTGGCCCCTCTGGACAGCAGACAGGGAGGAAGAGACACTACTTGGCAAAGTGTCATGGGGAACAGAGGTGCTATGTGTCAGCCCATCCTCACTGAACTCGCAACAGTCACTGGTCTCTTGTAAGCTCTCCTAATAAGTCATATCTCCCATGCTGTCTTCAGGAATGTACTTTGGCCTGTCTGCAACCTACTCGACTGCTGAGCACAACTGGGCTGTGGTATGGCAGAGCTCAAAAGACAGATATACTCCTACCCTGTCCTTGTAGCGCTCAGAGTTCCTTCCCCAAGTATGAGGACCTGTGCCAGAAGCCAGGGGTGTAAGAGTTCTGCCAAGCCACGGTGGAATATGAGGCAAAGGGAGACACATGAGACCCCTGTAAATGTTTTCATAGAAGGTTTTAATGGTTACTTTTTCCAGAACATTAAAATCACTGAAAAATACCAAAGTCTAAACGAAGGTGATTAAAACTCACAACATTATTTAAAGTTTAAATATTTAATCTATACCCCAATCTGAATTTATTATAATTTTAATTTCCTGGTTTTGTTGATGAGCTATCCCATTAGCAGATGTGAAATCAGTATCGTCTTCTTCTCATTTTCAGCTGGGAGGATTGCCATGTGTGACAATTTCTCTTGACCAAGTGGTAATCTTACGTAATGATTAATTAACTTCAGTTTACATATCCTTTCTTTATTCAAAATATTACATTCACCAGAAAATATTTGCACTAATTTAGATTTTTTAAAAATAATGTGTTAATGTTTACCTTGGTTGTTTATATTCATTTTCTTGCTGTCACCCACCTTCCTCCTCAGAAAAGGAGACACATCTTAGCTTACACTTTCTGAGCGTTTGAGTGCTGCTCTAAGTCCTCTGCACTAATTAACTGTCTTAATCCTTCAACTCTTTTAAATAAAAACTACTTCATTTCTTTTTACGGAAAGAAGGAAGGAAGGAAGGAAAGAAAAAGGAAAAAAAGAAAGAAAGAAAGAAGAAGAAAGAAAGGGAGGGAGGGAAGGAAGAAAGAGAGAGGAGGAAATTTAGGCACAGAGCAGTTAAGAATTTGAACCCAGACACCCTGGCTCCAAAGCAAAACTAATCAATCACCGAGTAGCCTTCAGGTTAAGACATGAAGTTTGTAGATTTCAGTAGAAAGCATTGCCTTCTCAGCAAGAGGGAAAAAAAGCAAACACAATATTTCATCAACATAAGACTTTTAAACTAACTGTTTGGAAAAAATATAAATACAAACAATAATACTTTGAAAGCACCAAGTGATATGCACCTAGAAAATTTCAGGTCTGTCTCCCAAAATAATGGCTCTCTTTCCTTGAGCCATATGCTTCCCACTCCCAAGGTGGGGGTGACAGCAATTCTCTTTACGTATGTTTAAATGTCTCAGTCTCCTTAGGGTGACAAATACGTATTCACATATTGGCACCTTGTGTATGGTAAGCTGCCACACCAAGACCCATCACAAGGCATTTATGCCTTCCGCCCATTCCATCTCATCCATTCACGGAACAAGCACCTGCTAATCCCCTACTGCGGGTCTATTTCACTTTGAGAGAAGATATTAAGTGTCATTAAAACACCAACCCAGAAGTTTATTTTCCTCTGGGTTTCTTTCAAGAGATCCCTGAGGAGAAAGCAGGGCTAACACATGAAGCAATCCACAAATAGGAAGCTATATATAACTCATATCTGTATGACAGCTTATGGGTTACAAAGTTCCTTCGTGTGCATTATTTCATTTGCTATTCATACTCTAGAATGTCTCGAGAGATAAGTGAAATTAAAATAACACTAATTTAAAATACTCTAATTAAAGAAACCTAAGATTATAAGCATTAGTGATAGATAAACTCTAATTGCTGCCCCACAGAGGATGAGAGTTTGAAAAAAATAGGTCATACATAATGCTTTCCCTGATTAAGGCAGGAAAATAAAGTGCTTAAGCCCTGCCACTAACCACTGGGATGATGTCAGAGTTGGCCATTAAATTCTGTGTTTCAGTTTCTTTACCAATAATGTGAGGATTCAATCGCACACCTGCTCATCTCACAGAGTGTTGTGGGAATTAGCGAGCCCTCAAGTACAAAGATTGTTAATCTTTGCATTTCTACAGTTTTAATGTCTAGGGGTCCTGATATGTGGGAGCCACTCAACATATATGGTGGATAGATGGGTGAGTGGATGGATAGAAGGATGGATGGATGGGTGGATGGATGGATGGAATGGATGGATGGCCAGGTTGATGGATAAACAGGTGTACAAATAAATCAACAGATGGGGAAAATAAAAACAGAAAACTCAGCTGGTTTCCTCTGCTCTTGATCCTTTACATAAATCTGAACTTCTTCCATGCAGCCAATGGTGAGCATTAGCCCACTTGTGGAACTGGCCCAAGGCCTTTGCTCTTTCTGTGGCCTCTGTTTACTGTGTTATTCTACCAGTTTTTTACCTTCTTTATTCTCCTTGCTACTTGGATTTCAGCTCCAGGGCATTTTGTTCAGATGGTTCTTTTCTGATGGCCCCTTAAAATTGCCCACCCATTATTGGTTTATCAACCACATAGATTTACTTTCTTTTGAACTCTTAGCACTCTTTGAATTACTTTATTAATTTTGTTAATAAAATACATAATAATTTATAGATGCTATCTGTTTTTCCCATCCAATGTAAACTTCATTAAAGTAGGGAATCAGTTTCTCTTATTCACTATTGAGAGTCAGTTCATAATATGGTGATGGATGCATGAATGAGCAGAGGGATGACCAGCTGATACATGAATGATGAATTTGAAAATGTTTTCCAAGTTTGTCTCAATTTTCATCAGTTGGGTACTGGGTAAAGTTCTTTTATTTTTTTCTGTGAAGTTTTGTCCAACAAAAGATAACTGTTATGCTTGGACTCCAGAGCTACTCTTACAAAGAATCTACACAATTGTGTCTTCAATTGCTATTTCAATTGTCTATGGTATGTATTTAAGAAAAGTTTTCCACCTCAAATATGGAAACATTTGGTTGATTAAAAGATTCACAGATGCACCTGAAAATCAAACATGAACTTTATTTCTGAAAAGATATGGATTGGAGGCTGAGATGTGGATGTTTTGTGGCAACAGGCTTTGTTACTGTTATCTTCGACTGCAAAAACAAACAAACAACAAAAAAAAAACATTCAAACCATCAGTGGCTTAAAACAATCATCATTTATTTTTTCCCTGAAAAATAAGCATCTTGAACAGGACCTAGTAGGGCTGGTTTGAGTTTGCTTCATGTGGCTCCAGTGGTGGTGGCTGGCATGGAACTGGAGGACCAATTCAAGACAGGTCATTCACATGATTGGCGGGTTGGTGGGCAGGTTAGTTCTGGCTGCTGCTAAAAGCCCAATTGAGGCTGTTGGCTGGAAGCCCTGTGACTTCTCCATGCACAACCTGAGCTTCCTTACAACCTTGAGCTGGAGTCCATGAGGGAATGCTCTAAGATAACAAAGAAATTTTATGTTCTGGTCTTGGAAGAATCAATATATCACTTTCATCATACACTATAGCTCAAAATAATCAAATATTCTATTGCTGGGGTTGAAGGGTGGGGGAAATAGACTCCACTCTATTGTTGGAGGAGTGAAAAGGTATGAAGAGTCTATGGGAAGTGAGATATTACTGACATTATCTTTGGAAAATAAATTCTGTAATGAGCATTGTAATACTGATTCCATAATTAGACAGATACCCATATTGGATATTTTTTTCTCTAGATTCTCCCTCTCTCTCTCTCTCTCTCTCTCTCTCTCTCTCTCTCTCTCTCTCATTAAAAAGAAAATATGTATCCAGGCATGGTGGCACACGCTTGTAATCCCCGCGCTTGGTAGGCAGAGACAGGAGGATCATGCAGGTTTGAAGCCAGCCTCGCTGGCTTAAGAGAACCTGTTTCAAATAAAATATTAAAAAAAATAGGTCTGGAAATGTAGTCAGGAGGTATAAGGGTTCCAGCCCCAGTACCACCAAAAAAAAAAAAAAAAAATTACCTGTTGATTTAAATTTTTCTCTTTAACAAAATTATACTTGTTGTTTGTAATTTACAGCTGATTTGGTAGCTTATTTTAAAATAAAGAATGATTTTATTACATTTCAAAGAGGAATAAAGGTATATTATCCAACCAAAAGAAGGAAGAGGGAGAGCTGCAAAAGATAGAAGATGAGAAAGAAGATAATGATATAAAATAGAAGAGCTTGCTTACAAATAATATTGTGTCCCACTCATCAGATTTTCAAACCCTTACTTAGGACATTGACATTGAACTATACTTTTTTTCCACTACCCACTATTTAAGTTCAATGCTATTGAAGCAAAACATGGGTAACATAAAAGCAATTCTTTGGCAAATGCCTGAGCACAAAACAAACACTCTAATCATGTGTTGAACACTTTTATAAAATAGAAATAAAATACCAAAGCCTAACACATACACACATACACATGCACACACATTTATAATAAATAAGTGGTTCCCTCTCCTGTCTTAGTATTAACCGTGGTTAAAAGTCTTATTTTCTTCAATCACTTCAGCTGAACTCAAAGACTGCGTTCATTCATTCATTTATCCCTATGTCCATTCATCTAATAAATGTGGGTTCTATACTTCATGGGGAACCCTGTGCTGGTTGCCAGAGATACCATGATGAACAAGGTAGACATATTAACTCTACTTCCCAAGACATTAAAACCTAGTGGGCAGACAGAAATTAAGTATGCAAACGTGTACTTATTATAACTTTTTTTATTTGTGTTCAATCTGTCACAAATTTTCTCACAGACACAAGGTGTTGTAAGACGTGCAGTCGACCTCTCTAGAGGTTTAGAGGGTGCTTTATGGGAAGGACCATGGATTTCTCCTAAGAACTGTGTTGTTTGGCCTCCTACTAGCCAGCCATTTATGTCCATTTCTTTCCTTTCCCTTCCAGCATTAACTAGTCAGGCTCCAGATTCTAGATCCTGCTTTCCAGGCGTCCCATGGGGTAGCCATATTACTTGATTCTGGCTGAGGAAACTGAAGGGCCTTTTCTAGGATCTTTAGGGGAAATATTTTCTCCATTGTTGAATCTATAGGCATAAGAGAGAGCGTTGTCTAGTCTGGCCTTCCCTCACCTGCTGAGTTTGGATTCAGAGGGACACAGGAGATCAGCCATTTTGCAGCCTTGGAAAAGAAAAAAAGAGATAATTAGATGAGTGGTAGCCCAGCTTCCTGATACTCATGAGCCTCTGAGCCAGCCCTCCCTAGATATCTTGTCATCTGCAATAATTATGTCTTAATTATTTTAGTTTGGCTATTGTATCACTTGGAACTGAAAGAATTTCTGGTGTCCAGTTCCCCAGAAAAGGAGTGTTTAAGCTGGTTCTCTTGTATTGCTAAAGTCTATATTCTGCTCTTCAAACAAACCCAGCATCTTATTTATATTGCTTACAACGTTTAATTCTCCCATCTCGTATAATTGCCATTTCCATAATTTTCTAAGTTCCTCTGATAGGTTATTGGCCTCCAAGGAAGAAATCATGGCATACTCTTCCTGATATTTCAAAGGCCTAGGCCATTGCCCAGCTGTAGTCAATATATACCTGAGTAAATAACTTTTCCTTAAGTAAGGGTTAAATTAAATGAAGTGGTGACAATAGTGGTGGTGCTGGCAGATGAGGTGCTGGTGCATAGCCCTGGTGGTAGTTTTTTGGTGATGGCACTACTGATAGCAGTGATAAGGATATTCATGGTAGTGTTAGTGAATTAGACAGGGGAAATAAATTATGCAGGAGCAATATTACTTGGATAATAAGGAAAAACTTGGTGGTAAGCCTGATTTCCAGGGTATGCAGCAGTTTGCAGAAAGACTTCTTTGACAGACTTTGAAATCTAACAAATAGATAAAGCAGAAGCTGTTAAGAGGAATTCTGTTGGCTTCTGGAGAATCCTCCTAGCTGCTTCTTCAAATGCCTCTTTGCTCCAGGACTTATGTTTTTGAAGGGATTGAGCAATGAATCTAAAAGAAGAGAGATAAACAGCCGCCACACCCTGAGTGACTTCCCACTCCTCATTGTCTCATGCAAAGAAAAGGCATTCTTTGGATGGGTTCCTTCCAAGGAAAACATCCTGAGCACTCCAGTGGCCTGCTGTGTGTCCCCAGTAGCTAGCAGGCTGACTCACAGATTGGTACAGCTCCTTTCTGCCAGTGAATTATACTGAAAACATTCCAGGCAAGCTGGGATGGAGAGGGTGGGGAAGAGGGGTCATCCACATGGGTCACTTTCTAGAAAGCCAGTCTTGAGAATGCCTTTCTGTGTGCTGAGAACTAGCTCTCATTGTTCCAACAGAGGATATTTTCTGCACATTACCTACATAGACTGAGGGAATCAAAATGCAATGAGTTTCACTGAAAGCTTCTTGGACTTAAGTTTGCAAAAATTTAGTACTTTTCAGGCTGCACTGTATTTAAATCACCTCCCTCCTGCCTTTGTTCTGTAAATAACTGTGCCCAAATCCAACTGCCTACCCAACAATGAAGCAATGATTCAGTTAATAATTATAAACTCGAACAATTTAGCACGCACCCACAAACAAAGGAACTAGATATCACTTGCCTGAAGTATTTGACAGTCATGCAAGACAGCAAACGGGGCCACTGGAACAACAGTCGTGTTGGGAGCTGCTGGGAAGGCTTGGGGTGGGGAGAGGTGCTTTTCGAATGAGACTTTGCCTAAACAGTTCCAGTAGATTCTTTCCCACACAAGCTCAAGCCGACATCTCACAGAGGTATTAGATCTGTTCACTTCCTTGTACTTTGCTCCAAGAATTAGTGAGTCATGTTTTAAGCACAAATTCTTAACATAGGTGCTACCAAGGAACAAAGGAAAACAAAGTGCCTCATTCTTTTATTCATCCTTTGAAAGGAAACGCAGGGCGGAAACATTTGTATGGCATTCCATTTATATAACAGGGGAAGCATCAGCTGAAGAAAGGCGCGCAGCCCATCTGAGGAAGGGGAGCCCGTATGCTTTCTTTTCACATGTCTGTGCCCCTCCTGGCCTGACTAGTCCATGATGTGAAATCATAACGTGAGGACTCATCACCGAAGGCAATGGGGAGGAGGGGAGACATCTGGAGAGGCAATGCCTGATTTCAGAGATGTCCCACAGGAAATGGTTCAGGGGACTGCTTGCCCGATGGGCTCCAGGGTCAGGCAGATTGGGAGTTCGTCCAGCTTTTAGTAGTTGCTGGCTGTGTAGCTCTGGGCAGGTGGCTGAAATTCTCTGAGATTTAGGATCATCGTTGGCAAAATGGGGATAACAATAAAAACTTTCTAACAGATACTCAGCATAAAATTGTGTCTGATGCATAAGCTGAGTTCAATAGGTCCCCCGGGTCCAACCTTGGAATCTTGTCTTTTGGACTAGCCATTTTGCTTCTCTTAATTTCAGTCCACTCAATTTTTTCTGGATCTCATGTTTGAGATTGGTGGAGAATTTGCGGGAATGTTCTAGAAACTGAAAAGTCACTGTACCCTGCCACAGTCTCCATGAATCTTCACTGTTAACCAGACATCATACGAGGGCAAGGAAAACATAGATTATTCAAGTTTCTTGTGGCCTGTGTATAGATCTTAGAAGTGTTGGAAAAACCTTTATTTGCCAACTTTGAGTCAGTTTACTAGTACCATGTTTCACTTCCTAGTGAATGAAGTTTTGAGGTTCTGTGTACAGTCAAACAGGCCATTTGTGATCAATTCCCCACTCTGCCTCTGAGTGAGTGATCTGAAGCCCCCTTCCTTTCAGCAGGTGTGCTGTGGCTGGTGGTGGCCAAGTGTTCTTTTTATTTTCATACTGTGTTGTTTCCTATGACACAAATTTTATCTTTTGATTTGCATTTCCTATGTACTCTTTCAAGATATACTTTGTGTTTTTTTCTTAGATTCTTCATTGGGATCCATCATAGAATTTGAATAACAAAATAATAAAGGCATTTTAGGCTACACAGTTATGTCTAATTATAGGTTTATATGCAGTAGGATTTTGTAATAAGTAATCATCTTCTTACTGATTTCTAGATAAGATTTCATTCCTATTTTAAATTTTTTGTCACCAGGCTTATATTGAAGAATACTTATATCCATATTTTCTAGTGGTTAAACATTTTTAAAAAATGTTTTATTTATCTATTTGTTGAGCAATAAATTTTTGGTCCTTGGATTCTAGGTTTACTGAGTTACAATCAAGCAATGACAACTTTAAAAGCTTCTGTTGGGGCCACGCATGGTCATATACGCTTGTAATCCCCACGCTTGGGAGGTTGAAACAGGAGGATCACACAGGTTCGAAGCCAGCTTCAGCTACTTAGTGAGGCTCTCAGCTCTCAGCCACTCAGTGAGACCCTGTTTTCAAATAAATTATAAAATAGGTCTGGGAGTATAGCCCAAAGGTAGAAAAGCCCCTGGGTTCCACCCCAGTACCACACACACACACACACACACACAAAAAGGCTTCTATGGGGGGATGTTTTAAGTTTTGCTTTAAAGTGATAAAAAGTACGCTAGGATTTTACACTGTTACTTGAAGGAAAGAGAATAACATCTTCTGGTTGTAGACTCACATATATTAAGCCAAGATGATGCTGATGATGCTGATGATGCTGCTGCTGCTGCTGATGATGATGATGATTGGTGGTACTGGGGTTCCTAAAAACCCTTCTACCTCCAGGCTACACTCCCAGACCTATTTTATATTTTATATTTTTATTTGTAAACAGGGTCTCTTAAGCCAGGGAGGCTGGCTTCGAACCTGCATGATCCTCCTGTCTCTGCCTCTCAAGCGCAGGGATTACAAGTGTACGCCAAATCCTTCAAATTAACTATACATACTTCTTGAGATTTTTGTCAATTTTTGTCACATTCTGATACAGGCATCTGATTTATTTTCTGTTGCATTTCTAGAATGTTTTATTGTTTGAGGCAGAGAAGTTTATAACCCATCCTCTTCCTGAATTGTTTCTGCTACTGCTACATAACGAGACTCTGATTGGATGCACAAAATGAATGAAGACAAGTACAACTCTAGATGGAGTCACGAAAAATTAGTGTTCTAATAGGGGCAAAGAACCTGGGCTTGATGCCACATTGTAATCCCAACATTTGGGAGGCTGAAACAGGAGGATCATGGTTTGCAGACAGCCTCAACTACTTAGTGAGACCACTTGCAACTCGGTGAGACCTTGTTTCAAAATAAAGGATAAAAAAAATAGGGCCGGGTGTGTAGCTCAGAGGTACAATGCCCCTGGGTTACATCCTCAATACCACAAAAAACAAATAAATGAATGAAAGAATGAATAAAAGGGGTCAAAGGAATCTTTTGAAATATCTTCTCTGTAGTTTTGCTCCAATAGACCAAGGGTGTGCTGTCATGTTAGAGATAACTATGGATCCTTGGATTTCCCCTTTACCACAAAGGAGATGACATAGATATGAAATTCCAGGCGCCTTGCCCATCTTTTGTAACCTATTCTTCTTTTCTTCTCTCTGTTGTTCGCGTCAGATTCTACCTCTGCAGCCCACTGGCTCATAGCGCTGAGCCTTCCTTAGGGGTGCACCGCTGTACCTGCCAGCATCTTTCCTCCTGCCAAGGGAGGTGGAATCGCTGTTCTGGAAAATGAACTAAAACCACACACAATGCTTATCAATTTCAGAAAAACTCCTTCAGGTGACTCACTCAGCTTATTAATATCCACATTTTAAATTATATACCCTTGCTTTTAAATAGAGACTCAGTTGTTTGCCTTTCTTTCTCCCATAAGAATTTAACAAAACGTTGTCTAGTCCTTATGAGTTCAAATGCCTCTAGGTCTTTGTAAAAGGGAAATATTTCTTAGTACCAATAGTATGTGCTAAGTGGTTCAGGCAGCACCTGCAGATATCATTTATCACTTTGAGAGTTTTCAAGAAAGCTCTCAGGGAAAATAGTATGTGTACTTTTTTGGAGACAAAAATGAGGTTCAGAGAATTAGTCTACCAGAAGTCTAGCTTCTGACAGTTCTGGCAGTCAAAGCCATTTCAAATAGGCTCCAAGGCCATCATCGTTTTGTTTGGTTGCACTATCCTCTGTCAAAGCTCCCTTATGTTTAGGGAAGTGCAGCATGAATGCGGAGTGCTTGCTTAGTTTTCCTGTAGTTAGAGTTGGTCAACTGGGCCA
Source organism: Muscardinus avellanarius (assembly GCF_963383645.1). Lineage (NCBI taxonomy): Eukaryota > Metazoa > Chordata > Mammalia > Rodentia > Gliridae > Muscardinus > Muscardinus avellanarius. The sequence goes on along the minus strand of NC_137789.1, from coordinate 14,931,773 downwards.
TGGCTATAATATTAGAAAGGAAAGAATTTCATAAGTCCTCAATATTTTTATGACAGCTCTTGATGGTCTCACATGCTTGTGTGATCCAAATGAAGGCTTTGTGATTTTCTGTTTTCTATAAGGATAGACAGTATCTAGAGGTAGGGCATGCTACAGATTGCTATTCTATATTCTATTTAGCAAAATGATAGAAAGATTTTAAGATAAATAGTCACCAAAGATGACATAGTCAATCCTTCCTTTCCTACATACACATCATACTCTGCCCATAGAAATATATATCATATTTCTTATCTTATTTAACCTGGGGTGGCCTCCCAACTTATTTTGATAGGTAAAACACAGTAAAAGTGATGCTAATAAGTTCCAGGCTTAGCCTTTAAGAAGTCTGGTAGCTGCTTCCATTTCTGAAGCCAGCCACCATGTTAAAAAAAAAAATTATTATTCTGTGTCTATGATGCTGTGAGAAAACAAATCAGCTATGTAACAAAAACTTAGCCAGAAAGAACAAGGAACTGCACATGTAAGTGAAGCCTTTGAATCTTCCAGCTCAGTGCAAATGATGGGCCAAAGAGTGAGCAGTCGCGATTCCTTGGAGGAGAAGAACGATGCTGCTAAGCCCAAGGGCCTGCAGAAGTGAAGGATTAGTAAGTTTAATTTAAGAGTCTCTTAAAAAATCTAATTCATTACATGTATGGCATTTTATTGGACATCAATGGATAACTGATGAAAGTTTAAGTCAAGAATAGACAAAGAAAAAAGTTGTCCTAATATCCTCAATAGAATCTACCAATAATCAAGAGTTTGCGACTCTGGGCATCAGAGCCACCTGGAAAGTTTTTTAAAGTACAGATTCTCAAGCCCAGTGAAATTCATTAAAATGAAAAACTCTTGGTCCTGAACATTTGCCTCTTTTTTTAATTCCCTCAATATATATAATGAGCAGTTGTTGTAACTCACAAAATTAAAGACCCATTTACTTTAAGAAGTTCCTCTTTACAATGCAAATTCCTTCTGGGACTGATAAATCAAGCAGATGGTCACAGGATTATATCCACAATCAGAATGTTTTCCCTAGCTTCTGGTTACGACTATCAAATGCTGCGTATAAGAGAGCTAAATATGGAACACTCATACACCTGAGCATGGAGCTGTTGATGGAGGTTTCCAGAGGATGTCATTTCAACAGTCTAGGGTCATCTGGAGCCTAATGGTGCTCAGAAATTGGAAGAAAGGTACAAAGAGGACAGTGGAATATTGACAGAGGCTGATTATACCTATCCTGAAAGAAGTCACTGAAAATCATCCCATGAGTTACCCAGGCAGCTCATTGTTTAGGAACTGGAGAAATTATTATGGAGGGGACTAAGGTAAAGTTTACACCTGATAAGAATACTATTGTTCTCATACAACCACCCAGAAGGCCAGAATATGAAGTCTTGATTAATTTCCCCTTATCATATATACATAGACCGTGTCTAAAGATAAGTCCAGCAGGAGGCAGAGTTCAACACCAAATATAGATTGTGGAAAGGAGAAGGCTTTTATGGTGGGGTGGGAGCAGGAGGAAAGGTTCCTGGGACGTTCTTTTCTTTCTCTCTTCCTTAGGATTTCCCCAGGCTGCTCTCAGCATCTCCTCCGCAAAGCCTCACGGGCTGCTGAGTTCTCACAGTTCCCTCTGGAATGTCTCACTTCCAGTCGTTCTTTCCCAGTGATCCTGTCCCAAGCTGCACCTGGGGATTTCATGGCCCTAGAGTAAAGGTAGCAAACGGCACTCTATTTCCTATAATGCTTGACTTTCATTTTGATGTGAGAGGAAAAAGTAACCTATAGTTGTTCTTTTTAAACCTCTTTACTTTTTGTGTTGCTGAGTCAGTGAACAGAGAACTGGCAGGTTACAGGGTATGCAGTGAAGGCTGGTTTTATCCACTGTGTCATCTAACTGAACATCACAGTCTAGAGTTCCTTTCTTGAGATTGATTTTATGGTTCCATTTGTCTGATTATGACACTGAAGCTAAGAGTTTGACGTAACTTGCCTAAAATCACATGGTCAGAGAATGGTGGGAATAGGATTTGAGTGCAGGTTTAGTCTATCTAGAGCTTCTCTTTGTGATTAATGGATTATCCCTACTGAGGATGAAAAAAATCACATCATTATTTTAAGTTCTAAGGTGAGAAATTTCAGCATGTCAGTTTAGCATCATAAGACAGAAACTAATAGCCTGCTATTCCAAGTGAAGTGCATGGTACTGCGGCACTGGCCTCACTGGGAGTAAGTTCTGTTGACCTGCTACACAAGTAAGGTCCATGGACTGGCCATGTTGACATCACAAACCTGCTAAAAAAAAATTAGAATCTGACTTTTAACAAAAATTCCAGGTAACTTAGTTTGCACGTCAACATTTGAGAAGCATTGATGTGTTCTTATTTGAAGCTAGGACCTCATTAAACTTAATTCACTATCCAGACACAATGCTCCTCAAATACTTGAATTCTTAGATCCCTCAAATCTCACAAAGGGAGGATATTTTTATTTTTACTTTTTTGCCGCATTATAATTATACATCACAGTTAAATTTAAAATGATCCAGACATACATGCACGCTTCACTTGGTATATTTCCCTTCGCAACCCACTCCACTTTCGTCTTCTCTAGGACTTTTAAATCCAAAGAGATTAAAAAAAAAAAAATAGTGTCCCTTAGACATTCCAATAAGTTAGAATCAATCTTAAAACAAGTTCTTAACAAATGCCCATTCCCTGTTATTGAGACGTTATCATGTAGTAAGTCTTGGTCTGTGCTAAGCACTTTGCCGGGGCTGAGGATTCAGTGGTGAAAAAAACAAACTAGGCCTTCAAAGACCTCCTGGTCGGCTATGTGAGAGGGAGGGAGAGAAAGAGAGAGAGAGAGGAGGAGACAGATATACAGAGAGAAAGAGACAGAGACACACAGAGAGATTATACAGCAATGTGGCTTTGCAGAAACACAGCAAGGTGCAAGGTGATAAAGGCACCAGAAGATATTCTTGGGGACCCATGCCTCCTGGAAGAGGCACAGATTCTGCCAGGCACTCACCACCCTGCTCATGATTGGTTGGCATGCCAGCTCCCTCTGTGCACCTTCCTCTCCTCACTCTTCTTCACTTATCTCTACCCCATCCTATTTTCATTTGCCCTTGGCATGAGTTTCTTCTACTCCTCAGATTCTTATGCTTTTCTTCAACCTACCTTACCTTAACCTACAAGTTCTGGCCTTCAACATCCACAATTCTTTTGTTTACTAGCGGTTTCCCAAGTTGACTGGAGAATAAAATTATCGAAGGAGCATTAGAAAATAGAAATTCCCCCATAAAAAGCTCTACCCTCAACTCCAGAGCTGATGCCAGGGTATGATTTTTCTACACTGCTCCACATAATTCTAATACACAACAAGGGTTGGGAGGAGAACTTGATATACCACCACTCACTTGACATCCAATCCCAGTAAGGGACAGAGACAGAGTCTGCAAAATGCCTCTCTCCACACCCTTCATCCCTTCATCCAAATTTTGGTTCCCATGTCAGCTCTTCCGAAAAACAAGCAAGAGTGCTTAGTCCACTTAACGGATACAAGAACTGAGTCAGAGAGGGATGATGAAGCAAGCTGGCGCTGCATGATCTTGGACCACATTTCTAAGCTCACCTTGTGCTGTTGGAATATAGATGTGTGTGTAGTTTGGATGAACGCCAGGCCTTGCCTTTCTCTTTGAGTCTCCTCCCCCCACCCTAATCTACAAGTATAGGTTGTTCAGCTTGGGGCTAATGGTTTGGTTGCAACTACTCATCAGAGAGATGTATTGTTCACCAACTCTTGAAGTTCTCCACCTAGGAAAGAGGAACTAGGGGTGGGTGTACATCAGAAGCTGTGCAACCAGATACACTTGAGCAAATTCTGTGAGAAAAGGGAAGGATGCAAATAGCCCGAGGTATTAGAACTTTCCTCAAAATCAATCAGGAGTCACGTTCTGATCAGAAGGGCAGATAACAGGATCATGAGGACCGAGATGTTCTAGGGTTTCATTTCTTTCTGCTCAGCCGCCACCTGCTATTTTGTCTTAGCAGGGCTCTAGTGAATGGGGCCCTTCTTACCTGTGCTTGCTTAAAAAGCAAACACGGAAACATTTGTTAAGCTCCCTTCTCTCCTGTTTCTCAAAGCAGCCCAGGAAGTGGGCCTGACTCAAAGAGGCCTCAGCAAACATACACTTAGGCAGGAAGGGGTTTGGTCTGGGGAGTGGGAAAAAATTATTTTTCTTTTAAATCTCTTCATTAGGTTTTCTCCATGCTCTGTTTCAGAAATAGACCCGTCTATTTGTGACCGTGCCCTGTATATATTTCATCCCACTCTTCGCGGGAATAATTTTCAGTTCTTAGAAAAAAGTCAGGGGATAGGAAGGGGCGGGCTGGGCTGGATGCCTCCTACTGTGAGGAATGACACATGGACAGGGGTGCACAGCGGGCTGACAATCCTCCTAGCAGCATTTCTGGGGCAACCAGAAGGTTATTCCTAAGGGAAGCATGTTCTAACGCAGTAGAAAATAATTGCAGCTTCAAAATAAGCATTCCAGCCTGTGACTTTCCTGGGTCAAAGAAGCCGTGTTGTTATTTCTCAGAGTAATGTGTAGTGGCACACACAGGCTGCTGCACTAAAAGCGCTTATTTCAGAAGGTGCCGGCTCCTCATTTTCATAAGTAAATAACCCTGGATAGACCTTTGGAATCTGATTACATTTGAAACAAAACTCCTAAATATAGGGCCATTATCTGGAACCATGTGACCAAACCCCAGTCTTTCAACTTCATTTTGTCTATTGGAGAAAGTCACATCTCCAGGGTCACGGTCAGGCTGTGGGCTGCTTTTCAATAACATCGTGAGTTCTTTTTGCTGTTTGAAGGGATTGGGGAGCAAAGACTCTTTCTTCATTACTCATGCTTTTTGTGTGTGATACTGACGATGGAACCCAGGGGCATTCTACCTCCAAACTACACCCCTAGCCCTATTTTTTATGCTTTATTTTGAAACAGGGTCTCTCTGAGTTGCAAAGGGCCTCACTAAGTAGCTGTGGCTGGCCTCGAACCACAATCCTCCTGTCTCAGCCTCCCAAATGCTGGGATTACAAGCGTGCACCACCACGCTTGGTGAGTACTCATGCTTTTATCAAATAAACCTTCTCTTATTTGGACTCTTCTTTTTTTCTTTTTCTTTTGGATAGGATAAAATCCCATTATCAGAGAAAAGCCTAAGACACACATTCATCTTCAACAAGGCAAGGCCGGTTTCTGTCTCAGTGCTTTCCGTTAACTCACCCACCTTCAGGCTGACTGTTTAGAATTAGAAGAGTGAAATCAGATCTTTTCATTCACCTGACACTGATCTCCTGCTGGACCATATCCCAGGACAACTTGTTCTATGGTACAGATGTGTGTCTTGCCTTTATGAAGTTGTCTGTCTTATGGGCAGGAAGTCACTAATTAATAAATATACTGTCAGTCACCTAAATTGCATGGCATAAGTACTTTGGAAAAGGACTGTAAAGACATAGGTTGAGGGCCTAGAGTCTAAGCTAGGGGTTCGAGAATTGATTGTGGAGGAAATAACACTTCAAAAGAGGCTTGTAGGATAAGAATTGTTTTTAAAGAAAAGCAGGGGGGGCAGTGTTCTCTGAATGAAGGCCAGCCCCTGTCACCACACCCCACATGGAAACAAGCGGTGACCTTGGTAAAGGTGGGGCAAGTGAGGGGAATACCAGAGCCAAAAAACATTCCCAAGAAACCACACCTGAACCAGGTAAAAGGAGACAGGAGGAAGTACATTCCTGCAAAAGAAGAACTGGCAAGGTCACAGAGGTTCACAAGGATGCTCCAGGGAGGAAGGGTATGAGATGAGTAGTCAGCTGACTCTTCTTGCAAGACTAGGAACATGGAGAGATGTGGGCAGAGATGTTGAGGCCTCTATATGGAGCCTCACATACAAGGGCACTGGAGGGTCAATTGGGCAGTGGAGGGGGGGGGGCAGGAGAAATTGGCATTTTTGGACAACAGCTTCAAGTGAGGCAAGAGTAGAATCAGGGACCCTGGTAGGAGGCTGATGAAAAAATCTCACCTCAGACTTTCTTCAGGTTAACTTTAACTTACAAAAGCAGTTGAGTGTGGACAGGATTCAGTCTGTGGGCTGCATTTTGCTAACCCCCACTATAAATCATAGGTCAGAGACTCAGGGCGAAGTCTAAGATGTGGACCAAACATGGTGTCATTCATTTCCTTTTGGAAAGGATGGCATTAAGTGAAAGAATCTGTCTGCCGGTATTCTTTCTAGGATAATTGGTTTCTAGCAGCTCAGAAACACACAGCATAAGTCAGTCATCATCTAGCCTTTAAGAGTCTCCTAGGTGTCTGACATGTGCCAGGCCCGGAGAATCACTGAGAAAAAGGTGGCAGGGGGTATCCTCTGTCCATTTCGTGGGCAAGTTTTGTATTGATTGTCCACTGTGGGCCAGGTTCTATGCAAGGGCCTCAGGATTCAGAACTGAAGGAGCCTGGTGGAAAACCATGGGTTCCATCAGTCCTTCCACCTCACCGCTCCACAAGAGCATAATGAATAGCCACCATTGCCAGACATTGTAGACTCCTTGGTGACCCAATCATCGCTCCTGTCTCCAAGTCGCTTACCTTCTAGTGGGGGAGATAAGCCAGGTGCCTTAAGGCCAGGGTCTGAGACAGAAAGGAAAATGCATTGCTAGAAAACTATAGAGGAGACTCTGGGGGTGCACAGATGATAGCTAGATGACTTCCAGCTGGAAGAGATCAGGGAGGCTGACAAGATGACATCTACCTTCCTGTTAACCCTTTAAAGTGACATATGAGTCTATGAAAAGATTACAAGCAGATTCTGAGAAAACAATGCTCTTTTGTACATGTTATAGCCCTCAGGTCCCATTGGGACAAGACTTACAAATGCTTGTTGATTTCAGAAATTGTGGAAATGGGTTTTCTCCCCTCCCCCAGCTTGTCTGTTTGCTGGGAATTCCAGTACTTGTCACCCCTTGAGTTGTACACCAAAGGGAGTTATTCATGTGCAAAAAGAAAAGGCATGCTTGTGACAACTATGTGCAAAGTATTGTTGTGTCTATTTTGTAGATGAGGAAGCTGAGGCTAAGAGAATTAAAAAGTTTGGCCAGGATCACATAAGATAAAAAGCAAGCCGAAGCCCATGTCTTGAGACCCTCAGAGGGCTCTGTCTCTTTGACAAGCACTTTGCCAATCTCCAGATCAACAGACTTCAGTTTGATTCGACTCTTTGTGTGATCTTTCTTCATTCTTGCTCCATGTTTTCTTTCTCCACTTCATTTCTCAGAAACATCCCTTTCTTCTTAACCCCAGCAGCCCCACACTAGATCCATGGAGAGCATTCATTGGGTCTGCAAACATTTATCCCCTGCCCACACAGATCTCAGTCTGTTATCCAGGCTTCCATGCTGGCCTTCTATGTTTTTCTTGTCCCTTTTAAACCTGTCAACCAGACAGCATCAATAAGCCATCTTCTTAGTGTAACCTGAGACTCATTCACAGATTATCTGCCTTGTGTCAGACATTGCCCTGGGTCCGTAGGAAGAAAAACATAGATCTCATAGTTTACAAAGCATTTTTTCTAAGTCACGAACCCTGAGGATAAATAGCAAACCTCGTTTGAATCAGTGCTGATGAATCTGGGCCAAAGAAACATTCTAGATCGAGGAAGAAAAGTAAGATAAGTTTTCTGAAAGAGAGTAAGCTAATCATCAAAAAAAAAAAAAAAAAAAAACTCTGTGTAGAATCCAGCATCTTGAGACCTTACTTCACCCACCAGTCAACATGAGGAGAGTTAAGGGATAAAAATATTCATGCTCAATGCCAGAACAAGGACAGATACAATATAGCCGAAGAAAGACCTAAGACTAAAGTGGACAGAGTGTGGGGGAAGGGGGAGGGCCCAATGCCCTTTGACCACCTTCTGTATACAGAGACCACTCAAAAAAGATAGCTGGTTTTGATAACTAAATGTTTTACTTCTTCTAAATAGGAACAATTCCAAGGAGGCAGGTTGACCTTTGAGAGAATTTCTAGTAGCAATCACTTGATGATTGATTGGAAATATCTACAAATACACATGTCCTGGGAGGTGAATGAGAAATGCGTGTTGTTGCCGTTTCCCCAATGAGTCTATTTGTCCTTGGAGAACAATTTAGGGGGAGTAGCATGGAGGAAACAAAAGTGGCCTTGAGGTTTTGAAAGCTCCATCTGTGAATGGATTCCACAGTTCTAGGGTTTGGGGAGGGACAACGGAGAAAGACAGAATGCGCTGCAGAAGAGGAGAGGAAATGTAATAAATGACTTTGGGGCATTGAAATGAAACTTGGTACAAAGGAAGTTAAGAAAAATTGGAATCAATATTACCAAGTTTGAACTTTACCTTCCTAAAAACGATGCTCTGTGGGCAGAGTTCATTTGCTAAAGTAGTGAATCATACTGACACCTCTCGCTATGACTTCAGGGAAATATCTGTGCCTCTCTTGGGGTTTCATCAGATTCTCTTTTGACATTCAGAGGGAAAACAAGAACAGAGGGACATACCCTCTCACTGTCATGCTGGCAGGACCAAAACCCACTTTAGAAATCACAGCCTATGACAAGCACGCTCATGCAAATTCTGTACTGGCTTCCTCGCTCCATTTCCTTGCCGACTATATAATAAGCAAAATGGAACAAGAAATAGTGCCCTGGGAGAAGTAAAATTGCTGGATTTAATACAGGCCACCTTTATATGGAGAAATCAAAATCTAAATTATCATACTGGTGAAAAGAGTTTCTTTGGGTTATTGTGAAATTTTATATCAGCCCAAAGTAGCTGGTTAAGATGAAAATATCTGAGTGTCATCATTTTGGTGATAAATATTTCTAAAATTAAAGTGGGTTGTGCAAATGGTGTGATGTGCAAATGACAGCCACAAGCCAAAAGTCTGTTGCTGCTGTTTTTGTTCCTTTATCTGTTTTGTGGCCTTTAAACTAAGAATTGTTCTGAGACTTTTAGTCTATAGTATAGTAGCTATATGGTTAGTAGCTATATGGTTAATCATTATATCATGCACATACATGATAGCCATGATTTTGCCCATTGACCCACAAATCTAAAATATTTATCTTTCACTTTTACAAAAAAGTTTTCTAACCCTTAGTTTAATGAATAAGAATATGTAAGGTCATCCATGCACAGTGGTACACACCTCTAATCTTAGTTAGTAATTGGAAGGAAAAGAAAAGAGGATTACATATTCAAGACCAATCTTGGGAACTTAGCAAAGCCCTCGGCAATTTACTGAGATCCTGTTTCAAATTTTAAAAAACTAAAAGAGGGCTAGAGGTGTAGCTCAGAGGTACAATGCAATTCCTTGTGCCAGAAATTTAAAAAGAAGACTATGTTGGCTTGTAGATAAAGGAGACCTGGGTTTGAATTCTGCTGAGACATATCATTAATTCATCCCACAAACACTTAGTAAACATGAATACCACCTTCAATTGTTAATATCTTTACTTGTAAGGTTTGTTTCTTGCAAACAGCAGATAGATGGATTCTGGTTTTTAATCTATTTTGCCACCTTATGTCTTTTTATTGGAGAACTGAGACTCTTTGTGCTCAGCATCATTATTAAAAGATGATTTTTAATTCTTAACATTTTGAGATTAAGCTTCTGTTTGAGGCAGTCTTTGTTCTTTGCTTAGTTGTTTGCTTGATGGAAATTATTGTTTATTCTGGTTCTGGTATATATCACTTATTTCTTCTTTGCAGATAATCTCTTTGAGTATTTTCTCTAGAGCTGGTTTGGATGACATAAATTCTTTCAGCTTCTGTTTGTCATAGAAGATTTTTAGGCTCTCACTAAATTCTTTTCAGAAGATTTTACCCATCAAATTTGAGAGAGAGAGAGTTATGCTGGGTAAAGAATTTGGGGCTGCAAGTTGTTTTTATAGAGTTTAGAATATATTACTCCAGGCCCTTCTGGCTTTCATGCTTTGGTTTGGGAAGTCTGGAGAGATTCCAATAGGTTTGCCTCTGAATGTCACTTGGTCTTTTCTTTTTGTTGCTTTTAAAATTCTCTCATTGGCTTCTACATTTTTCAGTTTGATTATTATGTGGTGTGGTGAACCTTTTCTCTGATCTTGTCTAAAAGGGGTTCTTTAAGTTTACTGTGCTTGTTTATTGACCTCTATTACTATGTTTGGAAACTTTTCTGATATTACTTCTTTGAAAAGATTCTTGATCCATTTGGTTTCATCTTTGATTCCCTCTTCTATGCCTATTATTCTTAGGTTAGTTCTCTTAAGATGGGCCCCTATCTCTTCAATGTCCAATACATGCTCTCAAATTGTTTTTTTTTTCTTCTAAATTATATACCATGAGTTCATTTTTGGAGTGATAATATTCTAAGAGCTAGAATATATTCTCCATGTGGTCTAATCTGTTGTTTATAGTTTGTATTGAAGCCTTCACTTCAATGATTGCATTCTTTGTTTCAGGCTCTCTCTAAATTTTTTTCAGAAATCCTGTATCATTTCTACTGTTAAATTCCTAATTTATCCTTCTGGTGATCTCTGCAATTCTGTGTGTCAGGTTCCATTATTGTAGGGTTGTGGGAGTTCATTACTTTTTTATTATTCCTTCTCATGATTTCATAAGTTTGTATCTGTTGCTTTTGATAGATTTATCTCAGTTTCTAGGTGTCAGCTGGTATATACAGGGGAAAGTTATGTTGTATTTAAAGATGAAGGTTTAGTGAGGAGAGAAATGAAGTTGTAAATGCAAGAATAGGGTAAAACCACAGATAGGACTGAACAAAATCATAATCTGAGTTTGGTAAAGTATATCATAGATTTATAGATAGTGAATATGTAGTAGGATTCTATTACAATGTAGAGTATTTAGTATAGTGATATAAAGTAGATTTACTATAAGACAAAGAAGAGAAAAGAAAATTTAAAAAATGGATGGAGAGAAGAGAGTAGGTATGTACAAGGGGAGAGCTTGTGAAAGGGGTGTGAGCAAACAAGTGCACACACACAAAAAGAACAACAAGATAATAAAACCCTATAAATATATGAATACTCAGCCGACTTGGCCTCTGCAGTATCTCTCTCTGTAGAAGCTGAGTGACTGGCACTTTTCCTGCCTGGTTCTCTGAGTTTCTCTCAATCCATGCAGAGGGCCATTATCAATGAGGCTGGATCTAGTGTTAAGCATAGGTATCCCTTCATACTTTCCAGTGATGTTGAGCCCAAGTCTCTGCTATGTCCAACGGTAGACTCTTCCCCACATTCACTGGATTGAATTGTAAAGTCTAAGACCCAGTGATTTTATCACCACTGTGCAAGTTGCTATGGCCACAGGGATGATGGGTTCACTTATGGTGTTGCTGAATGCTGCTCTGGATCTCTGAAGGGCAGGGTGAAACCAGCTGCCCTGCTGCAAGTTGTAGGCAGTGTTTGTGCAAGAGGAACTGTAGGCTTATAATTCCGATGAGCTGCAGCCGCTTACTTTGTTTCAAGTCATTGGTGTTTTAACTGTGAGTCTCTAGCAGTCAGGCACAGTGAGGCAAGATGGAGCCACTGCGACAATTATGGCTGCAGCCATTGTAAGCAGGCAGGATTCTTTACTGCACACTGATCTGCCTTTTAGTTTTTACTCTGCCATCTTTCTTTTGTGCTCTTTTCAAATTTATGCTGTTTTCTTTTTTTTTTTTTTTTTATCAGAACACTGTTTTCACGGCAATAGAGACCTAGTGTCAGCAGGACTGATATGTGCTGCTTCCTCAGTCACCATCTTCCTGGAAGTCCCTTCCTTCATCTTCTTATGCATTTTTATACTTTTTAAAACATACTTTTATTGTTGCATTGTAAGTATACATCATAATAATATTCACAGTGGTAAAAACATGCATGGACACAGCATTTTGTTTCCCTCCAAATCTTTACCTGCTTTCTCTCCCTCTCAGTGCATTTAATTGAGACTGGTATTGATAACTTCATATATGTACATAGCATTATTTAAATGGTTTTCTTCATCAAGTTTCCTACCCAAATTCTCTTCCACTATCCTACTTTCTCATCATTTATCTAAAGTCCCTTTTGTTTTCCAATTTCGCTCTAGCTTCCTCAGATGAGAGAAAAAATATGGCCCTTCAGCTTTTTAATCTGGCTAATCTCAGCATGATATGCTCTAGTTTTACCTACTTTCCTGAAGATGAAATAATTTTATTCTTTGAGCCTGAGTAAAGTTTTATTGTGCATATATACTATTTTTTAGCCTACCAAATGATCCAAGGTGTTTTTTTTAATGCAAATACATAACGCCTGTGAGTATGTGATGAGATGGGCATTTATCTATTAAAAAAGCAAAGATGAGTGCTACCACTTTGAAAAACAGTTTAATAGCAAAATAAAATAAAAATAAGCTAAATGTTTAAAGATTTAAAAAGTGAATTATTTGGCATAACTGTTATTAAGCAATTAGGACTTTATTTAATTTCACACAAATATATTAATACATATGCTAGAAAAAGGAAGTCTAATTCATAATGGCACTCTATGAATGCTGCGTAACACTATTTTCCCCAATCAAGTTTATTCAGACACAAGTTAGACTTATTCTACAACTCAGAATATGCTGAGAATTCTATTCTTAGAAGGCCCTACTCAGCTTTCTATGCTGGGAATATGTTTTTATTTTAACAACTATGCATCTCTTTGTCTTCTTACCTGATGATGTGGCCCATTTATCCTTTTAATTAGAAAAATATAAGTAATGTTTATTTTAGCACTTACTTGCTCTTCAAAAATTACTTTTGGTTTATTTAACCTTCCCATGCTACTTCAACCTTCTTGATGAAAAAAATTGGGAAGTCCTATGTGCCTAAACATATGTTTATGGATTTAAACGTCATGGATAACAGAAGAGAAGCTCAATGAAAACCCGATTTCCTGACTGTAACTTCATCAAAAACAATATTACAGAAACTGCTGAAAGCAGACCAGAAGTTATCTCACCACCAAAAGGGGAGGGGAGAAAAGAAATAATTAACTTTATAAAGTGATGGATCAATTAACTTGGTTATAGTGCTTATTCAACATGTGTGTAAATATAAAGACATCAAGTTTTGCACATTAAATATATAAAATATTTGCCAGTCATACCTTAAAAGTAAAACAGAAAAGAAATGCTCTGAAACACAGCTGCTTTTATTTAGGATATAGAAACTGTAGAGCTTCACACATAGAAGAAGTACTAAAAAACATTCTCAACAACTTAAAAGACTTACAATGATTTTTAAGCAGTTAGCAAAAGGACAAAAAAAAATAATAACCCTAAATCAAAAGAAAGATAGATGCCTTCAGATGGGCCAGGATTGGAAAACATGCTCATGTATGTAGAGCAAATGCCACAAAGAAACCATACACACTGTTAATAAGAATTCAGCTAAAATTTTTAAGAGTTTGCTAAGGGCTAAGAGTAGACTAGCTTGAGATTATAAAGCTTGGAAACCACAGACACCTGGGAATTCATACTGCTCACTGCCTCTTCTCCACAGACTAGGGACTTCATCAAATGGTCACAGGAATGATTGGCAGCAGAATAAGAATCCTAAAATGATTCTAATGACTTAGGGTTCAAAGAGGGGAAGAACTGGTACTAAAGGAAAGGCATGAAGAACCTCCTGGGTCCTCTTTTATTATAGAACATAAGCGCAAACTTATGGGGAAAAGACAACAAACTATTCTTGGGACAATGGTGAAAACCCACTAGACTGGTCAGCTTTTCATTGTTTGGACAAAATACCTGGAGAAAAAAACTAAGAGGATGAAAGATTTATTTGACTTGTGGCTTCTGAAGTTTCAGTTCATGGTCAGCGGACTCCATGGCTTTGGGCTTGAAGTGAGGCTGAGCATCACAGCACAGTGATGTGGCAGAGAAAAGCTACTCACCTCTTGGCAACCAGGAGGCCAAGAGTGAGAGAGGAAGGGGCCAGATACAAGAGTTACCCTTCAAGTGCTCACTAACTTAGCAAGACACTGTTTTGAATTTTTAAAAAGAAGGACTGGTGGTGTAGCTTTGAGTTAGAACACCCCCAAGAATTCAATCACCAGTCCCACAAACAAAAACAAAAAGGAAAGAAAAAAAGAAAAATACATTACAGGGAACACCCCCTAGTGATCTATTTTGTCCAATGAGGTATTCACCTCCTACAGTTTCCACTACCCAGTAATGTCATAAAAGTATTAATTCCTCCATGGATTAATCCATTGATGTGACCAGAGCCCTTATTACCTTATTATCCATTTACTTTCCCCCAGCCCTACCTCTGAACATTGATGCACTGAGGATCAAGCCTTCAACAAACGAGTCTTCCTTCTGGCAACATTCCAGATCTAAACCTTAGCCACTTGCAACATATTCAGGAGCACGGTGGCCACCTGTGAATGCATCTCCATTAGTACAATAAGCAAAATCTTCACAATCAGTGGCAGTTAACTGCTGTGAGAAGGTAAGAACATGAAAAGAGATCATCTCAGAGCCTTGAAGGAGAGAGAAAACCTAAGCCTAATGGTGGAGCAGATCTTAAGAAAAGCCTGGCAAATGACCCACTGCCATAAATGCAGGGTAATTCTAGAGTTTAAATTTGGAAGTGGGGAAAAGGAAGAATATGAACAGCAAATTTTAAATTGAGCCTAATTTTTGTCTTAATTGTCTCAAACAACATGCTTCCTTCTTGAAAAAATTCTAGCAAAAATCAAGCTTTTCCCATTTTTGTACATAAAAATTATGTGCCACAATTTTTACTGTCATACAAAAAAATTTTTGGAGGCATTCAAAGAAATAAGAAAGAAAATAAAATACATTTTAAATTGTTAGAGCCATCAATGAAACTAAATTCAGAAACAAAGCTGATTTAGAAGATGTCAAAAGGAAATTTAAAGCAACTAAGATGTTATGTCTCTAATGAAAAAAGATACAAAAGCTGAATAACTAGATGAATCATTTCAGCCCAGAGATTGATATTTTAAGAAAAAAATTAAATGGAAGTGATAGAAATAAAGAGACACTCTAGTAGGATTAATAACCTCTTTGATGGTCTCATCAGTAAATGTGATGCAGTTGAAGAAAGAATTTGATAATTTGATGGTAGTTAAATAGAAATTACACGATCTGAAACACAGAGAAAAAAAATAAAAGAAAAAAAAGTAGTACATTCAAGAGCTATGGTCCAATCCCAAGACATATGCCATTGGAATCCAGGAAGAAAAAATGAGAATGGGACAGAAGAAATATATGAAAAGACAATGAAAGAATTTTCCATTATCAATTAAAGAGAATGAGCCACAGGTCCAAAAAGCTCAATGAATATGGCACAGAATAAATACAACATGCACACACACACGCGTGTGTGTGTGTGTGTGTGTGTGTGTGTATACATATGTACATATATATTCTAGCTGCTGTAGATTAAAGACAGAGAAAAAATGTTGAAGGCAACAAGAACAACAAGACATATTACTTCATTAAAACAGACAGTTTGGTAGAAGATGCATGCCATTAGGTAATAAAGAACATATTTAAAGTACTGAAAGTAAAAACCATAAGTATAGGCAAGATATATACATGCAAATATATACATGCAAATATATGTTGCATATATATAATCATACCCAGTGAAAATAATTTCAAAAATAAAAGAGTCTTAAAGACTTTTGCAGTTGAACAAGAACTGACAGGCTGCATTGCCAGCCATTTATTACCTGAACAAATATTTCTTCCAGGTAAAATAAATAGACCATACAGAAATTTGGGTCGATACAAAGAAAGGGGTGTAAATGCTAGAAATGACATATATGAAGTAAATATAAAAATGACTTTTTCTGCCGGGCGTGGTGACACACCCTTGTATTCCCCGCACTTGGGAGGCAGAAACAGGAGGATCGCCCAGGTTCGAAGCCAGCCTCGTTGGCTTAAGAGACCCTGTTTCCAAATAAAACATATAAAATAGGTCTGAGAATGTAGCCCTGAGGTAGAAGGGTTCCATCTCCAGTACCACCCCCCAAAAAAATTATTTTTTCTTATTTTAATTGTTCAAATGTGTAAATTGAAAGTCCACGGTGAAATAATAGCAATTTTATATATATAGCATGTCTTAGAGGAAAATGACCTGCACCAATAACACAAAACAGGGACAGAAGAACAAGGAGCGCACTGCTGTAATAAAACGAGAGAACCAGAGAGGCTAAGAGCTCAGCTGAGATACTTGCAGATTCTCCATTGGCCCCAGATATGACCAGATCTCTGGAGTTCCAGTTCCCCTGATTTTAAGCTGCCATATCAATCAAAGAGAATGAGCCACAGGTCCAAAAAGCTCAATGAATATGGCACAGAATAAATACAACATGCACACACACACGTGTGTGTGTGTGTGTGTGTGTGTGTATGTATGTATGTATGTATGTGTATATATATATATATGTATACATATGTACATATATATTCTAGCTGTGTGGATGGGGTGTGGATGGGGTGTTTGCATTAAAATTCCTCCAACTTGGAAAGTCTCAATTATCACTCTCCATTTACCACTCCCCTAGAATGACTGTACCCTCATTCTCTTAAAACTTCTGCAATCCTCTTCTGCAAAACCAGAGTCACTCTGGGGAACAGGACCTTGAGTAGGTCTGTCTGTGTTCAAATTAGTACTTCTGTGCAAATTCCATAATCTGTCAAAGTCTGTTACTTGATTTAAAAAAAAAGTAGGTAGAGATACTAATAGTATCTACCACAAAGGAAGAAATGTATTAATGTAGAAGAAATATTTAGAATCTAACTGGACACATAGCAAACCTGTGACGTGTCTTCAATCCCTCTCCACAATCTGCCACACAGTAACTAAACACTAAAGCACTGGCATTATTTTTACCAGGCATCAGCAGCTTTGTGGGGTGGGAGCATAGAGCAGAAGCAGCTCTGAACCTAGATAGACACTAGTTCAGGTTCACACTGTCAATCAGTAGCCCAAGAGCATGAGTAACGTACCATCAGCCTTATACTTCATTGTTTTAATTCTTTGTTCCACGAGCACTGGAATTACAGGTGCATACCACCACGCCTGGCTCCTTTCCCCTTTTAAAAATAAATATTTCCCATCCTCAGTCCTTTCCTCTCCAGACAATTTGCAATTTGTTTTAGGCAGTTCATATCACTTGGACCTTTTTTAAATTATCCTTGTTCCTCGGTGACAAATTTAAAACACAGATTCATTCATTCATTCTCATTCTCTCTCTCCCTCTTCTCTCTCTCTCTCTCTCTCTCTCTCTCTCTCTCTCTCTCTCTCTCTCTCTCTCTCTCTTTTATATTTCTGTGCTTCCAACTCTTTTGAATGCACTACCTCCAATAATACCTTGAGTTAGTACACATGCAATATTTAATCTCTTACCCCAATTGCTTTGTGTATGAAACCTGAGATTTTAGGAGAGTGTTTTCAATGTTAATAGCCTTACATACTCACCCTGCACACAGAGCATTACCTCTGAAGTGTCGTGTGCCCCTGTTACGTCTGGACCTCTTGAAATAGCTCTTCTTTCCACTCGCCCTTGTTCTCACTTGTTCTGGCTGGTGAACTTTTCACAGTCCTCAGAATTTGGCTCAAGCAGCCATCCTCTGCAATGATGTCCTTTATTCATACCTATGAGTGAGTGATATCTCTGAGCTGCTTTATCTTGATCTTTTGTGATAGATAGCAGAACAGTGCTCCAAAGATGTCCAAACTCTAATTGAAAGAACCTGTGGATATATTACTTTTCCACTGGGAAAAAAAAAAAACTTTGCAGATATGACTGTATCAAGGATCTTGAGATGTGACAATTATTCTGGATTATCAAAGTGGGTCCAGTGTAATCACAAGGGCCTCATAAGAGAAAGAGTGGAGTCAGAAATAATGGAAGCAGAGTCCAAGTGATGCACTTTGAAGCTGGAGGAAGGGACCACACCAGGATCCAAGTAAGAGTAGCCACAATGGGCTGGAAAAGGCAAATTCTCCCTTAGAGCTTTAAGCAGGAACACAGTTCTACTGACTCATACTCATATTTTAGCCCAGCAACACTCTAGACTACTCACCTCTGGAACTCTAAAATAACACATTTGTGTTTTCTAAAGCCAAGTGTATTATCACTTCTTGCAGTGACATTAGAAAACGAATAGAACCTTCAAAGAGCTGATAATCTTCATGGATTCTTTTCCTTTAGCTAAAATGTCAATTCATCCTTAATTATCAGTACTGCACAAAATAAAGGCTTAGTAAATTAATTTTGATCAACAAATAAATAAATGGTTAGTTCACTGGACAATTCTTGGGAAAACTTAGCCAGGGATTGCGTGGAACATAGGGTAGAGTAGGGATGTGAACCTGAATTGCAACTTCAGCTGCACCACCTTTCAGGGGATAAATCATTTTACCTCTGACTCTCATTTTCTTTACCTACAAAAAGAAATCAGGTCAGCCCTTGGTCTGCAAGCTACCTTTCAGCCCACATGCTAAGGAGCTTTTGGAAGCCATGCCTGAACTGGGCAAGGGTGGACTGATGACCTCAGAGGTCTCTTCCAGCTCAAAGATCCTATGACACAGACACAGCAGGATGCGTCTTGTGTAGAAAGACAACTGATTTTCCAGGATCTCCCACGAGGAGGGGAAGTCCTCTGAGAGCAAACAAAGGCACCAGTAGCTTTGGGTCAGGCCCTGCTTCAGATTCGGGCCAAAGGCAACAGAATACCACAAAGAACATCAAAGGACAAAATCTGGCCCTGGAACCAGAAGACGGATGGAGGGGAAGTCATGATCTGCAGTAAAGCAAACAAATAGGCTCTAAAATCACATCTGCAGACGGTCTCGCGTCCTTAGCTGCTTTCCAATAAGCTCCATTGGTAGCTTGCCACAAAGCCTGTCTGAGAGGATTTACAACAGATGGCGGTGGGGAATTGTGACCTGGCCGAGGCTAACCAGGCAGGCAACCTTGGGCACATCCCTTCACCTCAGTGGCCTGCGAGTGTCTTGTTTCTAAGAGAGGAGGTCAAATTAGATGACATCTGAATTTGCCTCCAGCCTCAAAATAGTAACACCTCCCCACTGAAGCACTGATCATGAATTCTCCAAAGCACAGTAGTTACTTTTGTATTAAACAAGCAGTCTACAGAACAGAATTCTTCCAGGATTTCAAGTCCTAGGCTTTGGAGAAGAAAGGAAATAAAAAAGAAAGAAGGAGAACTCAGAGAACATTATAGAAGTTTCTTTTTTCTTCTTCTTCTTCTTCTTCTTCTTCTTCTTCTTCTTCTTCTTCTTCTTCTTCTTCTTCTTCTTCTTCTTCTTCTTCTTCTTCTTCTTCTTCTGCCATTTCCTTATTGTTTCTCTATTGTCTCTACAACTGCCCCCAAATCAGCAATGACCGCTGTTCTTCTAAATGACCCTGCTCCAGCTGAAGACATATAGGTCAGCCTCTGAGCTGTTGCTGTCTCTGGGTCTGCTGTCTGCCTGCCAGGTATGAAACCCCAGTCCCCAAATAATGCTTAGAACACTTAATCCTCCTTTGTCCTCAGCCTTCCACTGTGGGAATCCAGCAAGATGGAACACTGAGCTATCTCCCAGATTTCCCATTTTAGGGCAGGTCCTGAAATAGTTTATGATGTAATTGTTTCCATTTCATTTATTACAGACCTTCTCTTCTCTAAGCCAAAAATTATTAGAGCAAGAATTTTTAGTTTTTTTTTTTTTTTGAGAAAGGCCCAAATAAAAAGCAATAGGGTAAAAGGGCTTACATTTACCAGATGTTAAAAGGTGTCCTGAGTTTAAATTTTAGCAAGTTTATAATTTTACCAGGACCAACCCTCCACCAGTTCCCAGACACCATATAAAAACAGAACCAATTGCACTCATGAGACTATTTGTAGTTCTGAGATGCCAAGATATATTTATCAGGGAAGAATACAAGAGAATCATAAAAGCAATAAGTATGTTTGAAGAGCTAAT
The DNA here is from genome assembly GCF_963383645.1 of Muscardinus avellanarius. Classification (NCBI taxonomy): domain Eukaryota; kingdom Metazoa; phylum Chordata; class Mammalia; order Rodentia; family Gliridae; genus Muscardinus; species Muscardinus avellanarius. The sequence goes on along the minus strand of NC_137789.1, from coordinate 14,911,649 downwards.
TATAAATAATTCCTTATATTTGCAGAGTGTGCTAAAGCAATATTTTCTAAGGTATGGTACATATCTGTGGTAGTATACAGCTTCACGTGAAGCATGTGTGATACTCTGACTGTCCATATCACTTGTTGATAAATATCTCTGCTCCAAAAGTCCAGTCCAAGGAAGAAATCCTATGAAACTAAAATGAGGAGGACATCTTACCTTTTCTTCAAGTACCTGCCCACTTCCAAGCCACACCCCTTTCCTTCTATACCTCCCATCCTGCCCGCTCAACACCTCTCACTCTTATTTCCTAGGTGTCCCTTCCCTTAACTTACCCAGCATCCCCTCATCTCCAAAGCAGCCTAAACCTCCTCAAGCTCCTCTCAGTCCCTCAGCCCTGACCTTCATATGACCACTGTAAGCTGAGTGTTTCTGTGAGCCCATTCTCCTCCCTTTATCATGGCCTCCTACCACCCACCTTTCAAAAAGACTTTCTTTCTCCCCGCTCCAGTCTTCCTTCTCAGATGACAGTTCTCTTCTTTCAATGGGTCATCCCACTGTCTCAGATCTTCCTCTTCCTTATTCATTCCAGTAATTACCTGCCTATTTTTGACCCAACATACTATAAAACTGGTCCCCAAGCCCAAAACTCATTTCTGTCTTCCTGATCATATTCATTGCACCATAGTTTTAATCTGAGATGAGATCCTTCCTATGTTCTGGCCCTGTGTTATTTTCTCTCCACTGATTTCCTTTCATAAATAAATTTATTTAAGCCAAACAAGGTCAGTTGACTTAAGGAAAAGATATTTACTGAATACTAAATAATAATGCAGGTGATATGTGGACGTGGTCAAAATTTTGATGATTATAAATGAATAGCAACTCGACAAAGACTATTTTATAAATATAAAATATCTTCCCGCTTTTAATAAATTTGTTCTTATGACATCTTTTAATTGTGAGGAAGAGGGAAATAATTAACTCATTGTTCAGATAAAGAAGCTAAAAGCCAGAAACCATATGAATTATCTAATGTCATGCAGCATGTGGCTGGTAGATTCAAGAGTGAAACAAGGATCCATTGACTCCAGATGCAATGCCCTTTGCTCTTCCCAAAGGTGACACTCTTGCATCCACATTTATGGTCATCCCCTTTGTATCCAAGGAGATTGTTTTGGGGCCAGAATTCTTTTAAATACCAAACTCCTCAAAAGCTCAAATTCTTCATACAAAATAGTATAGTGTTTGCATATGACTTATGCATGCTTTCCTTTATAATTTAAATCATCTCTAGATTACTTATATTACCTAATAACATGAGGATATTTTGTAAATAGTTGTTATGCTAAATTGTTTCAGGAAAATGATAAGGAAACAATCTGTACATGTTCAGTAAGGACACAATTTCTTGAATATTTTCTATCTGCGGTTGGTTATAAAACCCACAGACACAGAAGGCCAACTGTACTTAAAAACAAATCTTTCTTCAGCAATAGATGCCAGACAGAGACCTCAAGTAAGGGGACTTCCCAAGAGTAAAGAGAAATAAAATAAATATTCGTTTCAGATAGTTTGAGCATGTGTCAAATTAAGAAGCAGTATGATCTATAGCCAAGAAAAAGACAGCAAATCACTGAAATGTAAATAAGGTTCCATTATAAACTGTGGTAGAAATATGGAACACAAATATAATTTAAGAAAATTAATACAAATTTGACTCTGGCATTTTCAAATACCAGTTATTTGAAAGGAGAAGTTGTTGAAAGATGGAAATTGTAGATTCTGAATGGAGTTTCCAGGAATATTGTGGTTGCTGCATATCAGGTACCTGATATCTACAAAGACAATAACAATGGAACAGTGAGAGACAGGAACAAGGTGATCTAGGCATTGGCTGAACTGGAAGAGCTGCCCATCATTAGATCCGGACGCAGGAGAGAGCACAAATTAAAATGGCAGTAGTCAGGGCAAAGTGCTAAACCTGAGCATTACCTCCAAAATATCAGAATGTCTCATGTCAGTGTTAAAGTCAGAACCGGCCAACTTTGAATCTCAGTCCTCTCTCCTGCCTGCTGAGTGATGGAAGCAACAGCCTAACATCTCTGTGTGTCATTTCTTCACCTCTAAGAAGGTGACAATAATAGTATCTGTCTCCTGGAGCTGGTGTGAGGATTGAGTGGAATCATTCTTCCAAGAATATTAACACAGAAAATGTTCAGAAAGACATGGTAGCTGGGATCTTCGCTTTCACTCTGTTCCTTTATACAAAAACAATAACACAACAGCAAAGGATTTTTAAAGACACTAATTTATAAGAATAAAGATAACCAGAACAGAATGACATCAGGTGAAAAGCTGTCAACTGAATGTTTATCTGTGGGGAAAAAAGGGATGGTGGTGACTGAGGCAGTCGAAAGCTGTTTTACATCGGAAGACACAAAAAGGCTCATGGCTTATTGGCAACAGGCATTTGTTAAAAGAGGAAAAATAAGAATCTTGACTGAAAATATGTGTAAGGAGGAATTAGCACCACAAAGTCAGTCTAGTTTTAATTATTCAACAACTACTTCTTCCCATCCCAGCAAAGCACAGAATCTCTACTCTGCACAGGCATTAAACTAGACTTGGAGATACCAGAGGTGCATGAAGGTATGCATGAGAACTTATGCTGAAAATGGAGGAATTAGACCAAAACACACATTTTGAAAAACGTCACACATTGTCTTTCTCACACATTGTCATTCAGGCTTCTATTCTCCAGCCACAACATTGGAGAATTCTTCTCCAGGACACTATCCATTTCAAGAAGACAAAAAAATCCTCATATACGATCACATTAAATGACAGATTCTCTTCTGACCAGGGACAGAACAATCATTTGATAAGCCCAGCCACACACACAGGACACCTGATTAGCCTCCCCATGCCCCAGTCCTACATTAGTGGGATCCTCCAGATCATAAGACAATTGTGGAACACCTTGAGTGCACACATAGGACAAAATATTTAGAAAAGAAAAATTTCTAAAGAATTTTTTTGTGTGTAAAATGAAACACTAAGATGCAAAAGAAAGAAAGAAGGAAGACGAGAATATGACTGGAATATGTCAAAATTTTCTTTAGAAGCTTGAAAAAATAAAAGTTCACAAGATAGAAAATGCTAAAGAAAGGTAGGCAGACGATCCTGGAGTCTACTACATAACAGAAATTAAAGTTGCAGGGGAAAAAACCAATTACATATTCAATGTCAGAAAGTTATTGAAATATTTTTAAAAATATACACAGAGCCAAGGTATATGAGTTTCTAGACTAAAGTTAACAAGTAACCCACATAATAAAAGAAAAAATACCCACATCATGGGGGCATTCTGGTAAAAGATTTAAATTTTAAAGATAGAAAGATACTAAAAGCTGCAAAGAAGAATAAAGAAATGACCTAAAAAGGAAGAGGAATTAATATGACTTTGGGATTAACAGCAACATTAAAGAATAGACAGTAATAAATCATATTTTCAAACACTGGACAAAATTGATTTCCAACCTGCAATCTCAAAGCCCTCTAAACTACCATTCAAGTGCATTAACAGGTAACAGAGATCTTTTTAGATATTCAAATTTCCAAAATATGGCCTACCAGACAGCCTTACTCAGAAAGCATTGGGAACTATAATTCCACCAAAGTTAATTAGCCAGAAAGAGATCTGAGGAGCAGGAAAGGAGAGAAGGCCATCCCAAGATGATACCAAAGACAAGCTTCATGGTCACCACACTGCAGTCAGTGTGAAAGGCGAGATTAGAACAGGGAGCTGAGGTCTTCAATGGCATATCCCAAGGGAACCCCCCGCCCCGTGTATCCATCAGCAATCTTGCAGAAATCATCTAAAGACTGACCATCTAACTTAGATAAAAGAAGATTTTTTTCTTAGTTTGGGGTTCAGTCCACGTGAGTCTGGAGACCACAGATCTCAAGGTATGGCAGAGGCAGGTGGAGGGAGAGCACATGGGCTGCGCTCCTCACATCACAGAGGCCGGAAGCAAGAGAGAATGAGCAGGGGTGGGGGAACCATGCACATAATTCCCAAGGCCGCACCCCCAGGGACCACCTTCTCCGGCCACATCCTACTGGCCCACCTGGTGCCACCCAGGTAAATGCACAATGGATTTATCCACTTCTGGGGTTACAATCCTCATGACTCAATTATATCTATCCTGAATATTAATAAATGCAATCTTTAGGGGACATTTTATATCTGACTATAACACCCAAGGATATTGATGGCTCATTGCTATTATCAGCTCTCAGAATACTGTACTCTCTTGTGTTTATTTATCCAACCCTAAGTATCTTTATAAAACTTGAGGTGGTATCTGTTTCCTATATGACTGATATATATATAATGTTTATACACTTGATATATAATAACTGATATGTGCAATGATTGAATAAATGATATGTATAATGATCACATATTTGACAAAGTCCATCAGAATTGATCAGCCTGAGAGGATAGTCAATAAGTGCAGCTTTCCGTGATCCTCAGGAAAAGAAGGCACCTGGAGAGACTCACCTTAATTCAGAGTATTCTGCCAGTCCATGGGGGAAAACGTTATAGGTACGAGAAAGCTCTAACAAGACTCACTCATAGTTCTAATTAGTCTGAAATTTCTGGTAGGCAAATACTGTGTATTGGTTTTCTATGGTTGCATGACAAGTTAATATACATTTAGCAGTTTAAAGCACCTACTAGCTCAGAGTTAATATAAATAGGAAGTCTGGATAGGGACTAGCTGGGATCTGTGTTTAGATTCTCACAGTACACTACAGCTCAGGCTCATCTTATCTGGAGTGAGGGTCTTCTTCTAAGCTTATGCCAGTTGCAAGAATTCAGTTCCCTGTTTCTACAGGACTAAGGCCCTATAACTGAGTACCATTCCCCCAGCAACTAGAAGATTTACATTCCCTAACACATTCTCACACTCCACACCACTCTTCATCTTGGCCAGCAATTGAAAACTGTTTATGTTCAATATCTCCTGTACTGACTTCCTTTGCCTCTGATTTCTAAACCTAGATGTAAAGGGCTTATGTAATTCCATCTGAATCATCTCTATCTTGATTCAAGCAACTGATTGAGAGCATTGATTACATTTATAAAATCTCATATATCATCATATGCACAGATTCAGTGCACACTCAACAGAAAGGAATTATAAAAGGGCAATGATCGTGGGGAGTTGTCTTAGGATTCTATCCACCCCACATCATCTTAATCTAGCCCGTCGCTTGGCTCCAACGCCCAGGATTTAGGTACTACACCCTTAGTTTCATCATGCTGGGTTGACTGAGAACAGTACCCACGTGCAGTCTCATTGCAACTAAGTCTGCAGCAGTGTCCAGGCCAAATGCATGGACAATGGCTGGGGACTTGAGAAGGCCTTGGCAGGGCAAGGCAGACAATAGACAAAGTGTATTTTTCTTTATGGAGAAGTTAGAAGCAATCGTTTTCATGCATAATTCATCTCTTAAACTTATATAGTACTCATGATTATCCCAGCATTACAGATGAGGAAACTGAGGCTCCATGGACTATACAAATGTCCAAAGTCATCTGGTAAGAATGGATAAGCTAAGATTCAAGTCTAGATGTATAACTTTTCAAATTTCTGGCGGGTGATAACCAAGTTGTAAGGCCACCTGGATAGTCGTGTGTTCTGAATCCTGCCTTCCCTAAACACCTTTCCAGTACTGTTAAAAAAAAAAAAAAAAAAAAAAAAAAAAAAAAAAAAAACTCCTTGACTGGGCTTTTCTTTAGTATTCTCTTTTCTACAAATGTCTGTAGCTACTATTTTGTGCATATTGACCTCAGGTCCTCCAAAGATGGTTGGGAGGGGTGTATATGGCTCTTACCAGGGGGACACAGCTCAGTGGAGTGGCTTTTACCACATGGAACTGCCAGTCACACTCATCAGTGTCACCACAATGAATTGGTATAATTTCAGCTAACACTAAGGAACCCTGAAATCTAATTAGTATGTGCAACCTACTCATTGGTGAATGTGTTTTGTACTTTTGAAATATTGAAAATAGCTCCATACTCCTATTATTACATTGACAGACATATATAAACCAAAGTAATGCACATTAGGAAACAATGCTCTATTTAAAAACTAATCATTTTTAATTTGCAATTGTCATAATACAAAGCTTTACTTGTACTATAATTCCAAGTCCAAATCCTAGGATAGAGAGAATACAAGGTCTTATGGAAAATTATCACAAGGCCCAATATTCACAGTAAAATCATATTCATCCAATTAAGAGTATACATAGCATTAAACCAAGTAAATAATGATAAATGTCTCCTTAAGTTAATCAATAAGAGGTTACTCTTAAAAACTCTGAGAAAATACTAGACTTTATGGTTTCTGTAAATTTCTAGTATCATGTCAATTCTATACCACAACTCTTCATTATACTTTGTTTTTCTTACTGAGTAAAATTTTATATCCTTAAGAAGGGCATAAAAATACTCATGTCCTGAATGCTACCTAATTCTCTAGTTTTATTTATTGCATTTACCTTTTTTCCCCTACCTCCAAGCTGTAATCCAGCCATTTATTTTGGTCTTATCTTTTGTTTTGAAATAGGGTCTTGCTAGGTTGCTAAGAATCTCACTAAATTGTTGATGCTGATCTTGTACCTGTAATCCTCTGGTCTTACCTTTCAATTACTGGTGTGTGCTACCATAACTGGCTCCTTATTTTATTTATTTGCTCAACAGGTTTCTACACTCCATCCTGGAGGCTGGAGATAGGAAGTTAAGTAAGATGGTCACAAGACCTCCCCTTTTCATGAGACTTTCTGGACACATTGTAACTGAGGTTTCCAGAACAGGTGTTATAGTTAGATATAAAATAGCCTCTGAAGAGCTCAAAACTTGGTGCTTGGAATTGATTTCACTGAGTCACAAGGGTTGAAATCCCAGCAGTAGATAAATTCATTATGTTATTTATCTGGGTGGTGGCCTGGGCTGGTAAGATGTAGCTGAAGAAAGTGTGTCCTGAAAGCTGCGACCTTGTGGATTGTATATGGATATTCCTTCTCCTGTTTTCCCTCTTCCTTCTGGCCACCATGATGTGAGAGCAAAGCCTTGTCCTCTCCCTCTCTCATCTTCCTGCCACCATGCCCTGAAATCAAGGTCCCAGGCCTCACATGGACTGAACCATAAATTCTCCAAAAACCTGTGAGCAAATAAATCTTCCTTTCTCTAAACTGTATGGTCAGATCTTTGGATTAGAGCTGTGAGAATGCTAACGCAGAAAGAAATTGGTACAAGGAGTGGGGTGAAAGCTATATCTAAGAATGTCCATGTGTTGTGTGAGTCTTTGGAATTGGTTTGTAGAAGGAGATTGGAAGGGCCAAAATGTGACTAGATAGGCAGATGGTAGAGAAATTTTGGAGGGCAAAGTGGACTCCATAGGAAAATTGAGTAGAGGCCACATGTGTTACATGTTGGCAAAGAGCTTATGCACATTTTCCTCACATTCTAAAACTTTTTGTGAGGCCAAATTTAAAGATGATGGACTGTGCTGGGCATGGTGGCGCACGCTTGTAATCCTCACGTTTGGGAGGCAAAGACAGGAGGATCGCACAGGTTTGAAGCCAGCCGCACTGGCTTAGGAGACCCTGTTTCCAAATAAAAATATACAAATAGGTCTGGGAGTATAGCCCAGAGGTAGAAGGGCTTCCAAGAACCTCAGTACTACAAATAAATAAATAAATAAATAAATAAATAAATAAATAAATAAATAAAGATGGACTGAGTAAGGTGGCACAGGAAATCTCAAAACAGCAAAATATTTAAACTGTATTATGGATATTAATGTTCATGTTAAGTGAACAATACAAAAAATTTCGGGAGCAGAAAGTAAAGCAGAGGAACTTTTCGGTTTGCAGTTTGACCAGAAAGACATGTGAAACGGGCCCAGAGAGATAATGCCATGGAAGAAAGCAAGATGGCTGAAAGCAAAGAGGTAGCAGTTGCCATTATGGTGGCAGGGTCAGCAATGGCCATGATTGAGGCAGCAGGTGGAGTTGGGGCCAGTGGTAGCTGAGAAAGATATGGGCCCAGCTGTGCCACGATGAAGCAGGCCCAGTGGCTATGATTGGAAAGGGCACGACTATTTAAAAATTATTTTAGAAGGCACGACTACCTTTTCTTTTGGTGGTACATGTCAGCCCTCACATAATGCTGACTTTACTGGAGAAAGGGGATCATGGAAAGTTCCCCCCAGACTTCAAAGGAAGGCTTGGAAAGCCCAGCAACGTGTGGCAGGGTCAGAATACCTGAAATCAAGCCAAAACGTGGCAACTTATGAATCTATGAGGGTGAAGCCACGGTTGAAAAAAAGAAAAATCCCAAAAGCCTAAGATTTTGAAATGCCAGAGATGTGTGACAGTGTTTAGGAAAGGCTGCAAGCTGTGAGCCAGGGAGCCAGGCAAAGAGAAGGAGTACCCAGCCCCTTGCTCTCAACCAGGTCAAAGGGGCAGGACTGCCAAGGCCCCTTGGAGGTCTTATCTCACTGCTGTTTGCCCCAGATGCCAGAAATGGAGCCTCATGATTAAATGCTTGTCCTGATGGATTTTAATACTATTTTAGTCCCATTCCTCCTTTTTATGGCCCTATTTCTCCCCCTTTGGAATGCAAATGTTCACTTTGTGTGATTGTACATTGAATGCATGTAATTTTCTTTTTCTTTTTTTTTTTCTTTTTCGGGGGCTCAGAAGAGTTCACCATGAGTCTCAGAGGAGACTTTGAACTTTGGGACTTCGAGTGATGCTGAACATGTCAAGACTTTGGGAAGTCTTGAAAATGGACTAAATGCATTTTGTATTCTGAACCAGACATGAGCTCTTCAGTGGGCAAGAGCAGAATATTGTAGTTAGATATAGAATAGCCACTTAAGAGCTCATGAACTGGTGTTTGGAGTTGATGTCATTAAGTTGAGAAGACTGTAATACCAGCAGTGGATTTATCTGGGTGGTGACCTAGGCTGGTAGGTTGTGGTTGGAGGAGTTGGGTCCCTGGAACTACAGCCTTGGGGGATGTAGGGTTTCTTCTCCCCTTGCTTGCTCTGGCCTTCAGGGTGTGAGAGCAAAGGCTCTGCTCTCCCCCTCTTCAATTCGTACCACCCTACCTTGAGTTCACCAGATGCCAGCCTCATAAGCATGGAATCCTAAAATTTCCGAAACTCATGAGCAAATAAATCTTCCTTTTTTAAAATTGTCTATCAGGTCTTGTTATTAGAAATGTGAGAATGCTGACTAAGACAACAGTCTTCTTACTTTATAGCTGTTTGCCCTTGTTTATGCCTCCATAGTATTCCCCTCTGATCCCTCCTTCCCACCAGAAAACTCCTACACATTTCTTATGTCTCGGCCTCAGTGTTGCTGCTTCTGGAAAGCCTTTCTGGAAATTTCCTCCTCCAACCCCAGCAGCCGCTGCTCCATGGGCATGCCTGCACTTTAGTGCTTACCACATTTCTGCAAGACCTTACTCGGAGCTGGCTTCTGCGTACATTTTCATACTCATCCTGTTCAATCCCTCTCCCTGTTCAATCCATACTGACCTCCTGTCACCTCTCCAATGCACCAGGTCCTTTCTGGCCTCAGATCACCTATACATGGTGTCTCCAAGACCTCGATAGCTCTTCCCCCACTCTTGGGCTGCCTTACTCTGACTCACCTTCCAGGTCTGAGGTTAAATGTCACTTCGTAGGAAATCACTGTGCTAACTACCCAGTCTGAAGTGAGTCTGATCTATTACTGTTTCCATAAGGCTTTGTGCTCACATTTGCAGCACTTACTTTTTTTTTTTTTTTTTGGTGGTACTGGGGTTCCTGGAAGCCTTTCTACCTCTGGGCTACACTCCCAGACCTATTTTTACATTTTTATTTGGAAACAGGGTCTCCTAAGCCAGCGCATGCGGCTGGCTTCGAACCTGCGCGATCCTCCTGTCTCTGCCTCCCAAGTGCGGGGATTATAAGCGTGCGCCACCACGCCCAGCCTAGCACTTACAATTTTAATCCTATGTTATTTTTTGTTATTTCATTCTTATATTTATTCCACAAATATTTATTATGCCACGAGCAATTCTACAGGTAGGGTAATTGTGGAGTGAATATCTTCTAAACTATGGAAAGAGATAGACAATCGGTATGTGGGTATATACATATTACACTGTGTATACAACATACACAGTATGTGAGTATATATTAATAAAATATATCATATATAATTATTATGTGTTAATATATATTAGACTCTTTGAAGCACTGGTGCATGCAGTGAAGAGGATAACAGTGAGCTGTGCTGAGAGTAACCGAGGAGAGAATGGCAATGTATTGCAGGGAAGAAGGGAACCAGAAAGAGAGAAGAAGGGCAGTGAATACCATCATAAGTAAATATCCATGGGGAAAATGAGTTTAAAATTTTAGAGAAGGTGGTTCAGTGTTTCTGGGCCTGGCTGGAAAATGAGCAGGGATAAAATAGAGAATGAAATCATAAGGGTAAACACTGAGGGGCCAGATTATGTAAAGTCATACGAACCGGGACAGTAAGTCTGGATTTAATCTGAGAACTGTGAGAGATCTCTGGTGAGTTTAAAGCAAGGGTTTGCTTACACTTTAGGAATATTATTCTGGCTACAATGGAAAGGCTAGAATGTTTAGAGTGTGTTCAGATATTCCAGATATGAGGCTTTTTCAAAAGTTCAGGTAAGAGGAGATGGGAAAGGTGACTGGCTCTGGAGACAATGAAAAGTGTTTCCTTTTCAGATATTTTGGAAACAGTTGATTAGATTTATTGATGGATTGACTGTGGGATAGGAGAGGAATCAAGCTACATGTGGTGCCACACAACTGTAATCCCAGTACTTGAAAGGCTGGGACAGGCATATTGGAGACCAGACTTACAACTTAACAAGGCCCTGTTTCAAAATAAAAAATAAAATTGGGCTGGGGATATAGTTCAGAAGCAGAACATTCCTGGGCTCAATTCACAACAGCACAAAAATAACTGATAGAAATCTTGATGATTTCTAGGTTTGGGGTCTGGGATGACAATACGATGATACTCTTAATTTAGATGGTAAAGCCTATGGAAAGGCAGATTCCTCTGGGAGAAGGAAGCAGGTAGAATCATTGGTGTCTCTTGGGCCATGTTAAGTATAATATACCCATTTTCTTTTCAAGTGAAGATATCCCCTCAGTAGTTACATATATGTTTGGAGCCCAGGGTTTGACTTTGGGCTGGAGATGTACAGTGAATGTCACTAATAGATATAGATGGTGTCTCAAGATTTGAACTAGATGAGGTCATGGGGTAAAAAAGTCAGAGGAAACAAGAGAAGGGTTAAGATAGAGCCCTGGAGAACTTCAACATACAGAGATCCGTTAGATTTGAGGAAGACCAGTATCTATCAAGGGCTGAGAGAAGGTGCAGCCAATAAAATATGAAAAAAAAAAATACCAGGAAATGGTTACATCAGAGAAATGGAACTGTAACTAGAAGATGACCTTATATGGCAGGATTCCAATAAAGATTAGATAACATAGTCTAATTGTGTAGTTTGGGAAGGGCTTATTAATTTTTATTAAAATTATTGCTATATATATGTATGTATATGTATATATATATATATATATATATATATATATATATATATATATATTCACTGTGACATCTCCACATATACATATATAGTGCTTTGGCTGTATCAACCCTCCATATGATCCTCTCTTAATCTGAAAATGTTTAACTTCTGCTTTTGTTAGGTATTGTCCATCTCAAGGGATGATACAGAAATCTGCTCAAAGGGTAGTTTTTAAGGGAGTTAGAATCCTGCCCCAACTTTATTTTCTTTGTGTGATCTCTGGTAGAGGTTCTTTACCAAAGCCAGAAAGAATCTTACAAACATGAGACATAATGATGTAGGTTGTAGGTTGATAGGAGATCCAGAAAACTCAATAAAACATATCTAGCATGGTGACCTAGGCTCAAGTCAAGGTTTTTATTTTTCTTTTTAAGATAAATGATACTAAAATATGTGTGAATGGCAGTGGGATTTTAAGATGCAATACAAAAGGCAGAATCGTTTATCCTAGACATAGGCAGATGCAGATCTTCAGTTATTAAAGGAGGGAAGGTTTAAATGAAGTTAATATTGTGGAATCAGTTAAAGGAATTATAGTGTCTGATTTCATCTACTATTTCAGCAAAGTATGCAACTAAGATATCATCTATTGGGAAGGAATATTGGAAAGAGGTACTAGAGACAGAGAAAGCATATACTGGTTATCTTAGAGAACGGAAACTGAATTTTCCATAGATAAATAGGATTATCTGATACTTGAGTTCACATTTGAACTCTGAAGTCACACATTTAAAGTTAGTCCTGTAATCAAAGCCGTGATTTTTACCAACTTTTAGGAGCAGTCTAGGTGATTTGTTGGTTTTACCCAGTATTTTCCTATGCAAGAATGGCAAAAGGAGATGAAAGAATGAGATATAAAGAACTTTTCCAAGCAGTAATGTTAGTGCTGGACCTTAAGATATAAACTGGAGGATGATGGAAGTGAGAACAAGGAGGGACATGGATGGAGGCAAAGTTGTTAAAAGAATGAACGGAAGATCAATGAAGTCAGTCTTTGGAAGGTCAAATGCCAGCCTGAATGAAGTAGCAGGAGAGGGGATTATAGTACACAAGTAGGAAATGTGAAATCAAGATTTTGGAGATGATGCAACTGCTGGAGATAAAGTCAAGAGTATGACCGCGTGTGTAGGTGGTCAAGAAGGGGTGAGGGAAGAAACTGCTAGAGCTAAGGAGGCCAAAAGGCTTAAAGGTCAATGAAATCCCACCTTCATTGCCAAGAATGATATCACAGAGGAGGAGAACTAAGCCAGATGCTCAGGCAATCAATCAGTGAATTACAATACAATTACAACTTACACTTATATGGCACTTATAGTATGTCAAACACCAAGTCAATTCACATGTATCCTTGGTTAATCTTTATACTTTATAATGAAGATGAAGAAACTGAGTCTCCAAGACAATAATTAACCTTCTCTACTTTTGTAACCAGTAAATGGCAGAGCCTGTATTCAGCCCAGACAATTTAATTTCAGTGTCTATGCTCTTAACCACAAATCCCTGACTTTTTTAGAAAACAAAAATAAAATATTAAAATATGTAATTAAAGCCAACGCTTTGTGAGTGCTTCTGTGCCAAGTACTTTTGGATAATAAAGTCTAATGATGTGCTTCAAAGCAGTTGGAATTTTTGAAGTAGAATAAAGACAACAGGGGGAAAGGGAATCACCTCCTGACCCTCAGGCCCTAAGTTATCTAGGATGCTGGAGATGAAACAGCCACCCATGAAGAGGGACTTGCTTCCTCGGGAGATGGAAAGTCTTCCTTTAGATCAAGAAGATGGAATCTTTCAGAGAGAAAGTTCGGAGCCTGGAGGCATTACTCACAGTTCACTATGAATTCCAGAGAGGCATGGGGTTTAGGAGATCAGGAAGAAGTGGGGAAAGATTTGAGAATCCTAGAAGCATATCCATGAATAAGGGATTGTCTGGAGAATTAGCCTCTGATGGTGACTAATAAGAAGAGATGGAAGATATGGTAGTAAAAGCACAAGGCTTAGAAGTCTGGGGTCATCCGTGACAAGGCACCTGGGGTGGGCTGACTTGTCAGGGCACAGTGAAACGGAGGTCCTGGCACTTCTGATGCACAGACAGCTGGGAACATGCAATGAGATGAAGCACTAAGGGCAGCAAATCTGGTCCGTAAATATTTTTTATGGATCCTTGTGCCCCGGTGCCCAGCAGAGCTGCCATCATACAGTTGATGCCTGTATGCTTTGCAGGAGCAGCAAGATCCAGCGTTATCCACCCAACTCTCTGCCTACCAACATTACTTCACTTTGTACTCCGATATGCCATGTTTACATGACTTATCACACTGAGTCCTTCTGTGTGCCCCAAACACACCAAGCCCCTTCCCCACGCAGAGTTTACATACTTACTTTGCATCTACTTACAATTTTACTCCAACCTGTCCCTCATATGCCTGGATCTTTCTTACTGCTCAACTCTTTAGACTCTTTGCTCAAACACCATCTTTCAGAGATGACTTGCTTGACTTCCATTTTTTTTTTTCATCATAGTCCAGTCTGAACCTCATCACCCTACTTGATTTCTTTTATAGCATTTATCACCAATCATTTGTTTGTGCACGTTAGTTGTTTCTCAAAGGTTTTCTGTCTGTCTGCATTAACATGCCTAAGAAGGCAGAAGCCCAATATGTCTTCATGCCATTGCACTTCAAATAGAAAATTCAGTAAATATCAATTAAAAAAAAGATTTAGTGACTGCTTAAAATTTTTCTTTTTGTTCAAATATATTCAGTGTTATTAAGCACAAAAACCATGGTCTCAGAAAAGCCTCCATAACTCATGAATAACCCTCTCCGGCCCAGCAAGATCAAAATCTGGCTCAATGACCCCAAAACAGCTCATCAGGCTATATCTGCAACTAACCGTGTGGTTTCAGTGGCCAAAGCTGTATGGCTCACAAGGGGAGTAAGCAAATACTTGGCAGGCTCATTTGACACAAGAGTCATTGCCAGTGATTAAAAAGCAATTAATTATGGGAATTAGAAAGGAGAATGGCCTGCATGTCCCTCAGCTACCTTTTTTTCTGAATGACTTGGGCAGCACAGGGCAAGTCAGGATATAAAAGTAAAAATGAGTTCTGGGGTCTGAAGCCACACTGAAGACTTGACAATAAAACTGACAAGAAGGCAGGTCACGGGTGAGGTGACCTGATGCCAAAGATTTTAGAGAACATGCCTTTGAACGCAAAAATACACAAGGGAAGCAAAGGAGTCTTATAATGAAAGGAAAAAAATATATGTTCTAATTAAAAAACAAAAACTTACCATGGGTTAAAAAGAATAGATAAGATTTACTGCACTGGGAGACCCAGAGAACGCATGCAAAGTGTCGTCATTGGGTGAAGCAATTGAGATAAGCATGTTCCAGCTCTGAATAGAGGGTATTAGTTTGAAAGCAAAGTGGGCTTTGCCTCTGCCACTGGGTCCATTGGATTTTTATTTTTCTGTCAACTTGAACTCTGAGTCTTACTCTAGTGATTTTTGACCTAGTAGTGGGATGGGGGCTGTAGCTCTATAAAACAACTTACTTGATTACACGACTCAGCCCCTGGAAGTCTCTTTCACTTTTTCCCTATTTTTAAAAGTGTTTTCCCACACCAGTGAAACCAAACTGGTCTTTTCAGTGCAGGGCTGTGAACAATAGCTTCTATTGTTTTAGGACCTTCTGAAATTAAGAAAGGAATTTAGCAATCATCCATTTAGTTCCCAATTATCTGTCCATTTCATGAATTAGCAAAATAAGCTCTAGAATGATGAAGGACTTGGCCTACTGAAGACCGCAGCTACCCGGTGGCAGGTTGTAGAGTAGAAAGCCCAGGTATTAAGTCAGGCAGATCCGAGTTGATATGCACGTCCTCTCTTCACTAGTTGTGACAGTGGAAAAACTTACGTATCTGAACTAACAATACTATTTCTCCTGACTTATAGATCCTCATCTGTAACATGCGACGAATTCCACAGATCCATACATAGGATCATGTGCAAGTACCATCCTGGGATATGAAATTCAGAACAGATAAAACACAAAGTAGAAATACAGCATTTCCTCTTTCAGTAAACTGACCAATTATCTCAACTAATTATTGTAACTATGGTTAGTTTATTAACAGAAATTAGAAGCCAGATATATTCCAAGTAAAAAATTTGAAAGAGAGATGAAGAATGATTTTTTTTAATGGAACCAGAACACATCATGCTAATGAGATCAGCCAGACCCAGAAAATTAAGAGTTGCAACTTTTATTTCATATGTGAAAGCAAGAGGGGAAAAAAGGACCTCGTGAAAGTGAGGAGAGAGATCAATAGAGTGGTGATAGTAGACTGAAGGAGGGAGTAAGGGGGGGAAGAGAAAGTATAAGGACAAAAACAGACCAAATAATGTTGTGTGCACATAGGTGAACATCATTATAAATCTCACTAGCGTGCACAATTACAATGAACCAATAAAATAAAATTAAATAAATTTTGAATTGCTCCTGGTTGAGGTCATGAAGACATTACTGTAAGGAGCGATAGGCTGATCCAGGCCCATGGTCTAGACTACCCTTCAAAGGCTCGTAGGTGTCTCTCCCAACATCATCCCATCCCACATACAGACCATCCTCTGTGCTTTTGTATATGCAATATTCTACAACAATAATTTCCATTCAGTAGAGATTAACATAGACTTTTCAGAACAGAACTGCCCATGTCATGGCACACACAAAAAATCTTGTTTTCATAGCATCCTATGGCCCAACACATGGACTGATACATTTTTCCATAAAGGGCCAGATAAATACTTTGATCTGCATGGCCTACATAGATTCTGTTGCAACTGCTCAACTCTCATTATACCTCAAAGGCATCCATGGACAATGTGGCAAAGAATGGGTACAGCTGTATTTCAATAAAACTTGATAGACAAAAACAGATAATGAAATGGTTTGGATCTTCTGACTTTAAACCTTTGGATGAAAACAGTGTAAAAATTTCATAAATGTCATTCTTTCTCATTCATTAGCACCTTCTATGTGCTACACCCTGTCCTGGGCCTTGCATAAAGTTTGAGTGGAAGGGCATCCTTCCTTGTTGAGATAACAGGCTACTTTCTGAATAAGCCCTTATAAAATTTGAAGAAAACCAATGTTGTTTGAGATAAAGAACAACCAGAAAACCAGGTCTTCTTGACAACAAAACTCATGTTCTAATACTGCTCATGAGCTATCTGAGAAAAAGGTCTATGCTTATTAAACCCTATTGCTCTGCACAGTTCTATAACACGTTCATCAGACCACTGAAAACATGCTGATTTTAATAGTACAGTTGGGAATCAGGTTTGTCATGAGGATGACTCCATATCTCTGCCTTTTCTCATCCCTACAACCTCTTTTATCTTTACAGATGTACTAAAAATTGGCAGCATAGCTGACATGACTAATTTGTCTTTGGCCAATATTAATGTTGTATGCTCAAATTCCAAATCTCAAGTGACGTGGAGAAAGATGTGCGAAGGAAAAGTAGGAAACCATCCCAAGATCTTGTCTTAACCTAGATTCCCCCCTCCAAAAAAAAAAGTAGAGCCTGGGGTAAAGGGTCACAGGAAGTTTATTTTAGATAACTGAATTCAAGGACCAGAGAGGTTTGGGAAGGGTGAAATTGAATAGTCAGGCACACTATAGAACTTACACCGCTGCGCGCAACTGGGGCCTTGTGAAGCTTAGGGATGCTCTGAGAAGCCTTCGAAAATGTACCATGGGACCTAAGGCAATGAGCGGAATATTCACCCATCACCTCCCATCCCAGGTGATCAAGGATTATTCCAGAAAGTGCTACTGTTCTTGTACCTATTCTCAAATGTGTAAATTTACCAGAATGCCTAAGCAAGTTTCTTCAGATAGCTCACACTGGCCATGCCACAGAATTCTTGGGCAAGAGATACAGAGTACAGCCAAGGCTAAGTGCTACTGGTTTGAATTATATGGTAACTTGTTTCTGTAGCAATGGCAGGAGATGAGGTCTATGAGACATGTATGACAGTATGAGGTGGTGCAAAAGAGATATATAGTCTGCTCCTGTACATAGTCAGCCGAACCAGCATTCAGGGATGTAGCAGGTGCACCAGCAAAAGCCCCACGCTTTAGACAGAGCAAATATCCAGCCATCTGTCAGCCAATAAGTCTTACTACCAATCTTCCTCCCCTGATCAAAATAATGATCATAATTCAGGCTAGTGTATACTCTATGTTAGTTTTATGGACATTTGTCTCTCAAAAATATTATGATATAACTTAAGAACTGAATTATTATTCCTCTCTTTTTGCAGATAAGAAGTTGAGCTCAAGACTCTAACTCAGCTCCCGGCTGAGACAGGAGGATCAGAGGTTCAAGGCCAGCCTCAGAAATTTAGTGAGGTCTTCAGCAATTTAGTGAGACCTTGTTTAAAATTTAAAAAAATGTATAGGGCTGGGGTTGCAGCTCATAGGTAGAAGCTTCTGGGTTCAATTCCCAGGACTACAGAGAAGGAGAAGAAAAAAAAGGAAGAAGAGGGGGGAGGAGGAAGAGGACGAGGAGGAGGAGAAGGAGGAGGAGGAGGAGGAGGAGGAGGAGGAGGAGGAGGAGGAGAGGAGAAGTAGAGGAGAAAGGAGAAGAAAAGGAAAGGGAAGAAAAAGGAAAAGGAGGAAGAGGAAGGAAGGAAGGAAGGAAGGAAGGAAGGAAGGAAGGAAGGAATGAATAAAAAAGAAACTAAGCTCAGAAAAAATAGAATTAATTGACTCCTTCATTATTATTTGATAAAACTATTTGCAGAGATGACATTTTTCACACCTTGTCCAACATGGTAGCCATTAGCCGCATGTAGCCCTTGAGCATGTAAAATACCACTTATACCGAAACACCAAACTTTTCATTATATTATACTTTGCTTTACTTTAGCTTTCAATGAACAAATCAACTACAGGAACTTAACATGTATTTTTATATTATATACCAAATCGTTTCATTGTTGAAGAACAATAATAGAAATTTTGTCTTTTCTTTTTATTGCATTCTTATTTACTCATTTATTTCCAAATTAAACTCTCTTGCATGCACTCTTGCTACTACCTGATTGCTTTCCAGTCTTCACTGCAGTATAAAAAGGAGGGATTTACCCAGAAGCAGCACCGAATAACCAGTGCAAGCCGAAGCAGTAAGAACTTTCATGGGAACAGAACAAACACAAAGGACGCTTTCTCCTCCCCCTCCACCCATTGACATTCTTGTTTTCAGTTTGCACCCATGCACAAGACCATTTCGCACTTCCACACAGAAAGTAAAAATGTCCTGCACACCTAACATTAGATTATGCACCTTGAAAAACAATGCACTCAAGGTGCAATTTGCATACAGTGAGACTTACTTAGCATTAGGGCACCTGTGACTAACGATGGGAAATTCAAGAGACTCTACTTCCCAGCTTCCCGGCAGTCAGTCCAGGACTCTGCTTCAGACCTTCCCACTTCCTAATTCAAGTATGGGAAGTATGTCAAATCCAAGTTCATTCAATAAATGATTCAGGAGCTACTAACTTACAGTACAATTGTTATTTAAATATTTATATGTTGCTTGGAAGGAAAGAGACATTTTAAATCTAAAATCAGATCATCCATTCTGGATTGTTAGAGGACAAGGCATCTCGTGTTCATGTATTTTTCAGAAAATTAAAGCTTTCCTTAATCTTTAAAGAGACTAAAATTTCTACAATCCTATTTTTGTTAATATTTCTAAAAGAACTCTTCCAACTTCTTAAACAGAATGCGTCACATATTTTTACTCTATCATTCATGCACTTAACCATTCACTCATTCTTTCAACAAATATAAGATAAATACTTCCCACAGGCCATGGTCTGGGTCATAAGTCTATACTGCAAATGTGATAATACAGTGTCATAGTCAGAAGCAACGCTCTTCTATAGAAATCTAAAGTCTTGTATAATTTTCTAGAAGCTATCTTCCTTCCTTTCTTTCTTTCCTCTGCTTTCTTTCTTTCTTTCCTTCTTTCTTCTTTCTTTCTTTCTTTACTTTTGTAAAGGGGTTGAACCCAGGGGCATTCTGCCTCTGAGACACACCTCAGCCCAATTTTATTTTTAATGTTAAAACAGTTTCCCACCAAGTTGCTAAGGCTGTTCTTGAACCTGCAGTTTTTTTTTCTGTTTGTTTGTTTTTGTCTCAACCTTTCAAGTACTAGAGTTGCAGGTGTGTGAAACCATGCCTTGATTTAGAAACTATATATTTAAAAAGGGGGGATCAGATAAAATTAACTTTAATAATATATTTAACTCAATATATCCTAGTATATACAATGTTAACACCAATTCAAAATTTCAAAATTGTTAATGAGGGCCAGGTATGCACATGTCTGTAATCCCAGTACGTTGTTTTAGTTTTTGGTTTGTTTTTGTTTTTTGTTTTTGTTAATTTTTTTTTTTTTTGCAGTTCTAGGGGAGGAACCCAGTGGCATTCTACCTCCACGCTATACCCCCAGCCCTATTTTTTATTCTTTATTTTGAAACAGGGTCTCACTGAGTTGCAAAGGGCCTCACAAAGTAGCTGAGGCTGTCCTCAAACCGTGATCTTCCTGTCTCAGTCTCCCAAATGCTGGGATTAAAAGCATGTACCACCATGCCTAGCTTTAATCCCAGTACTTTGGAAGCTGAGAGAGGAAGTTTAAAAGTTCATAGATAGCCTCAACAATTTAGCAAGTCTCTCAGCAACTTATTGAACCCCTGTTTCAAAATAAAAAAAAATAGAGCTGGGCGTGGTGGCACACACTTGTAATCCCAGCGTTTAGGAGGCTGAGACTGGAGGATCAGTTTGCAGCCAGCCTCAGCTCCTTAGTGAGGCCCTTCGCAACTCAGTGAGACCCTATTTCAAAATAAAGAATAAAAAATTGGGTAGGGGGTGTAGCTCGGAGGTCAAATGCCCATGGGTTCCATCCCCAGATCTGCAAAAACAAACAAACAAACAAACAAACAAACAAACAAACAAACAAACAGGGCTTGGGGTGTTCCTGGGTTCAGTCTCCATTACCAGAAACAAAGTTGATGAGGAATTGTACATTCTTGTTTTCTGCGCACATATATGCACAGAGCATCTCAATTCAGACCACATTTTAAGGGCTTAACAGTCACATGTGGTCAGTGGCTTTTGTATGGGGGCATCACAGCTTCAGAGCAGTATAATTGCTCCCTTACTAAGTGGGCGCAGACACTTAAATATTTAATCTTCATATGTCTGCTCTTTATGGCCTCCTGCCTGCTTCACTTTCAGGCAGCCTGTTTTCCTCCATTATTGCTGCAAATGTGCTCATCTCTAACAAATACCAGAGCACCTTATTTATCAGTTTTCCTTAGCGCCTTATATAAGCTTAAAATGATAATAAAATTGTATTATCCAATACAGTGTAAATGAGCTCTGAGTCAGGGCAAAGGGGAACTTTGTTGCATAAAGCATACAAGTATCGATGTGTGACATTTCTAACATTAGTCCAGCTTCCCAGGGCCTGTTCCCTCCAGCCCTCAGTGCCCTTGATCCTGGTTCTCCACACGTGGTCCGCACACCAGCAGCATCAGCAATACCAGGTCTACAACTAGCGAGGCCAAGACTGGGTTCCGTCCCAGACCCACTGAAACTCCTTGTTTTAACAAGCCTTCTGGGTGGTGCTGGTGCCCACCAAGTTTAAGAACCACTGCTTTAGGAATTAAACTGCTGTATACGTGGACTTGACATGAGTAAGTATTGCCTTGGTCCTTTTAAATTCACTGCTCTCGTTATCTGGAAGAGGAACAAAATACTCTATTTTTCTTTTTTGAAACACAAGATTGAAGCTTAAGTTAGTTAACATGTTTTACTTTACTACAGCTGCTGGAACAGACCATCGATGAAGTGGTTCAGAACACCACAAAGCCGTATTCTAGTTCTGGGAGTCAGAAGTCCCCAGAATCTCTCCAGGCTGGAGTCCAGGTGCCCGCAGGGCTGCATTCCTTCTGGAGACTCTAGTGGGAAATCGACTTCCTTGCCTTTCCAGCTCCCAGAGACCTTGTCAGGTCACAGCTCTCTGATTTTCCTTATTATGCCTCCCTCTTCTGTTTTAAAAAGACTTCGTGATTACCCTGGACCTACCTGGATAATCCAAGATACTATCCCTGCCTCATGCTCAGCTGATTAACAGTAGTAATTGCATCTGTCAACACAATTCCTCCTTACCATTAACCCAACATGTTCACATGTGCCAGGAATTAGGATTTAGGTGTTTTTAGGGAGCCATCTTAGGGATCATCAGGGCCACCAGTTACTGGCATACCTAATGCAAGATTTTTAAAATTTATTCACACCTCACAAATTTTAAGGACGGCATCCTCAGTTTTTTTTGTTAAAGTTGCCGAGGAAGTTGTCTTTCTCTACATTTTGTAAACCTCAATATTTATATCATTCTTAAAAGTGCTGACATGAATTTGAACGTGATGGTGATCTGATATGGCCATCATCCTTTTACATTGTTTTAAATATAACCTACTTTATAACAAGTGAAAGTATACATAATATTTTTTTCTAGAAAAGCATGTCTTTATTTTCTTCTTCTAACTAACATTATATTGAAACCAGACATGGCGGCATACATCTGTAATCCCAATACTTAGGAGGCAGAGACAGGAGGATTGCAGGTTCAAGGTCAGCCTCTGCAATTTAGCAAGACCCTCTATCAAAATAAAAACAAATACTTTTTGCAGTACTGGGGTTGGAACCCAGGGGCATTCTACCTCCAAGCTATGCCCCAGCCCTATTTATTATTCTTGATTTTGAATATTTTTATTTTTTATTTTGAAACAGGGTCTCACTGAGTTGCAAAGGGCCTCACTAAGTAGCTGAGGCTGTCCGCGAACCCAGATCCTCCTGTCTCAGCTTCCCAAGTACTGGGATTACAAACGTGGGCCATCACACCCAGCAAAATAAAATGTTTTTAAAAAGGGTTGGGTCATAGCTCAGAGGTAGAATGCTCCAGGGTTCAATCCCTACTATCAAGAGAGAGAGAGAGAGAGAGAGAGAGAGAGAGAGAGAGAGAGAGAGAGGAGAGAGAAAGATTATACTTATTTATCAAATTGCCTCATCTAGGGTTTTTCGCCAAACATCTTGTAGCAAAATTATATATAGTATGTGTATAGATACACATTTATAATAAGTTTGTAACTATTCAATTTCCTGTGATTGCAAGTCTTTTCAAGTTTATTTTCCTCTATATTGACATAATACAATTATATGAGTAAACAAGCTCAAATACGGTATATTTTACAGCTCTTTATGAACTAAAAATATATTGGAAAGACATCTCTGTTACATATGGGCATGAAAAGAAAGCAAATTATGGCATTTATTACATGAAGCTTTTTCAAACAGTGTTTTGAAGAGTCTCTGAGGCTTCTGCATCTCAGGATAGCCCTTCATGATATGATTCCAGGTGGGAGAGGCAAGCCTTTATTTGGTAAAGTGGGATGGGGACAACAGCAAAAGGCAGGGTGATGGGGGGGATGTCAGGGTGCCCAGTGAAAGCATGACAGTTCTCCTGACAGGACACACAGATTGTGCCCCAGAAGCAATTATAAATGCGTCACGAATTTGTTTCTCCTTCGAATAGAATTGCAAACTAGAATGTATGAGCAGCCCAGTGTTTGCGGGGCACACATTCCTAGCAGTGCTCCAAATAGCATGTCTGCCTGTAGGTGAGGTCAGATGTTTTATGCATCCCAACTATCAATAATAAACAACAAACCCCATTCAACCATCTAAGAGGAAAGACTGAGCCAGCTTCCTATTTCCTCTAAAGAAAATAAGAAGGACAAGTCATTGTCATCAAATGGGGAAGCAAAAGACAGGCAGCCAAAGGGTGTAGGAAAAGTCTCATAAAATTGTGTTTAAAACATAATTAATTAAAATGTCATTTATTTTTACTTTCCTAACACTAATTATATTTGTCAACTTTATTCATTGCATAATTTGTGGTGTTTCTTTTTCCAAGTTGCTATTAATGTTCACAACTAATTCCATATTCATGATTTGTATGCTTTTTTAAAAGACTCCCTTAATTTATTTATTTATATTTAATTAGAAATAAAATTTGCCAGAAATAATAGTGCTCGTTTGTAATCCCAGCACTTGGGAAGCCAAGACAGGAGAAGCACAGGTTTGAGGTCAGCACGTAGTAACTTTGTGAGACCCTGTTTCAAGATAGAAAATAAAATTGTGGGGGGTGGGGGTGAGGGAGTATACCTTAGATGTAGAATGACCTGAGTTCAATTCCAAGGACCAAAAAAAAAAAAAATGGAAATAAAAAATTTAAATACACCTCAATAAATGATTGAACGGAATTTAATCAATCAAATGGAAAACAGTATTAGCTGACTCCTGATGCACACTGGTAACTCTGTATAGACTGCTGAAGAATGATATATCATTCGCTTCTTAAAAAAAAAAAGCAGCAGAATAAAAATATGCCAAATTTTACATGTGCACTATTGTCATATTTCACTGCCATGAGAAGGATAAGTAAACTGTTTATAGTCCCACAACTAGAAAAACAATAAGCCAAGATTAAATATCAGATATTTTACCCTAAATGATAGTTAACACCAAGTCATTACTAATATACGTAAGGGTCATGAAAAATGCAAAATAGATCTAAAGAATTGGAGCAGAGGACTCAGTAGAGCATGGATGAAGGAAAGCAGCTGTAATTATAAGTGGGGCATTTAGGGAAGCTGTTTTGGAGAGCATTCTCACTGCTGTAGTCCTAAAGACCTGACCACACAACTTAGAAGAAGGAAGACTTATTTGTTCACAGTTTCTGGAAGATTCAGGGTTCAGTCCATATGAGGTTAGGGTCTAAAGCTCAGGACATGGCAGTGTAAAGGAAAGAGGAGATAACAAGGGTCTGCTCTCACATCATAGAGGCTGGAAGCAAGAGAGGATAAGCAAAGGAAAGAGAAAACCCATATATAATCCCCAAAGCCACACCACCAGGGATCTTGCCTTAACAACCAAGCCCTGCAACCAACGTTGCTACCTTGTTTCCATGAGAGATAGGGGACCATTTTAAATACAAACTATTATAGAAGCCCTCATTAATAAGGAGACTATTGGGCAGAGGCTCAAGAAACAAAAATAGTTTAGTACCAACATGCTGAGCCACACCCTCTCCTCAACTCTATAAGATTCCTTTTCTAAACTTCCTGGATCTGATAAACACTATCTCTTTTATATATGTAGGGCTAATGATTACTTCCTGCAGTGAATTCACTTTGGTTGTTTTCTGTTTTGTTGCCTTTTCCTTCCTCTTATTTATTTAACCAATTCCCTATATTAAATACTCTCTGTTAAAACAACTAGCATGGTTTGTACTTTTTACATGATAGTATGATTCATTTATTCATACCTTAGCAGTCAATCCATATTTACTTCCACAATGTATGTCTTGTTTCTGTCATGTACCAGGTACCATGTCAAGTTTAAGACACAAAGATGAAAATATGGAGATTCCAACCTCAAGGATCTTAAGGAGCTCCTAGAAAGACACAATTCAAGTTTGCTGGCTGTAAAATAAGTCAGACCATTATTCTACAAGTACAAAGTCAAATACTACCAGTGAGACAAATTGGCAACACAGAGAAAATAGGAACTTACTGAAAGTATCTTACTAATTGACAATGAAGCTGCCCCTTGAAAGAGAAAAAGATTTTATAGAGGAAAGTAAAAGAGAGTGGGTAGAGGCAAATGAAATGGCCTACGCTCAGAATAAAATAAATTCTCAGAATGTCAGGGAGCAGAAACAATTCTGAGGATGTGATGTGAAGTCCAGAAGCTGACGCAGGAAGTGGAAGGTGGTCCTCCACCCTGTGATGGAAGGAGAAGAATTTCAACTCTTGTTCTTCCAAAGATAATGGTGAAGCTGGGGGTGGAGTGCAAGCTCGTAATCTCTATACCTGGAAGGCTGAGACAGTAGGATCTCAAGTTCAAGGAAAGCCTCAGCAAGTAGTGAGAATCACCAACCTAGCAAGACCCTGTTTCCAAATAAGAAATAAAATTTGGCTGTGGGTGCAGCTTGAATGTAGAATGCCACTGGTCTCAACCCTCAGTAGCGCGCACGTGCGCGCGCGCACACACACACACACACACACACACACACACACACGAGAAATCAGCAAAGGAGTGTGGCCTGGAAGTCACATGGTAAGATCTACCTTTCCAAAGATCACTCTCACCACCAAAGAGAAGATAAGAAGTTGAACTGTCCAAGTGGACAAGTGATAAAGAGACAAGTCGAATAAGGTATGTGTAAGGTAGAGAACTGATAGGAGATCTAGGTATTCTTCCTTTCCCTCCATCTCCTGCCTCCTCTGTGCTCACAATAACCCTCTCCCAAGTAGGAAGGGTCGGCTTTATATTCTTGGACTTGCTCACTCTCTATTCCTCTAAGAAAATACTTACAGACATTTTGACAGGAGGTTTTTCAAACCCTACCTTGTTAAGACGATCTTTTTTTCTGCCAATGATGTCATTGTGTACTCTGGGTACTAACTCCCTCCAGAGCTGAGGCATTATTTAGGAAAGCCTGGTGGCCAGCATCTTCGGGGGATCTCCAGATGACTTCCTGGATGGGAAGATCCTGAGCCATACACTGTGGGCTGATCTTGAAACTGGGACTGTCATCAAGTCAGTTCTCTAATTCTTGTTTTCCTAATCTACAGAACGAGAATTCCAATATCTACTTCACAGTAGGTGATTTACCAGAAAACAGCAATGTGGCTTGTACAATTCCTGGCATAGGGCTTGATAAGTCGAGGTCCCCTCTGCGCAGGCAGGGGAGAGGGCGGAACCCCGGAGGCAGAGTCTGCCTCGCAATAGTGCAATAGTATCTCCGGAGAATCTCAAGAATCTCCTGTTCCCAGGAGTAACCCCCCCACCAGATGCATACCTTAAAAGAATGGCCTTCCCCTTCCAGCCTCGGATGGGCTTGTGGTCCCAGAACTGCCCATCTCCATCCCCCGGAGAACCATACCATTAAAGCTGATACCACAGGTACTGGCCTTCTCTCGTGTTTTACATTGTATATGGACTTGCATTTTACTTTACAGGGCTTAGCCCACATAGAGACAAGGTCCCCAAGAAGGGGGCCCAGTTTTCTGTGGTCACCATTCTGTATTTATTGACTGCTCATTCATTCAAATGAACACTTACCGGTTGTTGTTTTGGAAGAAGTTGATTTGTTTTATGGAGGATTTTATTTTGATTTGTTTGTTTGTGGTACTGGGGATTGATCCCAGTGGCCTTTTGCCTCCAACTACACCCCCATCCCTGTTTTACATTTTTCTTTTGAAACAGGGTCTTCCTAGGTTGCTAAAAGTCTTGCTAAATTGCTGAGGCTTTCCTCAATCTGTGCTGCGATCTTCCTATTTCACCCTCCCAAGTGATAGAATTATAGGCCACCACTGTCAGCGGTTTTTGTTGTTGTTGTTGTTTTGTTTTGTTTTGTTTTGTTTGTTTTGTTTTGTTTTGTTTCTTGTATTACTAGGGATTGAATCCAGAACCTCTCACATCCTAGGCAAATACTCTACTTCGGAGCCACACTCCCAGCCTTTATTTTGGTTTATTTTTGCTTACTCTGCATTAACATCATGCACCTTAATTTAGCTTTATAGAGTTCTTCTATAGAGAAAATCCTAAAAAAAGGAAAAGATAAATTTAAAAATCATATTCACTGGCCCTTCCATTTTCAATTTCCCAAAGACTTTTGGTTTCATCTGTGGACTGACTCTTCAGGGAAGCCAATGGATGCTTGTGTCTACACCATAAGAGAAAAAACAGATATCCAGAGTCAGGGGGCGACATGCGCCTTTCACAAGGCTAGAATAGAACTGGGAATGGAATCAGCGTGCTGAGCTCTGCAGCTGACTCCATCCTGAGCCTTGAAATGGTGGTTAGTTGCACAGAATTCCCTGTTGGGATCTTTGTGACCGAGTTAAGGGAGGACAATAGGGCAGGGCACTGAGTACCTGCTCAGCCCCATGAGACACTTCATCCGACTTGAATCCACATCTAGATACCTGCTTGGATGCAGCCTTCCTCATCCTTAGGGTGGGTGAGGTTTGGGCCCAGCAGGTTCTACCAAGTCATTGGCATTTCTTTCTGTCCTTCCTTTTCTCTGGTAATGCATGTCAATGTCCTCATCATTTCTACGCATCTGTCCATTTATAAAAGCACTGCCGTGAAGTGTCTCCTCCCTCCTTCCCCCTTTCTCTCCTTCAACCCCATCCTTCCACACACAGCTCCCCAAGTGGGCTGGGGAAATAAATACCTGCCTACATGATGCCGCACATGGCATTAAAATTTAACACATATTCCTTCTACTCATGACAAAACACTTCGATTATATTGAAGTACGGTGGATGCTAAAGGCAAAACTGTACTAACTGAAAATAAAATAAATGCACTCTTTTCCCAAGCTAGATCTAACCTGAGCCAGCTCTTTGTAGAGCAAAGCAAGGGATTGTGAGACAAGCAGCTGTGGGTTCCAGAGCCAGTATTAACTCTATGACCATGGCGATCATGGTCATCCTATCCCTCAGGAAAAGCTCTCCTGCTCTTGACATACTGAAACACATGTTTCTCTCCCAGGGGCAAAACTAATATAACTGAACATATTTTCTTTTTGCTCTGGTCTCCGGGAAGCTCACAGGTTTGTCTAGGGCTCAATTTACAGTCTCTTAGAACTATACGGTCATGATTTCAACATTAATTCTAATTTATTCTCTCATCCTCATCTTCTCCTTAATCCATAGTTTTTATGACTCTGGCTTTTTATATTTATATTCAGATTTTCTTTTCCCTTTTACTAATTGAACATGCAAATGTGCATTGCTGAATCTTTATAAATCAAAGCAGAGGATACATTTTAAAAATACCTCCTGCATTTTCATTTTTTAGATATAAATATGGGTGTTAGTATCTATCACATAGTATCATTGAGACTCAAATGGGGTAAAAGATATAAAGTATTTAGCATAGCCTTGCACATAGTAGGTGCCTCTTAAATATAAGTATTTTCAATTCCTTCTTAAACTGAGTTGGCTGCTATTTGCAGCCCATTGAAAATGTTTCCAATTAGGTGTGTCAGATATGAGATGTAGGAACATATAGCCAAGGCTAAAATATCCCCACAAGCAAAGGCAACATCCAATCTGTCCTATGGCTGAGTGCCAAGATCATAGTCACCCAATGCCCCTTGAAGCTTCCTCAGGCTCTACTGCAAAGCATGTCCAAGAGACCATGATCTCTGGCAAATTCTTAGCTTCTCTGAAGCCGATTGTTCAATATTTTGCTTGTGTGTAGGCTGTGAATAACAATATCTCTTTTTTGGGATGTATGTAAATAAAACATGTGAATCATTTATAGCATGCTGAATGCTCAAAGTTAGCCTTTAACTTTAAACCAAATAATTAGCATAATTACTATTTCCTGACTTCTTGTTTTCATTGCCCCATATCATCTAATCATTTCAACTCAGGAAAAAAAAAAACAGATATTGTTATCCCTATTTTGTAAAGAAGGAAAGTAAGGCTCAAGAATGTTTCATGACTTGCTTAATTTAAAAAGTGACAGAAATAAGGCAGAGATATTTTGCATGTGAAAGTTGTAGAATCACCTGAAGTTTTAGAATAAACTTGGGAAGTGACTGCATGTGTAGTGTTTGCCAAATTGAATCTTGACACTTAATTTTTTTAATTAGAAGACCATTAAACTGAGACAGCTCCAGTGCCTTTGCCTTGGGTTTTTAGGTAATTAAATTGAAGTATAAATAATAAAGGAACGTTTAAGAGTAATCAATCAGAAATCATCAACTCACTTCTAACATGAGATTTCACCCATCAAAACCAAATAAGGTAAACACCTAGCCATAACCATTTACTCTTTACGAGTTTTTTTTTTTTTTACTTTTTTACTTTGTTTCCACGGTCAGACTATAATTGTCTGTGCTCATGATGTTAAAGTAGAGCTCTTTGAACTTTTTCCTCCTTGAAGTGCTGCCCAATTCATGAACACTCAAATAAATTATTTCAAACTAACTTTACCTAATGCTTTTCTTTTAACAATTTGTATAATACAAGGATGGAATGCCCACTGTGTCACAGTACCAAACTCATTGTAGGGATCTTAGAAGTGTTCTTTTTAAACAGCTTTATTGAAGTATAATTGATGCAAAAAACTATATATATATTTTTTTCAATATGTATACAAGTTGATGAATTTGGAGTCAGGCAAATACTACTTTCACCATCACCACAGTCATGAGGGTGGCATGTCTATCACCTCCCAGTCTCCCTGTGTTGTTATAGTACATAACACAGTATCTATCATCTTAACAAATGTTCAGTTCAGAGCTGTGTAGTAGAGCAGATCTCTAGAACTTATTCAACAGGTATCACTGAAGCTTTATACCCATTGAACAGCAGCTCCCCAGTTCTCCATCCCTCAGCCCTTGGGAACCACTTATAGTATTCCCTGCTTCTATGAGTTTGACCATTCTAAAAATGTCATGAAAATTGAATCAAGCAGTATTTGTCTTTCTGTTACTGACTCCTGTCACTTAGTCACTTAAAATAATGTTTTCCAGGTCCATCTGTGTTATCATGCATGACAGACTTTGCTTCTTTTTAAGGGTAAATAATGATCCATGTGTGTGTGTATACATGCATGTGTGTGTGTGTGTGTGTGTGTGTGTGAGAGAGAGAGAGAGAGAGAGAGAGAGAGAGAGAGAGAGAGAGAGAGAGACTTCTTTAGACTCCTTTTAGTTTTTCATCTGTTGATGAACACCACTTGGGTCATTTCCACATCTTGGCTATTATGAATAGAAGTGTCTGGGCAGATGAAGACTTCAGTGCAAAAGGGCAAACAATGGGTAAATGCAGAGGCAAACTTCGAAGACAAATAGACCCATTTAAACTGAGGATGAGATGACATTCACATCTGTTTATTCCCTCCTGGAGCTGTCTGGTGTTCTCTAAAAGGCAGAGCAGTGCATAGTGCTGGGATGGGCTCACCTTGAAAACTTTGCAGCCAAAATAGATCTGGGATGCAATCCATCCTGGGCTTGGCCTTGTTCATGCCATAAATCTTTGTTTTTCTAAGGAATACCTACCACCTAGCTTAAAAAGAGACAAATAGCATGACTACTCCAGTCATGAACTTGAAACCAGATTAAAATTTTGAGTCAAATAAAAAAGGCTTACTCATAAAAAAAAGGTGAGAACTTTTCTTGTTAATTCAAGATAATTTTGGGGCAAGTGCTATAGGATTCTCTTTGTTTCTCTTCCTTTTCTTTATCGTTTTCTTTTGCAGAACTGGGGATTGAATCCAGGGGCATTCTACCTCTGAGCTACACCACAGTCCTATTTTTTATTCTTTATTTTGAAACAGGGTCTCACTAAATTGCTGAGAGCCTCACTAAGTAGCTGAAGATGGCTGCGAACCTGTGATCCTCCTGTCTCAGCCTCCCAAGTAATGGGATTACAAGCGTGTGCCACCATGCCCGGCTCGATTCTCTTTATTTCTAGAGAGAAACTTATTAGTGTGGGAGTCTGGGAGAAGTCTGACCAAAAATAGGTCTAGCCTATTTTGCATATATCTTCTTATATATATATTTTGCATATATATATATATATATATATATATATATATGCATATATCTTACATATATCATTTCATCCATTTCTATCATTCAAGTTAGATTTTTTCTCTCTTCAAAAATTAAACTTATTCTATTCAAAATAACACAAGAGTGACCCTGTCACATCAGAGAAATATTTTAAATATTATATAAATGACCATTTTTACAAAATTTCTATAGAGATTGTTCTGTTATATACTTCTGGAGTGTTTAGAAGATTTGTGGTTACATCCATTGACACCCAAACTTGGTGTGATTTGTTCAAAATTTTACTAGTCAGCATTGAAATAAAAAAAATGGTACATCCTGCGCCATGATAAACTACCCCATGTGGTTTGGATAAATTAAATACTTTAAGCTTTCAGTCTCCCTAATGATTTGGAAATGAAACAGCTGTGATTTATGAGTCCAGCTGATAGGCTAGATCTGAAGTTTACACTTTGAAAAATGCCATATTTAAATTCCACTATAAATAAAAAATCATATTACTCTAAAACTCCAGCCTCAGATGTGTGTGTGTAATAAATTAAAGATCTTCGTATTGGGTGGAGAAATCTCTGAGACTGATGGCTTTTCCCCTTGGAAAAATGGAGCAAGTGAAACAGACCAGGTCTGTGTCTATCTGCTACCACTTAATCACTGTTTATTGTTCATACCCACCCAATTGTCTGTTTGCTCTTCCTTTTGACCACTGTCAGAACTGTCTACATCAGCTCAGATGTGATGATAATGTGATGTGGTTTTTAAGTCCAGATCAACTTTCCAAAGTCTTGGTGTAAACATTATCCTGGATTCCTTATGCTTTTTAATGTTTTAATTTTGTATTGGTTCATTGTAGTCATACAGCTTAGTGGAGTACAAGATGGTAGAGGCATACATGCACACATCACTTATTTAGCCCTTCCGCAATTCCCGCCCATTCCCTCCCCCTTTCTTTCCTCCTTCTCATGTTTGGCCTAGTGATTTAGTTTGATATGTTTGTGAATGTACATTAGGAAATTTATCTTTTACCCTTCTCAATTCCTCTCAATTAGATCACCTTATTTGCTCATCTATGGTTTCTCCTTTTTGCCTAGATCTTCTCCTATGACCCTTTTTCTGCCTAGCTTCTACATATTAGGGAGCATAGGATTTTTTACTTTTTGTGACTGAGTTTCTTGAGTTCTCTGTATATTCCAGTCATTAGTCCCCTGTTAGAGGAGTAGCTGGCAAAAATCTTCTCCCATTCTATTGGCTCTCTGTTGAGGTTCTTGATAGTTTTCTTCACTGTACCAAAGCACTTTTTATTTTTTTTAATTTTTGCTCATTTGTTTAAATGATAAGGCAACTCTTGGATTCTGCTTTGCTTTCCCCCAAAATAACACAACAGATGTGATAAATGATGCATCATAGTGGGGAGTGCACTTGGAAAAGAATCATCCCACCCAGGGTCAAGTTGTGCTTCTCTCTCTCTTTCTCTACCTGGTAAACTTTCAAAAATAACTACTTTCTCTGAAGTCTTTACATTGGAAGCAATTGGCTTATTTGACTCCTAAATTTTCTTCTTCCACTGATAATTAAGTAGCTCAATGACTCTGATATTTAGAGTAGAGCAAACTTAAATTCAAACCCTTTAACAAATTTCTCATTCCCTTGAGTCTCAATGTTTCCAGTATACTATGAGAATTAAAGTCCCAAGCACACAGAATTGCCATGAAGATTAGGCAAGACAATGCATGTAAAGAATTTACAATAATTCTTGGTGCATGGTAAGCACTCAATAAATAGGACTTCTTTCTATTTTTATAATTATTTTTATCATTCATATATTCATTATTCTGCTGGACAATAACCAACCAGCCATTTAAGGGGAGATTCAGACGCGAGACTCAGAAAGAAAAATGACATGAAGAGTGAACTTCGCTCATGTTTGAATCATGGTTATGCCACCCACGGGCAAGCAGCAAGAGGAATTCAGAAGTGTACTGAGTGCTCACATCCCTCCCAGCTCGCCACACATTCTTGAGGTCTTGAAAATGTGTCTGAATTCCGTCCTTGGAACACTTACCTGGTTTTAGGGTTGGGCAAATTATGTAACCTTTCTGTTTGTTTTCTCAGTACTGAGAATTGAATCAGGGCCCTCTACCACTGAGCTACATCCCCAGCTCTTTTTAGTTTTAATTTTGAAATAAGATCTCAGTCAGTTGACTACACTGGTCTTGAACTTACAATCTTCTTGCCTCCACCTCCAAAGTAGATGGAATTATGGGCTTCTACCACCATGTCAGGCAAGCTAGATTTTTTATATATATATCTACAGAATGGAATAGTAATCCCTACTCCATATGGTGGCAGGAAGAATTAAGCAAAACTTTGTATATAAGGCACTAGACTCTAATCCATCCCATAGTAAGTGTTCTAAAAATAAAAGTTGCTACTATTACAATGACTGTTATTACTGCCATTATCCCTGGCGCTGCTTCTCTGCCCTTGCTAAACCCAAAGCCACTCAAGCCCTTGGTGTTTGCAGAGTATCGTGGGGGCCCATACTTCCTTTCTGCTCTATACCATCCCACTTGACAGGCCCTGCTCATTCCTCCTCCTCCCATTTTCTCAGCTTAGTTTTTACAGAAGTCCTCAGCCCGGCTGAGAAGAGCTCTTGTTTCATTTATGATTCATGAGGCATTGAGTATACAGATGGCATTATATAAATGTTTAATAATCACCATATGGTTTCCCCAGAAATTCTGTCACTCAGCAAGGAATACAGACTGAAGACTTTTCAAATGTGAAATGAATGAAAGGCAGACCTGTTCTTCCCGCCCACCTGGCTGCTGTCACTCCCTGAGACTGAGAGCAATGGTTCATATCAGGCTCATAGGCATGGTGTCAAGAGACCACCACATTTGGAGGTTATAAAAATATTAATTTCCCTTAAACTGGATATTACTCTTCTGTGTCAAATACAGTTGAGTCTATCCTGTAAAATTCCCATGTTCGTGTCAATTATTCTATTACAGGGTATTGCTTAGAGTGGCTGAGTGACCATGAGATAGGTCCACTCTCATCATGAGTGCATTCCTCCTGTATGCTCTCTTAAAGGTTTTGCAGTGACCTTCTATATCTTGGGCTCTGAGCTTGGGATGGGAATGCATATATAAGGAGAAGGTGGCACATTTGACAAATGGGAATCATGATTATCTGGCCTACTGACAGTTGTGGATGTGCTCTTCTGACCTGTAAATGTTGCAGCTGACTGATGACAGTAATTGATTGTGAAAACATTTGTCAATAGCCTTCTAATGAAAGAGCATGGCAAGGCAGATAGATGGCAGAGAGACTAGGAGCTGGGTGGTATTTAGTGAAGGAGCACTGACCCATGTCATGAATCCCACATCGCCATCTCTGAAATTAAAATGCAATTCCTCCATTCCACACTGTGTGACGCCTACTATGTGCTGGGTCAGAGATCTAACAGAAAATCTGGTGCTTCATAAATTGAATTTGACTCTCAGACTTGGACTGTAGGTCTTTCTCAGTAGATCTGTACCATTCTTTTGTGAAAATTGGAAACAAACTGCCAACAGTTAAAAACAGGAGCTTTCACATTAAAATCTGTTTCTAGTATCTCCTGGGAAAAAAATCACTGTTGGGCTGCACTAGTCCAGTATTTCTGAAGGGCAGCTGCAGCCTCCTAGAAATACACTATTAACTCCCAGATTTGTTTGTAGCTACACCAACCGTTTTCTATATTCATTCTTGTGTACTCTGTGGGTCTCATGGGATTTCTAATTTGAAATCCCTACTTTAGTCTCTGAAGACAAAATTGATAAAAACAAAAAGATACCAGGCCCTGTCCTGGTGGTATATTTTTTTAACTAGAAATATTTTCTTTATATTTCTAAACACTAAATATCTAGCAAACATAGAAAAATGGACTTTTTGGCTTACTATGGATTCTGAACAGTAAAGACACCCCACATCTATCATGATGGCTACCATATGCCAGTACCATTTAAAAAATCGTTACCAAACCCTGTCTCCAGTTGTAAGTGGGACTGTGGTTGGAGGGCTTCACTTGTAAGCCAAGGACCTTACGTGGTGATTGCTGGTGACCTAGCACTAGCTGTTCAGTTTCCTAAGAAGCCTGTTTCTGTGGAACCAACAGGGTAGGAGGTTAGAAAGCGTGCTGTAAGGGGTAATACTACACCAGGGCAGTCATCTATGATCACCAGTTCTACAAATAAGGTTTTACTGAAATACAGATATACTCACTCAGAATATATACCCAGGGCACTACTTTTCAAGCTGTGATCACTAGCCCATTTATTTGGAACTGCCTGTGCCTTGGTACTAATATAGATTCAAACACCCTAGTGCAGACTTCTTAACACAGACAAAACTTTCTGGTGGGAAAAGAGTACTGAACTTGACTTTAAATAAAGCCCAGGATCATTTTGATGAGCTCTAAGAGTTAAAATCTGTTTCCCTGAAGATAGCGGCACCCTTATACTGGGCTATGGCCACACAAACTCTAAAGGAGACAGAGCAGTTGTGTCCAAAACACTGCATGACAGGCCTGATGGGAGCTAGCAGCATGAATTATGAATCTCCTCCCTTCAGGCAAGAAAGACCTGAGCTAGTGTTTAATGGAGTCAAGATAAACTAGGCAACTCGGAGAGTTCCCCCTCTGTGCAGCTGCCTCAGGAGGCACTTCTCAGAATCGTTTCCTGCTCCAATGCTCAGACCATCCTTCAGCTAATGTGGTCCAGATGGATTCCCACCCACCAGTCATTACACAGGGATGTCCTGGTGGGTGTGCCCAGTGCAACTTTAATTCCTCTCTTATGGGTCCTTTCAATGGATGAAGGCACATGTGTATGGAGAACACTGACCATGCAGAACTCAGAGGGTTTAGGCAAAACAATTCTTTTTCTAAATTTACTTTTTATGTATTGTTCTCTTTTTGTCTCCAACTGCCCTCTTCCACCTACTCAGTAACGATTATCTTTCCCCTGCCACTGGGTGAAAATTAAGGTCATCTCATAGCTTTTCAAGCTTTTTATTTTTATAAGTCTCAAATGTACACTCTTCTCTAAGAAATTATTCATTTTAGTACATTCATCAAAGCTCTTGTCTTTATTTAAAAATGAGACTTTCCCTCCTCCTCTTTCACCCAACCTTTAGAGTCTGTGGAAGGCAGATGGCCTGCTTGGGACAAGGGCCACTCTTCATTTTCCCATTTGCAGTCTTCTCTGCTGGCTAATCATTGTTTTTTAATCCCCCTTCCCATTCAAATAAGCGTGCAAGGGTGGAAGCCAGAGAGTTCAAGGAAATAAGAAAAGTCTCATTGAGCTGGCACTCTTGAAAAAAAAAAAAAAAAAAAAAAAAAACACAGTTCTGCTCTCTGCTCTCTGGACCCTGTGGATAAACTGCTTCCAGTAGACCAGCTCCATAATGGGCTAAGACCTCTGCTGATCCTATCTACTTCAGCTTCAGTTAATGAGATATGGATGCACCCAAGCCCATGGTAGAAGGATCCCCCACCCTGTTACTATGTCTGCACTTGTGTTCAGGCGTGTATCAGTTTCTTCCAGGCTCACCCCTGGTACACACAATTCACAACTCTGCCTGGCTAGAGATCTGCTGGAGCCATAGATTTCTTGTGTGTTTAATTTTCTTAAAAGTTTCTTCTTCATTCTAGTTTTCTTCTTAGTTTACAAAGGTTGCTGGGATTTGTAGGTATAAGCCAAAGCAAGAAGGATAAGGAAGGCTATAGTTCTATGAGGAAAATGAACCCTATACTGAGGAGATGGTTGGAACCCCATGAGAGCAGCATCTTTGCCTGTGCACTCAGCTCCTACCCTGCTCAGGACCACACTGCTCACCAAGTCCTGTCCTTGATCTTTCAGCATTTTGTTCCTCTCTCTAGAGAAGCATCTATCACGCTCTTTTAGGGTCAGCTCAACAATGTCTGTCCCTTTGGGCCTCAGAGCTCCTCCAGAGAAGGAATTTTGTCTTATTTATTTTAGGAAGCTGAGAACCCCAAATGAAGAGTTTTTGTTAAATTAGTGAATGTTAGTGTTTGTTAGAGGATGGGTGGATGAATGGATGGATGGACTGATGGACAAACAGACAGGCTCACTTCTTATATAGCTATTGTGTGATGGTTAGAATCACACAGTATTTCTGGATCCTTTTAAAGCCAGATAGTAATCAAGGATTAATTCAGTTTCCATCCTCAATGACAGTAGAAACAACTCACAGTGTGATGAGATCTTGAAGTACACATGTGGTCACAAGAGGAATTTTCATATTGATTTCAATATGAGAATGTAAACTACATATAAGAATATTTATTTAATATGAATAGAACTTATTTTACTTAGGTTATGCTCTATTAAAGTCTC
Source organism: Muscardinus avellanarius (assembly GCF_963383645.1). Lineage (NCBI taxonomy): Eukaryota > Metazoa > Chordata > Mammalia > Rodentia > Gliridae > Muscardinus > Muscardinus avellanarius. Next base: position 14,873,800 of record NC_137789.1, on the reverse strand, counting down.
TATTCAAGACATTTTTAACTGAATTGCCTGAATAGATTCTGATTAGAATATTATTTTACTAACCAGCATCCAATTGGAGATTTTTCTTCAGACCCCAGAAAACTTCATCTAACTTAAATCTGAAAGAATATAAAATCTAGTTCCAAGGCAGCAAACTTTCTACCATGAAGACAGCAATATTTATCTTAGAATAATGCTAATTCCAAAAAAAGAAGAGAGAGAGGGAGAGAGAGAAAGGGAGGGAGAGACAGACAGACAGACAGATATGGTAACCTTATTTGAGTCTCTGAGTAAAGCAATACCTTGAGTCAAGACATATATTCTCAGACTCTGTGTGTGTCTTTTATATTGGCAGCTGAGTAAAACAACTTTTTTTTACTTGAAATCCAAATAGTCCTAAGAGATTAATTAATCTTTTTAGAAAATAGCTGGGTGTGGTGGTGCATGCTTGTAATCCACGCACTTGGGAGGCAGAGACAGGAGAATCGTGCAGGTTTGAGGCCAGCCACGCTGGCTTAAGAGACTATGTTTCCAAAAATAAAAAAAAAGTATTTTTTGATGGCTGAGTAAAATTCCATTGTGTACATATCCCACAGTTTTGTAATCCATTCATCTGTTGATGGACATCTTGGCTGGTTCCATAGTTTGGCTATCATGAATTATGCAGCTATGAACATAGATACACATGCATTAGTTTGGTAGTTTGGTTTCTTTTCTTTTGGGTAGATACCCAACAGTGGTATTGCTGGATCAAATGGTAGGTTTGTTCCCATTCTTCTGAGGATTCTCCATACTGTTTTCCAAAGTGGTTGCACTAATTTGCAATCCCACCAACAATGTCTTAGAGTTCCCACTTCTCCACATCCTCGCCAGCATCTGTTGTTGTGTTTTGAATGATGGCCATTCTAGTTGGAGTTAGGTGAAATCTCAGGGTAGTTTTGATTTGCATCTCTCTGATTGCCAGTGATGTTGAGCATTTTTTCATGCATTTATTGACCATTTGAATTTCTTCTTTTGTGAAGTGTCTATTTAGTTCATTTGCCCATTTTGTTATTGGATGCTTTGTTTTCTTAGTGTTGAGTTTTTTGAGTTCTCTGTATATTCTAGATATTAGTCCTCTATCATGGTGTAGGTGGCAAAAATCTTCTCCCATTCTGTTGGCTCTCGATTGAGGTTTTTGATAGTTTCCTTTGCTGAACAGAAGTTCTTCAGTTTCATGCAATCCCATGTATTGATTCTCCTTTTAATTTGTTGTGCCTTTGGGGTCTTGTTGAGGAAATGTTTGTCTGTACCTATGTGTTATAGTGTTGGACCTATGCCCTCTTCAAGGAGCTTCAAGGTCTCTGGTTTAATTTACAAGTCTTTGATCCATCGTGAGTTGACTTTTGTACAGGGTGAAAAAGTGGGATTAACATCCAATTTTCTGCATATGGTTAACCAGTTTTGCCAACACCATTTGTTGAAGAGGCTATCTTTTTTCCAGTGTATGTTTTTGGCCCCTTTGTCAAAAATCAATTGGCTGAAAGTGTGTGAACTTGTTTCTGGGTCTTCTATTCTGCTCCATTGGTCTATATATCTGTTCTTTTGCCAGTACCATGCTGTTTTTATTACAATGGCTTTGTAGTATAAAGTCAGGTATTGTGATTCCTCCTGCGTGGTTTTTGTTGCTGAGAACTACCTTGGCTATTCTTGGCTTTTTGTTATTCCAGATAAATTTAAGGACTGATTTTTCTATGTCTGTGAGGAATGATCTTGGTAGTTTAATGGGCATTGAATTAAATCTGTAGATCACCTTTGGGAGGATGGCCATTTTAATGATATTTATTCTGCCAATCCATGAACATGGAAGGTCTTTCCATCCTCTAAGATCTTCTTTGATTTCTTTTTTCAGTGTTTTATAATTTTCTTTGTAGAGATCTTTTACCTCCTTGGTCAAGTTTATTACTAGGTATTTTATTTTCTTGTGGGAGATCCTGAGTGGAAGTGTTTTTTGAATTTCTTTTTCAGTGGATTTATGGTTGGTGTACAGCAAAGCTTCTGATTTTTTAAGATTGATTTTGTATCCAGATACTTTGTTGAATTTGTTGATCAGTTCTATAAGCCTTTGGTTGAGTTTGTTGGGTTTTCTAAATATAGTATCATGTCATTTGCAAATAGTGAAAGCTTAAGTTCTTCTTTTCCTATTTGTACTCCTTTGATTTCCTTTTCTTGCCTTATTGCTCTGGCTAGAGTCTCTAGTACTATATTGAAAAGAAGTGGTTATAGTGGACATTCTTGTCTCATGTGTATCTATGTTCATAGCTGCACAATTCACCATAGCCAAACTATGGAACCAGCCAAGATGTCCATCAACAGATGAATGGATTACAAAACTGTGGGATATGTACACAATGGAATTTTACTCAGCCATCAAAAAAAAAAAAACTCAATTACATCATTTTCAGGGAAATGGATGGAACTGGAGGACATTATGCTAAGTGAGATTAGTCAGTCACAAAAAATAAGAAATCAGATGCTTTCCCTAATATGTGAGAATTAGGGAGAAATGAGTCATAGGAGGAACTCTTGAAAGAGGAAATCCTATAGAGGAGCAAACAAGACAACCTAAAGGAGGAGAAAAAAGGGAGGAAGAGGAAAATCTCTAAAACACACAATGTACTTAAACATATCGAAGTCAATCACTAAGCCAAGCAAGGGAGGGAGGGACGGGGAGGGAATGGGGTGGGAACTGGGTAGGGGTTAAATCAGCGAGGAGTACATGTTTGTACACACAAGTTTTTTACCCCAATATGTTGTATGAATATAATGCACCAAAAAAATTAAAAGAAAAATAAATAAATAAATAAAAAGTATAAAATAGGTCTGGGAGTGTATCCCAGAGGTAGAAGGGCTTCCAGGAACCCCAATACCACCAAAAAAATCATATATCTAAGTATGCATTCATATTTTTAACTCCTGTTACACATGTAGATAATACCAACTCTTGCATTTTGATAATTTTCTGCATGGACTTAGATGACCCACAAACAATAATGAATATCTACTCATCCAGGTGCTCCAGCAGGCCCTTGAGTGATAAAAAAAAATTATGTCTCTTTTCTCAAGGATCTCACAATTTTAATATGAATTAGATTTGAATTTTTTGTGGTACTGGGGATGGAACTCAGGGGCTTTCTACCTCTGGGCTACACTCCCAGACCTAATTTTATATTTTTTTTAGAAACAGGGTCTCACTAAGTTGCTGAGAGCCTCACAGTAGCTGAGGCTGGCTTCTAACCTGTGCGATCTTCCTGTCTCAGCCTCCCAGGTGCTGGGATTACAAGTGTGCACTACCACACCCAGCTTTGAGTGAGGTCATAAATGAACAAACAATTACTTTTCATTTATGGATAGTCTTTCTAATGTATAATCACCAAATGAGTTTGTAGATTAAGTGAGGGAATGGGTGGGAAAAGGTATCTTTTCCCATGTAGGCCATGTAGGCCATGAATTTTTATCATCTGAGACCTCTGAAATAATTCTGATGCTGGTACACCCAATCTAGAGCAATTAAAGTGGTCCAAGGCATTGGTATTTTTAGAGACCCCCTGAGGTGATTGTTTTGTGTAGCCATGGATTCCAGTCACCTTTCACAATTCTAACCATAGGAATGATGCTCAGTCCTCTTGTGCATCCAGCTCATCCTGGGATGTTGATGAGCATTACAATGCCAGGACTCCACTCTGATGTTCAAATTCAACTGGTCTACAGTGGGATCCAGGTATCAGTGGGCTTCAAAGCCCCCCAGGTTGTTCTAGTGTTCAGCCAAAGTTGAAAACCACCCACTGGTAGGGAACTTGCTCTGCTGGAGATGACTGCCAGATGCTACACATCCTGGAAGGTACATTTATATGCCTGGTTTCCTGTGTCCTTTCTCCCAAACCTTTCAAATAAAATAGTACCATTTTTTAGGTAAGAAAATAGATATTCTTAAAGGCCATATAACTTGCCCAGTATGACCTATGTAAGTGACAAGGCCTGAAATTTAAACCCAATTTTGTCTGGCTTAAATTCTCCTTACCACTTATTCATTCATTTGTTTATTGCCAGTTGGTCTGCTATTCTTTCAATAAATTTAGAAGTATGTGACTTAGCTCCCAGAGCACAGAGCTCCTCTAGAAATGAGGAGCAATCAAGAAGAAACCACCTACCTCCTTAGGAACAGAACCATAGAAGCCTATGTGTCAAAGACAAATCCTTGTGGAACAGACCAGTGTTAAGCTGGCCCATGTCCTTCAATCTGTGGATACAGCAGTTGGTAATTCAGATCTCTGCTCCAGACACGACACAGTCCCTGTGACTTCAAAGAATGCAAGCCACATAAATATGCTATGAGAAGTCAACTCTAGACCTCTAATTCAAAAGGCAAGCTATGTGCAAATATGCTGAGTTCCCCTCTACCCAAGTGGCTGGAAGATGGGGAGGGCGTGCAGATCAGGGTTGTCCTTGGGGAAGAAGTGCTTGGGAGAGGCTGAAGGGCACAAGCGGTGTCAGTGTGAGAAACAAGACTTGCCTCCCGGGCACCGGAAAGGAGTTTCTTTGTCTATCTTCTTCTCAAGAACAACTTGCCCTTTGTGATTACACCTGCCAGCGATTCCTGCCTGGAGGACTGGAAGAGCCTGTCATCTCAGCAGACAAAGGAAGACATCCAGCACCAGAGGCGGCGCAGCCCACAAAGGGGAAGAGGCCCTTTCCTCCCCCTCCTCTGGACGGCCTCCTGTTACAGGTGCTTCCCTGCCTCTTCAGAGACGCGTGCCATCCCGCCATCTGCCTCATGATGTTAGAATTCGGGGAATCTGTGCTCATCTTTGCTGTTCACACGCAGGATCTTTTGCCCAGCTTGCAGCAATTTAATTCCAACCTACATGTTCAGCCTCATCACTCGCTGCTACTCATAGTTAATGACCCTTCAATGGATTCGCAGCAGGCCCCTTACCTGTGGGCCTTCCCTACACAGTTCCCTCTGCCTGGAATTCACTTCTTGCTTCCTTCCTTTGGAAAACACCTATGTGCTTGTCAACTCTGCTAGGAAGACTTCCTGCTGTACTGCTGAACAAAGTCACTTTTATAACTTTCTTATTTAAAAAAAAATAATCTCCACTTAGCCTGGTGTGGTAGGCCATGCCTGTAATCTCAGTACTTGGACGCTGAGGCAGGAGGATCATAGGTTCGGGTCATGGGCAGCCTCAGCAACTTAGTGAGGCCCTCTGAAACTCAGTGAGACCCTGAAGTAGAATATCCCTGGGTTCAATTGCTGGTACCACACATGCACACAATCTCCTGTTTATTTCTATAATTCTGTTGCTATTATACTCACTTTGGGAGTTTATAATTAAATAGCCTTTAAATATTTGGTCCAATTGTAAGCTATTCTAGGAAATCTTACTGATATTCTTCAATTTTCATCTATAGCCATCCTCTTTGCTCCCATAATGCTACATCAGTGGTCCCCAAATGTAATCATGCAACAGAATAACCTGAAGACTTGTTAAAACGCAGCTGTGGGAGCCTCATCCCCAGTTAGTAATTTTGGCGTGGGGCCCACAAATTGACATTTCTATTACAGCCCCAAGGATGCCTATGTTGCTGGCCCAGAGATCACACTCTGGGATTCACTATTTTACATTTATTCAAACATAATTATATCATGTATGGTAAATTACCTATTTATGGTCCTTCCCCCATCACTCAACTAGTCATTAAGGCAATATCATATAATCAAAAATGTTTAAAATCCTGAGAGTATTAGTTGCCTATTATTGTGTGACAAGTTACCCCCAAACTGAGCTTAGAGCAACAAACAATTATTATCTCATCGTTTCTATGGGCCAGAGATTAACGATGGCTTGACTGGATGGTTTAAGCCCAAGATCTTCCGTGAGGTTTTAGTCAAGCTGCAGAATGGGGCTGACACCTCATCTGAAAGGTCAACTGGGGAAGGAGCCTCCTCTCAGCTCACACACGTGGGCACTGGAGCTCTCGATTGTCACTGGTGTGGCTAGAACTTCAGCTCTTCCGCATGGGTCTCACCATCAGATGCACTGATGTCCTCCAAATATGGCAGGAGGTTTCCCCAGAAGCAAATGATCCAAAAGAGACAGCACACGCTCAGCATGGAAGTCACAGTCACTTATCACCTAATCTTAGAAGTTATTACTTTTGCCATATGCAGTAAAACAGACCATCCCTCTCCCGTGTGGGAGGGGTCTACTCGAGGGTGTGGCTCCTAGGGGCATGGCTAATTAAATGCTGGCTGTTGCAGAGGGTAGTAATAGGAAATGAAGGTGATTCTTTTGTGTAAGTTGTTTAGAAATGATCTTTCTGATGAATTTGCTATGAAATGAAAACCTAAATTAAGAGAAATAGCCAGCTATATAGTCTTTATATAAAGACTAAAACTATACAGTCTTTTTATACAGTCTTTACATACAGTCTTTCTATAAAAACTGCATATAAAGGCTATACGGTCTTTATATAAAGACTAAAGAGTAGCCTATTCTGGTCACAAGGACAGCAAAGGCACCAAAGACAGAAATGAGCTCAGTTTATTTCAAGAAGAGAAAGTAGGCTAGCACCATTGTAGTGGAGGGGCAGATATCAATATTAACAAAATAAACAATAACATTTTTTCTTTTTCCTTTGTTGATGCTGGGGAGTGAACCCAATGGTGTTCTACCTCTGAGCTACACCCCTGCCCTTTTCATTCTTTATTTTAAGACAGTATCTCACTAAGTTGAAGAGGGCCTTGCTAAATGGTTGAGGCTAGCCATGAACCTGTCTCCTGTCTCAGCCTCCCAAATACTGGGATTACAAGTGTGTGCCACCATACCCAGGTAACCAATTGCATTTCTAAAGTACCTACTATGCTCAGGATCTTAATATGAAGAAGGTAAAGTACATTGTTTCTAACTTCAGGGAACTGACCTTTCAGTTGAAGAAACACTCTATGTTTTTCAATTAGCAGACTGAGAAAAAAAAATGTCTGGATAATTTAGCTTCAATATATTCCCATTACCACCCCCGCCATTTTTCCCTGTGTGAGTTCCAATTATGTTTCATCAACCCAGAAGCAAGAATTTGAGAAGAAAAAGTACAAATTAATTGAGTGAGGCAAAGGCTATGCTTTGGATTTATCAAATTTAATGAGCCAGGGCCTTTCCAGTGTTAGAGAAGATACAACCTAGAAACGTAGAGAGGCTGGAAGCCATTTGAGCCATCATCCTCTCATGATCGTTCATTCTATCTGTCCTATTCACCTCAAACTGGTTCTTGAAGGAAGAAGAAACTGAAATCAATGAGCTATAGAAACTAGTCCAAGTTGCCACAGCTTGTTCAACAGTACTCCATCCACTAATTCAATTACTAGACTTAAAGAACATTTATGGCAGGGAAAGTGCCCAGAGCAGTAGCGGAATGATGGGACTCCAAGCTCAGGACTTTTGTATCAGCCTGCCATCCACAGCCAGATGTGATCCAGAGGCTGCCATAGGTAGGAGGTGGAACAGAGAAAAGAGAGGCTCAGAAGCCACCTTCAGTATCACTTCTCTTCAACCACAGCCATGATGTCTGCATTCTTTGTTCCCCTGGGATTTTATCGATAAGTTTTTTGCTAAAAGAAGACTGAAAGTTGCTTCAAAACGCCACGCTTCCTTCTCTTACAGTACAGCTGAGAGACCAGCAAACTGTGTCCTATGGACCAAAGCCAGCCCACCACTTGTTTTTGTATCACCTGTGAGTTGAGAACGATTTCTGTGTTTCCCAATTAGTCAGGAAAAAGAGCAGAGGTAAGGTTTTGTTATGGATGAAATGTAGATGAAATTCAAGTCTCGGTATCAGTAAATAAAGTGTTATCACAACCACACCCATGCACTTCACTGTTGCCCAAGACTCTTTCATACCACAGTGGCAGAGCTGGGCAGCTGCAATATACCCTGCGGCTTGCAAATCTGAATTTATTTTACTTTTTGCTGCTTCATAGAAATGTCTCCAGACTCCTGGTCTAGCCAAGTGCTAATATGTGCCTACATCCTTCCTTTACACCTTCCTTCCTTCTCTTTGTTCTCCTTCCCAAAGAGCTTTATTACAGGTTTTTATTCAGAATATAGTTGGCTGGGAGCCTTAAGTCTCTGTGTTGAAGCTATAGCATTTAGGTATTTGGATCTGTGACCTAATGGCACCTGATACTATGGTCTCAACTTCCTATCCACACCATCTGTCTGCTTTTCTAATAGCATCCTATAGATTCAGGATAGCAGAAAGATTTGAGTGAATACCTCATCACTCTCATATCCCCAGACCCAGCAAATACAAGCATCTGTTAAATGATGAGTTGTGTTTTTCCTGTCCCTGTGGTCCATGAAAACATTGGCTATAGGAAAAACATAAGTAAAGTGCATGGACAAGTTCACCACCCACAGATACTCAAACTCCCAAACAGCTTGCTAGACAGGCAGAAATAGGAAGAGGAAGTTGAGAGGAAGTTGCAGTTGCTCTTTGGACGGGTGGGTTGTTAGAAAGGTTCATTGCTCAGTCACCTAGGACCAAAGGAGAGCAGGCCAAGAGCTCTTGCACACAACAGGAATATTAGCTACTGAGATTCATTTTCAAGGCATTTGTTCTCAATACTAAACAACGGTATGCAAACTAGACTGTATTGGGGTACTTATTTATGCCCACTAAATAATTTGCAGCAAAAATTAAAATGATGAAGATTAGTACTTGCAAAACTACAGGGGAAAAGGAATACAAATACATATGAAAATTCATTTTAGGGACCAAATCAGTAAATTAAGAGTCAATAAAGTTGTCTGAGAGTTGTCTTGGTTTATTTTGTGCCACTATACAGAATACCTGAATCTGGGTAATTTGTAATGAACACAAAATTATTTCTTACAATTCAGGAGGCTGAGAATTCCAACTCTGAGAAGTCAGCATTTAAGTGAGGCCTTTCTTGTCACATCACCCCATGACAGAAGGTGAAAGATGGATAGAGAAAGAGGAGGAGAGGGGGGCAGGAAAGGGGGAAAAGGAGAAGCCAAACATTCCCTTTAATAAGGAATCTACTCCTGAAGTTAAGAACTGCTCCCTAGATGACAGCATTAATTCACTCATGAGGGTGGATCACTCAAGTCCTCATCAATTCTCATTAGGCTCCACCTCCCAGCACTGTGGCACTGGGGATTATGTTTCCCACACATGGGCAGATAGTTTTAGAAGGACACATTCAAAACAGAGCAACAATTGCACATTTATTTATTTATTTATTTATTTATTTGCGAGATTGGGGATTGAACGTCAAGGCATTATATTTCCAAGTTATACTCTACAACCTCAGTTGCTGAGAGGCTCTCTACATTGCTGAGATGGGCCTCAAACCTTCAGGATTCTCAGCCTCCCAAGTGCTGGGATTTTAGGTGTGCACCACTGTTCCTGGCTCAGCAAAACCTTTTGACAATTGAATTTTCTTGGCAATTCATCCAAAGGCACAAATTATAAAAGAAAAAGGGAAAAATAAAAATATAAAGACTTGTGCAAAGAAATTAATTGCAATGTTTTAATTAAAGTAACAAAAAATCCCCAAACCTTCTGATAAGACATTTTGATTAAACTATAGTAAACTAGTCCTATGAAAATATCTTACAGTCATTAAAATGACCCTGTTGTAATAATTTTAAAAATCATACTAAAGTAGAACTATAGAATAGAATATTGTGTATATGTTTCAATTAATGGGAAAATATTCCCACAACTGACTAAAATTGGGATATGAAGTTTCTAACAGTTCTCAGGCATTGAAAACATGTGGGTAAATGTTTTTTTCTTAATTTTCATGAAATTTATTATACTATATAAAACCCTTTATATTATTTATAAGCCTATGTCTTCTTAAAAAAAAGATGAGGCAAGAGAGGAATATTTTTCTTATAACATTACTTTCAGGGACACTGAAGACAGCACTGCAGGTGACGGAGGAGGCCCAACATGCTGGGGCTACTCATAAGCACACCGTGCCGGGGTCCCCCGGGTAGAGCAAGATGGGCTCTACCTGTGAGCTCTGGTACTCGTGACATCAATAGAGACAGATGCCCCTGATGAGAGCTAGAGACAGGGCCACCGAGCAAGTGACTCAGCAGGGCCAGATGGTATTTATTCAAGGGCTCATTTATTTGGATCAACTAACGTATGAAATAGCAGGGATTCTGACAAGGACATGCAACACCTCATTTCCTTGAAGATTAAAAAGCTACAGACATAGGATCTGTCCTCCTCCTCTGAGAGCCTACAAAAGGCAGAATGAGGCTCAGAGGTGATCAAGCCTCCAAGAGACAGACAGAGACAGAAAGAGGTTTGCCCCAAGATACGTGTTCAGTGGTATCATCTCATGCCTCTCCCCCGCCACACACAAAGATATGTTGAAATCCTCACCTCCAGTCTTTAGAATGTGTTCTAACTTGGAAATAGGCTCATTGCAGATGTAACTAGTTAAGGTAAGACCAGAGTAGGGGAGGTGGAGGACCCTAATTTACCATGACTGGTGCCCTTGTAAGAAGAGAGAGATCCACACAGAAAGAGAATGCCATGTTTTGCACAGTCAGAAACATGTGCAAAGTGAATGCTGCATGACAGGAGAAACAGAGATGGGGTGACAAGAAAGAATGGTAAAAATTGCTGTCCATCACCAGAAGACAAAAAGAATCAAAGACGACAGACTTTCCTAAAGGTGTCAGAGGGCACCCGAGTGCTTGATGTTAGACTTCCAGTTCCAGAACTGTGAGACGGTAAAATTTTAAGCTACCCAGTTCATAATACTTTGTTTCAGTAGCTCCAGCCAGAAAACCAGTACATCCAGAAACCCTGTGGCTTAGGTCTTACTGATGCAGAGGCCAAGCAGAACCAACCTGGCAATTGGAAACCCAGCATAGGCCAATAAGAAAAGCAAACTCCAGTAATGTGGACACGGACAGAGGCACCATCTCCCTACAGCAGCATGCAGACATTTAAGAGCAGGGCACAGAAGAATGGAATGAGGGAGTAAGGGGAAACATGCCCAGACCACCACATTTAGTATGTAATATGAACAGTAGTTACAAACACAGATTCACAGTTCTACTCCCCGTTCCTCTTTCTAACTAGCTGTGGTATCTTGGTAAGTTATTTAACCTATCTATCTTGGGCTCACTTACCTCATCCACAAAATGGAAATAGTAATAGCTCCTACCTCACAGAACTATGGGAAAGAGAGAGAGACTTAATGCCTATAAAGTGCTTAAGAATGAACTCAGCACAGAGTTGGTATGTAATGTACATCACCTCTACCTTTCCATGTGTCCAATCACCACACTTTGTCTCTCAACTATTCTACAGTATCAATTTTATTAAGTTATGAATAAAGACTCTGAAATTTGAGAGGTTAAAGAGAACACCCAAAGACATGAATGAAATAAGACCCACCTGGATACTCCCCTGTGGTAAGAAAAGGAAATGGAGGACAAAGCATGAATGTGGGGTATGAGTCAGGATCTCCACACATGGCCAAGTGTCCCCTGAAAGTCAGATTGTCCCAGCTAAGAATTACTGACCTATATAATAGGATAATGCACCCATGGAGTTGATTCACTGAGTGATTCTGAGGAGCAAATTTGACAACTGTATTTTATCCTTAAAAAGAAACAGAATGCAGCCGGGTGTGGTGGCACACGCTTGTAATCCCAGCATTTGGGAGGCTGAGACCAGAGGATCGCTGTTCACGGACAGCCTCAGCTACATAGTGAGGCCCTACGCAACTCAGTAAGACCCTATTTCAAAAATAAAGAATAAAAAATTGGGCAGGGGTTGTAGCTCAGAGGTCAAATGCCTCTGTGTTCCATCCCCAGACCCGCAAAAAAAAAAAAAAAAGAAAGAAAAAGAAAGAAAGAAAGGAAGAAAGAAAGAAAGAAAGAAAGAAAGGGAATGCATTTGCCATTGTATGATATCAGAACACAAATGAAATATCATTTACTTGCTATCACTTGCCAAGTGCATAAAAAGGAGTTTAAAACACCCCTTCCCTTCCAAAAAACAATAGACACATAGGGGAGAGAAGAAAGGTAGAGATTCAATAAGCACTGTTGTGGTCCAAAGGCCTAGAAATCAATCGCCCTCAGTTGAGTCCATAGGGAACTTTATAAAAGAAATAGAATATGAACCTCTTAATGAAGGACGGAAATGGTTTCTGCAGAGATGGAGCCTTCCATAGAGGAGAAGATAGGTGTGAAGTCGTCACACAGTGGGCATTGGGTGAGGAAAAGTTAAGGCACAAAGCTGGTACAGATCTCCTGAAAGACCTGGTCTTTCTCTCAGTCTAGAACCCTTTACCCCTGTGGTTCCAAAATCAACTAATCTTCATTCTTGGAGACTCAGCCAAGATGTCATCTCTCCCTAGAAGACTTCTGTACATTCCCAAGTTTGGCAAGATACTGTTTCTCCTTGTTCTTTTTGTTCTAGGATATAATCAGTGTTTTCCAAGAGTGCACCATTAGCCTTTATGGTGAGCCACTTCACTGAGTGACTGAATGGTGCCTGCTTCATTGAGCCTGCTTCTTAGACATGAGAAGTCTGGCATCCTTGACTTCTATTCCTTAAATATCAATGAGACATCCCATCATTGTGACAATCAAGTCTCCACCACGATTTAAAATCACATCTTAATATTTACCACTTTGACTGGAATCATGTATTACTCCCAGAAACAGTAGGCTCCTTTAGTTCAGAAAATGAACTAAACTAAGATGACTCAATCATCTTGCATTTCGAGGACCTAGCCCAGGGCCTAGTTTACAATTACCCCTTGGTAAATATGTGGTGATCTAATGGAGCTGAACTTTTTCTAAGGGAACATCAGAAACTCGTCATTAGAGGAGAAATCGGAACCAGATAGTAAGGGATTTCAAATATGCTGAGGAACAAGGGTTTTATTATTTCAAGTAAAATCATATGAAATTGATATTTTTATAGATCAAAATGGCTAATGATCAGAAATTGTATATAGTCTGTTCTAATACAAGAAAATATTATAAATACTTTACTTTTTCATTAAGTTGAAATACTTTTTTAGGTTAAATACCTAGTTTTGATCTCATCTTGAGCAAAAATATTCAGGAGATAGTGGGCTAGATGTATGGAGTTTTATTTTATAAAATGTTAAATAATTTATAGCTTCTAATAATCAATGGTCATTCATGGATTGTCCAAATTATCATGGGCCACAAGTAGACACAACCTGCTATTGGAACTCTGCTGTGAGCAAGAGTCTGTTTCTGGATGGAGAAGGGGATGACACTGATAATAGTGAAATGAGTGTGAGTGTGAGGGATGTCTATAAGAGGAAGAGGAAAGGAGTAAGAAGAAACTACTAAGGACAAAGAAAAGGTAGAGAAAAAGAAGGCAAAATGAGAGCAAAGTAGGAAGATCCTGGGGAAGAAAGAAGTAAAAAATAGCAAGGTAGGAGAGCAAGGTTGCTGTGGGCTCCAATCTGCTCCTCTGTGTGGTTCCCGGGTTCTCCTCCAAAGCTGCCATCCTTTCAGTTCCCAGCCTCATTATCATGGTTGACATAGTGGTGCACCTGCCTATTTTTAGATGAAACTAATCATTTTCGTGGGTTATTTTTGGTTCAGATAATGGCTCGAGTACACAGCAGCTTCTTCATTAGCTGCCAACAGGAATGTAAACAAGGCTGAATCTCTGCTTGGCAACTTCTATATTCAGAGCTGCCATCATGAAGCCAAGTTCCCTGAGCAGCTACCTCTCCTGCAGCCTGCCAAGGATACGGAGGTTTAAGTAGTCCAGTAAAGGATGGATTGGAGGCAGTGCAGACCACTTTGACCTCCACCTTCCCAGGGTTCAATTTTCTTTAAGTCGAGAACTATTTAAGTGGGCACTATTGACATTTAGACTAGATCATTCTCCTTTGTGGGGTGTTGTCCTAGGCATTGTAAAATGTTTAGCATCATCTAACCAATAGATACCTCCAAATAAATCTGTAGACATTGTCAAATGCCAACTGGAGGATGAGCCAGGACATCCCCAATTGAGAACCACTGGTTTAAATCAACAAATTAAAGCTAAAATAGTGTAACTCAATTTATGGTGTCATAGACTTCAAAATGCCATATTGCAAAAATTGGAATTTCCAAACCATATTTTATATGCAAAAAAACAGAAGGCTTTTATTTGTCCACTCTTGCTTCTGTGTTGCTACTGAGGACCCATGAGAAACAGCTACTCCACTAGGCACAGGCTCCAGGCTTTGCCCTGGTGACCACTGCTGTCCCCCATCTCTGACCGTGGAGGATGCCTCTGCTCTCTCCTTACCTGCTTGCTTCTATGCATTATGTCCTACTCATTAACTACCCACAGTGGATCACAGAACCAAATGCAATTGCTCATTTGATTGTATCAAAAGTGCAAGGACACGAGGAGAGAACTATAGCAACAGGGTAACCACAATCCCTGCTCCAGCCTCCCTGGCCAGTGCTGGCCTGACTCTCTGGTTCTTTTTCCATCTCATCTTAGCCTTCCTCGAGGGGGCCAGAGTAGACCTGCTTTAACCCTGAAATCTCTCGAGTTAATTCTATTTCATTGAACTTTGATTAAACTGTGTCCCCTCCTTGCACATAAAGAAAATGTTTCCCTCCAATTTTACATTCATATCACTTCCCCAGTCCTTGCTCCCCACTTCTGGAGTCATCCAGTCCTAGGATGAGTGACATGGGGAACATATGTGAAACTCTGCTTTAGATACAGTAGTGTGGTATGACGTGCATCCTCAGAACCCTGTAACCCAGTGACGTCAGATATTAGATTGTTCCCATGCCCGGCCACATGAGGCATAAACAGAACAAGTTCAGTTTTCCTCAAGTTCTTCATCAAACCAAATTAAGCATTGGGAGACAATTCCATAGGCAAATTACAGTGATAAAACACAGGAAGATTTCATAGGAAACTAGGGAAAGGATGGTTGTCTGGGTCGAGTTGATAAAGAAGAATCCATGGTAGAGGTGAATTATTAGTGGCCTAATAAAAGATGAGCAGAAGTCAACTCAATCTTCCCAAAGCAAATATGTGTCATGGCAGAAAACAGAATGATCTATATAGATAGAATGACCTTTCAGATGTTCAAGGTTGTTACAGCACAAGTGTTAGCAAGAGGTCAGATTCAGGCCAGGTCAGAATCGACCTAAAGAGACCAGAGGACTCCAGAATCTGATGACTTGACTTAGAAAATGACCCCCAGGTCATGCTGGGCCACCCTCCCAATGTGCCTCTGTCACGCATTACTTTTGAGATGCCCTAGTCAAACTAGAGTGACACCAACTTCAGTTTCCTGAGTAACTTATCCCAACCATACAGAACTTTTCCCAACTGTGGGGATAAAAAAACTTGTTTTCTTGTATATGGACTTGTTTTCTTGTATATGTCAGGTCAGAGTAAAATGAGACCTTAATATAAAAATGAAGGCAAAGAGGTGGCGGACACTGTACTGGACATGAGAGAGCTTGTTATCTCAGAATGTCTCTTAAAGGAGCCTCATCATTTCCCACATTTTGGAAACACAAAACTCACACAACTCAAGCACTCAAGCCAAGTGTCATGGGCTGAATGTCTTTGTTCCTTTAAAATTTACATTGAAATTCTAACCCTTAATGTCTTGATTTTAGGAGATGGGGCCTTTGGGAGGTAATGAGGTCATGGGAACAGAGACTTCATCAGTAAAATTGATGCCCTTATAAAAAAGGCCCCACAAGGATCTTTAGTTCTTCACCATACGAACACTCAGTGATAAATTGCCAATCTGCAGCTCAGAAGGGGTCCCTCCGCAGAACCAGCCATGTTGGCTCTCTGATCTCAGACTTCCATCCTCTACAACTGTGAGAAATACATGCTTGCTGCTTACATCACCCAGCCTATGGCAATTTGTTATAGCAACCCCAAAGGACTAGCAGCAACTCACAGTATTCCTACTCTCCCAGACCACTTTGGACTCCCAGTTCCCACCATCTCTCTGTCTAGTCCTGAGCATAATGAAGGAACTTAAAGAGACAGCTGTTGAGCGTCTCTTCTGATACTTGTCCAGTGCTGGTGCTGATATCTCCTCTTAGCCTCAGCCTCCTGGAAGGTGATGGCTTTCAGATAGAAATTTCTAATCTAACTTACATGTCAGATGCCAATAATACCTTTAAAGAAGACATAGAAGGGGAAAAAAACAAATTAGGTTATCCCAGTAGGCTCATCAGAAAGACAGGCATCCCTTGCAGAGGGTACCTGCCACAAAATATATCTCATTAAAGGAAGCCTCCATAGAAGGACAGTGCGACTAAGTGCTACCAGAGAGTTTATTTACATCCCAATGGGCATCACCGGGTGCTCATGTCACTAACCTCTAAGCATCACTGGACAGCTGTGCACGCCTTCCTCCTTGAGATACTTTCTTCTCCTGGCTCTGGGACTATATGTTCTCCGGGTTTTGCTCTTGCTGCCCTGACTGCTCTTTCAGGATCTCCTTTGCTGGGTCCTCGTCTTCTTCACAACTCTTAAATATAGCCATTTTTATGGCTTTCTTCTCATCTTACATCTTTCTTTGAACAGCATCCAAAACCTTAAATAAGATCTCTATGCTGGCTAACTCTAGTTTTGAATTCTCCCTTGATCTCCAGACCCAAATTTTCAAATTGCCCCATTCCTATACTTCATAATCTTACTGAATTTACTGGAACAAAAGCAGAACTTTTCCTCCTCCACTTCACACTTGATTCTTTCCAATTTGCCCCATAAAATTTAATGATATCATTATCTGCTGAGTTACTCAGACAATAAGCCTAAAAACATTTTTTTGAGTTTGTTCCAACACTATATATTGAACCCAGGGCTTTGCACATGCTAGGCAAATGCTCTATCTCTGAGTTACATTCCAGCCCTGGGCCAGAAATCTGGGAGTTCTATTTTTTAATGCTTTTATTGGTGTTTTGTAATTCCGCATCGTAATGAGGTTCCAAGTGGTAGAAACATACATGCGCATGGCACTTGGTATGTTTCCCTCCATATCCGACCCTACTTCTCCCCCTCTCAGTACATATTATTGAGATTGGTACTGATAATTTCATATATGTACATTGCATTATTTCAACTGTTTCTTCCATCAAATCTCCTTTTTTTCCTCTTCTAATAACCTTTCTCTCTTCTCATTTATCTGAAGTTCCTTTTATTTTCTTCTTCTTTCTCTCTCTCTAACACTCCAAACCCAAACCATCAGCAAGTTCTATTGAATCTGCCTCCAAGGTACACTGGACAGGCCCCTCCCTACCACCTCCTCTGCTAACAGCTGAGTTCCCACCAGCTCTCTCCTAGTCCCCCTGACTCAAG
>NC_137789.1:14708864-14851364 GCF_963383645.1 Muscardinus avellanarius | reverse complement strand
TCCTCCACTGTTGAATTCGAATTGACCACATCATTTATTTGGCTAAATGTTTCATTGATTTTCTTTTTTTTTTTTTTGGTGCATTGTAATTAAGTTCCCTTGATTTTTCTCCCAGAGGTACCATCATCACGCTGCATTCTATAGTGACTTTCCCTGAGTTTTGCTTGTTCCTGCTGGAGAAAGCAGTTCGTCTTTGGGTTTCTAACCCTCACAAAGAACAGTGAAAGCCTTCTGGAATTTGACACCTCCTCACTGTTGTGTCCATGTATGCAGCTGGAGGAAGCTGCACATGGTTTCTGTTATTTATTATTATGCTGACTGACCTGGTTGCTGCGTTGTGGAGGAGGAGCAGGAGGGGAGAAAGGATTCGGCAGTGCTGGAAGTCAATGGAGGCTGGTGCAGTGTCACCCTGAAAGAGACAAGAGCCACATCCTTAGCCAGGTGTGGTGACACACACCTATAATCCCAGTACTTGGGAGGTTGAGATAGGAGGCTTGCAGGTTTGTAACAGTCTCAGTGACTTAGTGACCTTGTTTCAAAATTTAAAAATAAAATGGACTAGGTATGGGGTATAGCTCAGAGATATAATACCTCTGGGTTCAGTCCCAACCTCTCTGGTCTCGGTACTCACAGTTTCTTTTCTGTACATTTCTAATAATATATATAATGTATAGGTGTTCTTTTATACATCCAAGTATATGAAATATAAATTTACATATTTTCAACAAAAAAATTTCTGTGAACTCATCACTAAAGGAGACTTTTATTGAGCTTTATTTGGGGCCAGAATGCTGACAGACACCCTAACATACATGATCACATTTTCACTTTCTGGGATTTCTAGTGGTAAGTATAGTTCTTTTTCTCAATTTACAGAGAAGGAAACTAACATTTGGAGATTTGTTTTTAATCCTGCTCTTGGCTTATAAGTGGCAAAGTTGGAATGTAAGGCCAGGTGTGGCTCACTGTACTCAAAAGTTCACTATATTAAGGAGGAGAAAGGAAGACAAAGTGGAAGGAGGAGGAAGGGAATCACTTGGGTATTGTGGCAACTCTTATGTATGCACAAAACAAGCTACAACTCAAACTCACATTTTTGGAGGTTTTTGTGGTACTCGGGATTGAACCCAGGGGCCATTCTACCTCTGAGTTACACCCTTATCCAACCCCTTACATTTTTATTTTGAAACAGGGTCTTGCTGAGTTGAACCCACTGTCCTGTCTTGGCTTCCCAAGTACTATAATTATAGGCATGGGTCAATGGACCTACTTCAATTCCTATTTTAAGTCCCAAGAGTTCAGTCTTTGGATCCATTGAAGATGGAAGAAGATACATTATGAGAAAAGAATGTCACTGAAGGCATAAATAGAGGATAGCCTTGGCTCTTCTATCCTCATCAGGAAGATGAAGACCATAAACTGCAAGGTAGCAACAGGAGAAGTCATTGTTCAGAGGAGGACAGACTGATGCTTGACAGCTCCCATCCCAAAAGATCTGAGCCCTTGGTCCAGGTGAGCTTGAAGCAGCAGCCCCAGCCAAGGAGTCCTCTCCACCCAGTCAATGCTTCTCATCCTTCGAGACCCATGTGAAGTTCCTCTTTCTCCAGAAAGCCTTTCATGAAAACCCCAGCCTGCAGTGTTCTCTCCCTTGTAAGTATAGAATAGGCAATTGTCAGTGTTTACTAAGGGTTCACTATGTTCCAGGCACTGCATTAAACCCTTCCCATATTTTTTTATTATTTAGACATCATATTTTTATTGCCACACCATCTTTGGAGGAAGTCCCTTTTTGTTCCCATATTATGGAGGCTATAACAGTCAAATAATTTCCCAATGTCACTTCACTCCCAAGTGGCAGAATGAGCTAGCCCTAAGCCCAATTTTATTTTCCTATAGAGCAGTTTTCCTAGTGGCTACTGCTTGGAGATTTGGTCCAGATACTGTAGGAGCAAGAATGGAAGGAGCCGGTGAACAGCCTGAGGTCTTTCTAAACAGCTGTGTAGGAGTGAGGAGAAGAGAGAGTAAAATCTCTGTGCATGGAAGCTTGACCTACTCTCAAAAGGACTCTAAGTACAATATCACGGTCACTGTCTATGGAAATTGGAGGTGCATATCTGAGGACCAAATCAAATTTCAATTTCAAGACATTTCATGAGACAAAGTGTGAGGCAACAATTAGTAGCTAAATAAAAATGTGAGAGCATAAATGTAATCCTTTTTAAACTGATGAAACAAGAATCGTGCAGGCTCCCATTTCTTTGTGTAGTGTATAGCTGCCAGTTTGAAAAGAAGGACATGAGGAGAGTAAAAATACAAGATCCATGGACCAGTTGATCGATGGTGATGCTTCAGATCCCACAAATCCCTCGGCCCTTGGTATTAGCCCTTCCCCACCAAAACCCAGGCGGTCAGGGTGGAGTAAGGGAAATGGAAAAGGGCCCCTGCTCTCTCCACACAGTTTCACTCCTCTATGAATGAACTCGAGATAGTTCTGCTAAAAAGAATTTTATTTCCCCAGACTCATGGTCCCTCTACTTTTGCCAAAATATATTTCTTAAATGTTCCAACTTTAAACACACACAACATCTCTTGGTATTTTTTTTATAATACTAGCTATAGCTCTTGTCTGAATTTCCATCTCCAATTAAGACTTCACACTTGATAGATAAGTGCTGACGCATGACAAGGTAGAAGCCAGTCTACATTTTCATCTCCCATGGGCATATCTGCAAGACACTGGGTCAAGTGTCAAGTACTCTGGGCTGTGTTCTACAACCACTGCCTAAGGAGATCAAGCACTACTGGTCCCTCCCACCCTCTCTCCCCCTTTGCCTTCCCTGCTCCAGTTGGAATTTTTCTCCACAAGTCCCTCTGAAATACTATTCAGATCTGTCCCTTTCTCCCAGCCTCCCCTGCCTCCTGCATCCAGAACATCTCAAAGAGCATCATTTCAGCCAGATATTGTTTCAAAATAAAAATAAAATAGGGCCGAGGTATAGCATGAAGGTAAAATGCCCCTGGGTTCAATTCCCAGTGATACACACACACACACACACACACACACACACACACACACACACACAAAGATAAAAAAGTGTCATTTCTAATCCACCCCACACACTGCTACAAAAATCACTTTATACTGTATAAATCATACTATAATGTTTTTTTCTGGTCCAAGAAGCACAGTGGTCTCCTAACTGAATACAACACAAAGACCATCCTCCACAGCCCTTCACAAACTGCCCCCTCATACAGTGAATGTGCACCTGCACCCTGTGCTAAGCTCCGCCCTGTGCCACACACTGGAAGCGTCTGCGGGTACCACGCAGCTTGAGCAAGCCCCTGCCCCCAAACAGCAGGCAAGGAAACAGTCTTCTGCTCTGCAGTGGTGCTACACAGGTGTACTGAAGGAGTCCTTGGTGGCTCTCAGGAAATCAGCAGAGAAAGAACAAAGGAG
Organism: Muscardinus avellanarius; assembly: GCF_963383645.1. NCBI lineage: Eukaryota > Metazoa > Chordata > Mammalia > Rodentia > Gliridae > Muscardinus > Muscardinus avellanarius. The sequence continues at coordinate 14,847,904 of NC_137789.1, read as the reverse complement.
AGAAGAAAAAGTAGGAAAAGAAATGGGAGGGAAAGGAAAGGAAGAAGGAAAGGAGGTTGGAGAAGGACAGAAGCAAGGAGGGAATAGGGGCTGGGAAGTGCTTTGATCTTCCAGTGTTTCACTGGAACATATCCTCCATTGTGCCAAAAAAAAAAAATCTCTTGTGCTCATATTGCAGAAGCTATAAAGCTGATGCCATTAACACCGTGTTTCCTGACGGGGCTCTCACGCCACAGGAGGCAATTTGCCATCACATGGGATGAGTGTTTTAAGTTGTAATAATTACATATTTTAATTTGTATGAGTACTAAATGTCTAGCCTTTCAAACCCATGCTTTAATTGATACTATTGCACTGCTGCTTAGAGTGAATTTAAGCACATTACAGCCAAAAGTGTTGTGTGGGAGAAGAGGCCAGGGTTAGGGCCTAACCTAGATAAATTAACCTAGAAGACTGTAGAAGCCAGGCACACCATTGACGCTCAGCCAACCTGCCCAGCACGTCTAACAATCTGTCCCCACTCAGCGCTAGAAAGTGTGCCTTAAGTGAGTTATTAACATTTCACTGCCGTAAGCTAAGTTGATCTCTAGAAAAGGCAGCCTGATCAACTGTATTTTTAAGCAAACTTTGTCATTTCCACCACCACACGTGTGCAAAAAAAAAAAAAAAAAAAAAAAAAAAGCTTATGGGCTGAATTCTCCAGCCTACATCTCAACCCCCCAAGGAATCTCATTTGAACCCAGTATCATTTCCACATAAGCAATAAGAGAAGAAATGGTGCAATAACCCATTAATATCTTTCTTGGCAGAACAAACACACACACACACACACAAAAAAAATGTGTGTGTATAGATTATATTCAAGATGGGATCATACCTCATTGTAAACAGTACTCCGAGCTCTGCTACCTGCAGGGTATTAGCCTTGGGAAACCAAGAGCTTCCAAAAAGAAAATGTCCAACCTGCTCATTATCCTGCAAATAAATGACTTTGTTCACCTCCCTCTTTTTCTCATGCTTGATTTTCCCTCATATTGTGCCAGACTTCCTGTACCCTGTTATTGTAGGATGCTGTTCTGACCTGCTACAACACAGTAGAGGATAGTTCGGATAGTTCAATGAATATTGACAGAGAGTGCCGTAATCACGACAACACTGTGTGCTCAAGAACAAGCCGAATGCCCCCTCTTTGCCCCCTCTTCCTCTCTCTCTCCCTCTCTCTCTCTCTCTCTCTCTCTCTCTCTCTCTCTCTCTCTCTCTCTCTCTTTCTCTCTCTCTCTCTCTCTCTCTCTCTTAGATAGCCTGAGGCCAGACAGTGATATATTTCATTAACCATCAGTACCCCAAAGATGCCTGATCATCCCCAGCTGAGCACAATCCCTGGGGCCAGAGAAGGAAGCCCCTGGGCTCCAGGCTGTCCCTTGCAATCATACTCAAGTAAATGGTCAGACTGCTCATCACTTCTGGGCCTGGATGATTCTCCACACCTATAGGAATTCATCATTTGTCACTGCCAAAGCCACTAATTGAGTAGAGAGTAGAGATACGCAATTGATTTAACCCAAGACTTACCAGCTGTTGGATGCGATTCAATCATGACTTTGCAGCATCCCTGTCACTTTCTAGTACAGAAATTGCTTCATGTATTAGGCACAATTTTACTTGGAACTGGTAATGAAAGTTTCTTCCTGGCTCTCACCCTTCAACTGATTAGTAAACTTTCAGTCCTCCTTTGGATCTCTATTCATAAAACACATCTTCAAAGAAATGGCTCCTGTCCCGTGCAGGCAGGCTATATCTGAAGCCTCTATTAGAAGATTTCTCAGCACCATACAACTTTCTTTCAAAACCAATACTTTGCCAAAATGTAAGTGGGCATTGACTGATGTACTATTTGAATGATATGTGTTCCTGTAGGCAGGTTCTCCAGTTGCCTATGCCTCTGTCCAGGAACCATCAGGCTTAATACACAATATATTCCTCCATTAATAGTTTACTAGAAAATACGTGAATGAGTGAGCAAATTAAAAGTTGCTCCCAACTCAGGCATAATACCAAAAGACATCAATGATCGGAGATCAGAACAGACTTCCTCCTCTCCTCGTGGGCATGCAGCTGCCTTTTATTTCCCATCTCCCCCTGCGGTGAAGTTGTGGTCCTGCGACTTTCAGGCCAATGGAAACATGACTTCCAGGTCTAGCTCATCACCATCTCCAATATGCTTCTCTCTCTATGGCCAGAAGGAAATATTAAATATAGTAGGGCTCAGTCTGCTTGTGTCCCTCAACAACCACACAGAGTAGAGTCACCCAAAGACATGCTCACCCATCACCAGATCTGTCATGTCAAACAGAAAATAAACTTTAATACGTACAAACCTCTCACAGAAGGTCCGTGACTTATGCCGGTTCACTTGTGAGTTTTTGACTTCACAATAAAGTAAAACTTTTCCTACACAAGCATTCCACTAATCACTTTCAGTACAGCATTTGAAAATTTGCAGGATATTCCACACTTTATCTATTAAACTGGCTTTGTGTTAGATGATTTTAACCAACTGTAGGCTAATGCAAATGTTTTAAGCTCACCAAAAGAGACTAGACAGAGCAATGTTCTGTAGCTTAGGTGTATTAAATATATGTATATTTTTTAAGTACTGGGGATGGAATCCAGGGGCATTCTACCTCCAAGGTATACCCCTAGCCCTATTTTTTATTTTTTTTTATTTTGAAACAGGCTCTCACTGGGTTGCAAAGGTCCTCACTAAGTAGCTGAGGCTGGCTGTGAACCGCAATCCTCCTGTCTTAGCCTCCCGAATGCTGGGATTACAAGCGTGCACCACCACACCCAGAGTATTAAATATATTTTTAATTTTTGATATTTGCAACTTACAATAGAGCTCTTTTATGTCATCAGTTAGTGCTTTTTGAATTATTATAGCTCTTTCCGGTGACTTTTAACTAGAGATGAATTTGGAAGTCATAAAGAACTCTAATAGGAGAAGAAATGGTTGGAGCAATCTTTCCAAGTGACCGAGATATTTCCACCACCGTATGCCCCTTTACAATCACTGTCCTGCACACATTTTATAGGAGCAGAGATGTAGAGACATATCGGACTAGATGAAAGGATTTGTGGATGCTGGAACACATACATTTACCCGCATGTGTAGACACTGGAAGCAAATACTGCAGAAGTCATGATTCATCACAGTACTGGCAAAGAATGAGTTTCTTTTTCTGTTCTTTATGCGTGATTCAGTTTCCATGTTTGACCTGCATTTTATCACTACAGCAGCCGTATCACTCCAAATAGCCTGCAGGGGGCACTAGACTAGGAGTTAGAAAACCAGATTTCCCAGCTCCACCCCTGACCAGTTGTTTGACCCTGGGCAAATCGTTTACCCTTTCCATATCTCAGGTCCAATCCATAAAACAGAAGGATGAACAAACCCTCCTCCTACCTCTAAGGGGTGTAGCCAGAGTTAATACCCTCATCGTACTTTGAGCTCAGCAGATGAAAGGCACTGAGAAAAGTACAAAGAATTTTTATGTGCTATTGACTTTATTTTATTTTCTGTGGAGGAGGGAGTCTGTCCCAGCTGGAAAGCTGCTTTCTCTGAATCAAAGGGCAGGAACCCAGCAAGTTTCTCAGGATTGGAGCCTTCGACTGGGCTGTGTATACAGAAAGTACCAGCCAACCCCACAGTTCAGTTTCCTTTAACCTGGCCCTCCAGGCAATAACTGTGCAACTCTGCAGTTTAACAATGTATTCTTTGTCCCTCAGCTGCTCTCATTTCGCAACTGCCCAGGTAATATGTTGGGGCCTGTAGGAAGAGTCAAATAGTTAACAAGGGAAGTACTTGGCATGCCCTACATAAGTTCTTCCAGCAAGTCCCAACAAGACTGATTCTCTCTCTCTTGTTTCTCAACCTACCCCCAAAGTATACAAGTGTCACCATCAAGAATGGGCCCTCTTTCCCAGCACCTGTAATATCAGTTTGGCCTTTATTGATGCATTGACGAGTTGTGTTTTGTTTACGGTTTTATACCATTTATTTTCCCAGGGATATCATGTTTTCTAAAGAACCCTCGAGTTTGCGTCAGCTTTTCAACTACCAACAGCATCGTTTCCGATCTTATTAAGCCCTTAATATGGTATGAATAGGAAAGCTATTGGACTACAGAGCCATAATTTTCCCTGAGGACATCATCCATCACCAAGCTTTATGTGGTCCCTGAACCTCTAAAAAAGTGTCGCCTCTCTGGGGGCATCTTTGCTGAGAGCTTTCTCTGGCAGGTGCCAAGAAGCCAATGCATTAGACAGGGCTTAGCAGGGCATTTTCTAACCATTACAAATTGCCTAGTCTAGCATCTCAATTTCATCTTCGTGATGAGCCTTAATTAAATTTGTCGGGGTTTGATCCTTTATCTCCAGATGTGGCACTGACATAAATAACATGTGCTCCTAGTTCTTGCTGGGCTCTGGGCTCAGCTAGGACAGATGTGGCTTTTGGAGTACCATCCCCAAGGTATCTTGAAGGTGCTTCGCTTCTCCCTTCCTACTCTGGGAAGAGAGCCGAGGTGCTGCTGATGCATTTTGACACAGTGTTCGTCTGCATTCACCATTCAGAAAGATGTCTCGACGAACCAAAGGCACTTCTTCAATATGTCTCAAGTCTGATATGCTTCAATAAGGTTTCCTTTAAACACACATACACACACACACACACACACACACACACACACACAAAACTGAAAATGTTATCAGGGTTTGCCTTATTTGACTATAGTATTCCAGGAAGCTGTCCAAATAACAAAATCTTCTCCCAGTAACTTCTTCCTGGTTTCTCATTCCGGGTTTGCTTTCCTCCTGTCTATTAGCGCCTAGAGGAGAGGCCTTCTCACTGTAGGTCTTTAGCTCCTAACAGCCTGGGCTGATTTCAGCTGGCTGGAGGCTGGGGGCCAGGCTCCTGAAGGTTGGTTGATAAAACCCACGGCAAAGTTTCCTCCAGGACTCATTCATAGAGCTCTGTGCGGACTTCCAACCTGACTTTGGCTCAAATGTCACTGATGTCCAGAGCAAGTGCTCAGAGGAGATTTTCCTTCAGGCAACAGAAGTCAGGGAAGAGAGCTCAGGCATTTGAAACCATTAGCCCTGGGCTCTAGGATTTGATCATGACTTGATCTCAGATACCTTACTTCAGCTCTAACTCCCATTTCTTTATCTGTGAATCAGGGACGCTCACATGTCCCTCCCAGGATAGTGAGAGGCACGCACAAGTTCACTTTCGATTCTCCGTTTCAAATGACAAGCATACCAGGACACTGAGGTGGCCCTGCGCTGGCCCTTCCCTCAAAGACTGCACAGTGTGGTCTACACTGGTGAGAAAATCCCCTTCTTAGGGGAAGTCTAATTGCAAGGAAAAGCAAGGTTCTTATCACAAGTTGTTTTTATGCCCAAAGCTGGGAAACTGAGGGCTGCCTGAGCTGAGAATTTGCAAGGTAGATGCTTAACTAGGATGTTATTAGAAGCCTGAGCTCTAGGAGGAAGATTGAAAATTGCCCCCAATTCACAAATAAAAAAGCTGAAGTTCAAAAGGGTTAAATACCAGTCCCAAGTTCACCAATCCCAGGTTCTCAATGGTGTATCTTCAAACAAGGCTACAGTGCATGCATTCACGTCTGGGGGGCTTCCCCGGCCTCACCCTGTCACCAGCGGCATTCAAGATATCCTCCAGTTTGTTAAATATTAGCAGGCTAGTATAGGAACAGCTGGTACCTTCTCTCCTCCCTTCTCCCATCATCTCTCTGACCCAAGATGGATTGGTCACTTTCCAAAACCTCCACATGTCTGGCCCTCTTTGAAATCTCATCAACTGGACTTCTCCCTGTGGTAGGCTTTTCACCCTTTTCCGACTGGCACACGTCCGCCAGATGCTCAGAGACTTCACAGAAACAAGCAGAATCCAGGTGTGTCGGAAGGCTGCACGAAAAGATGCAAGGCCTTAGAATCCCAGGAAGGCAACTCCACCCTCTTCCCTTGCTCCTGTCTCCTCGGTTTTCCAGAGAATCCTGTTTGCTCGGTCACTCTGGGTTCAGGTTCTTTCTTCACATTCTTCTCCCCGGACCACAAGTAACTTCCTCAGAGACAAGAAACAGCCATTTTCCCAGTGTGGTGGTGCACACCTGTAATCCCAGTACTTGGGAGGCTGAATCAGGAGGATCGCAAGTTCAAAGACAGCTTCAGCAACTTAGTGAGGTTCTTGGCAATTTAGCAAGACCCTCAGCAACTTAGCAAGAACCCATTACAAAATAAAATTAACTAGGGATAGGGGTTGCCCCAGAGGTAGAATGCCCTGGGTTCAATCTCCAGTACCAAAAGAAGAAAGAAAGAAAAGGAAACAACCACTTTTTATCTCGGTGCCCCAGCACCCAGCCTGGCAGACGTCAGGCATTCAATACACTGTGAATGCAAAAGCCAGGTAGGAGCAGGAAGTTGTAAAGAAAATGTTTTCTTTCTTTGCCTGGGAGAAAAATATGTTATCTCTGCTTTACCTACCTTTCTTCACCAGCCTTATCTGAATTTTCTGAAAGTCAAGAGACCTTAAATTTTAGTTTCGACAGGATGGCTCAAGCTAGCATAGATATCTCCATTAAAAACTTCCCTTTTACAGCTAGAGAGGGAAAAAATAAGAAATCTCAAAAAGATAGAAGGGAGATCAGAGGGAAAGGGATGGGGATAAAGGAAGTGAGGAGGAGAGGGAAGGGGAGGCACTGAGGAATGACACTGGTCAAATTGTGTCATGTGCGTATACAGATACATCACAAATAAATCCCACTCATGTCTATTTCTTTGTGTGTGTGTGTGTGTGTGGTACTGGGGATGGAACTCAGGGGAATTCTACCTCCGAGCAACACTCTCAGCCCTTTATTTGGAAACAGGGTCTCACCGAGTTGCAAAGGGCCTCACTAAGTAGCTGAGGCTGTCCACGAACCAGGATCCTCCTGTCTCAGCCTCCCAAATGCTGGGATTACAAGCATGTCTCACCACGTCCGGCCTCTTATATCTAATTCTTTTTTTTTTTTTTTTTTTTTTTTGGTGGTACTGGGGTTCCTGGAAGCCCTTCTACCTCCGGGCTACACTCCCAGACCTATTTTTACATTTTTATTTGGAAACAGGGTCTCCTAAACCAGCGCGCGCGGCTGGCTTCGAACCTGCGCGATCCTCCTGTCTCTGCCTCCCAAGCGTGGGGATTACAAGCGTGCGCCACCATGTCCGGCCTCTTATATCTAATTCTAATGCATCATCATATAAAAAAAAAAACTTCCACAATCCATAAATATCCTCCTGCTCAATGCTGAAAGGTCAGCATCTCACTAAAGCTCACCCCTGCTGTATTTGGCGACTCGGCAGGCCTGCCTGGGGCTAAGGAGTTCTGCACTCGTCCAGGAATGCACACTTTGTAAGATTGCATTGGAAAGAGGCACTGGCCAGATGGAAGGGGAATCAAGCTGCAGACGTGAGAGAAGCCAGGCATAGAACCAAAGACACAATGGCCTGCCTCTCATCCCTATGCATCAACCCTTTTCCTTGTGAAAACCTAATTTCACTTGAGGCGACTAGAAATCAGGCGACCACAGGTGACCCATCATTGGCCTCCCTTACCATCCATTTTCTCATCAATGATATGGGGGAATCCTTCTCACTAAATAGGTACCTTGTGTGCCAATGTCTTCACACTGTCAAATGTCTATTTGGATCTGTTTTCCTGAATTAGATCCATCCTGGGGTGACATCCACTTTATTCACAGCGTAACTTTGAGAAAATTTTATTAGCAATGGCAACGTTGAGAAGATGGGTCTGTGTCGCCTCCTGGATGGGACATTGTACTTTATGACTATTTCTTAGCCTACATTGTTTGTATTCTGTCCTCTACCCTAGAATAAGCTGTTGCAGGGAAAAGGGTTCCAGCTTTTTAATAACTGAAGGATGCTGGCATTTTTCTAGGGTGTCAGCATTCCAGGGATGGGGCCTTATAGAATACAGGAATTTGTTGTAAGATCTACAATGCCAGTGTTTAAAAAGATGTGTGGCATAAGAGCTCTATGGCTTAGAAGGATACCTGGTGGCTTACAGAGGCCGGGTTAGGAAAAGGAGTCCCAGGCTACTGATATATAAATTAAATGGCTTTTATGCCTATCATAATTAGAGGTGGTAGGGTCCTGGTCTAGGGTACTGGCACTGGGAAGAAAGAGGAAAAGAAATGATACATTCTAAATGTAAAAGACACAGGGGTTGGAGACTAATTTTGTAAACAAGGATAGAGAAGACAGGGAGAAGAGGCAAAGACAGCTAATATCAAAACAATAAAATATGTGATAAGCTTTCTTTCTCTAAGAAGCCAAAATACACTCGCTCATCTGGGACAAGCAGTTTGTCAAAATAATGTTCATTTGCAGGATTTCCTTCTTACGATATCTCATTTTATCATTTACTTCACCCTGAAGAACTAACTTAAATAATGAAAGTGACTTAGTGATTAACAAAAGGCCTGTATTAAACTTGCAAGCTCTTGGAAGTCATCTCCGTGGCTCATCACAGAAGAACACTGAGCACCTCAAATAAAGACATTCTAGCATCCCTCTACAGAAAGACCTAGCCGGATCTAGAAGCACAAAAGTTACAGTCCTGAGACCCAGCTTCCAGATCCCAGCTGACTCACGACAGATACTGAGCTCAGGCTCCACCCCTGACCTAAGTGGGCCATCCCCACATAGAAGCTTGGACCAGGCCCACAGTGAGCTTCTATAGCGCCTTTTAGTCTCCTGGAAACAGCTGCCCAATCCTTGCAGAGTTTCAGAATTCCAAAATAACTGGGTTTAGAAGAATTAGAGCTGGTACATAGGAGGAAAACATAAAGTACATCCCCCAGGATTCCCAAATAATTCCATGAGATTCTCTTAGGCAATAAACAAAGGGAAATAAAAGGAAAAGAGGAAATCCCGGGGCTTTGTAAAGTTACATCAATTGAGGTATCGCTCAGTGAACAAGTGGTGCATATATATATATATATTTTTTGGTGGTACTGGGGGTGGAACTCAGAGTCTTTCTACCTCAAGGATATCCTCTCAGATCTATTTCTTATATTTTTTTTGGAAACAGGGCCTCACTAAGTTGTTGAGAGCCTCACTCAGTAGCTGAAGTGGGCTTTGAACCTGTGCGATCCTCCTGTCTCAGCCTCCTAAGCGCGGGGATTACAAGCGTGTGCCACCACGCCAGGCTGCGGTTCACATTTTAATTAGGGGAATATGAAAAGAGTTTTAAAAAGACACTAGCTAAAATGTATTAACAGGGAACAAGGAATATTGCAGTTTTAGGGTTATAACCCAAGGCTACAAGGGGTAAGGGAATGTTCTATTCACTGAAACCTAGTCAAGAAGGGTTCAAGAGAGAAAGGAACCAAGGGTTTATTCAAGACAGCCCTGCAGCTGGGTCTGGCAGTGCACACTGAAAATCCCAGTACTTGGGATTCTAAGACAGGAGGATTGCAGGTTTGAAGATGAGCAAGGCTCTCAGCAACTTAATGATACCCTGTTTCCATATAAAAAACGATATGAAGTTGGGTGTAGCCCAAAGAGAGAATGCCCTGAGTTCAATCCCTAATACAATAAAAGGCCCTGCAGAGAGGAAGCCAAGTAAATAATCCCTCCAGCTCAGGTCTCCTACTTTCTTTCACTCTTTTGTTGGTGCTCATCCTTGTCTGAGCCCAAGTTGACACCAGAGACATGAAAATGCATTGAATAAGTTCACACAGCTCAGTCTCCTGGGAAATAGAATCGGTGGAGGAAGCTGGAGGAAGCATCAGAGTGGAAAATGAGGGCACGGAGGACACTCGGCTCAACGGCCTTCCAGAAGGCCCGCACGTTCCTGCACGTCCTCGCCAATGTGCATTGCCCAAAGCTACATCCATCAGATAGCAGTCCCCAAACAGATGTGATTGCAAACACATATACTGAGGACCTCAAGAATGTGCCATGAGAAATTGTCGCTATTGGAGAAGACCTAAGGATCTGGTTTATAATCCTAACAAGTAGAAACCAAGGTTCTTTGGGGGTTAGAAAACATTTTCCTTTTTTTCCTTTGTATTTTTTTTCAATACTGGAGATTGAACCCAGGAACATTTTACCTCCAAGCTATACCTCCAGCCCTATTTTTTTACCCTTTATTTTGAAACAAGGTCTCAGTAAATTTTAGAGGGCTTCACTAAGTAGCTGAGGCCAGCCAGGAACCTGCAATCCTCCTGTCTCCACCTCCCAAGTCCGGGAATTACAAGCCTGTGCCACCAGGCTCAGCCTTTAGGAGGCATTTTTCTTTATCATCCACTATTTCACAACATATCTGTGGGCTGGGCCACACCTGCTTCTACTGAGCTCATTTTCAAGTTGAGGAAGCATAGCAATGTCTTTGCTCATCCTAGTTCACAAAGTGAAAACTCATACCTGAATCCCATGCCATCATACAAATGACCTAGGTCTACCTCCTAACTTCCTTTGGAAGGAAAAAAAAAAACAGAAGGATATTTCTGAGGAACTACTTATAGAAAACTTATCAGTTCTAGTTTCACCTACTCTTAACTGACACCTCAGTTTCAGACAGACTTACTGGGTGAAGTCCGGTTCACCCAATCCCTCTTCCAAGAAGCATTCAAAATTCTCTCCTATGTGAGATACTGTGTTAGCTACTAAGTGAAATAAAGTGGTGAGCCATATTCGAGTTTGGATTGGAGAGAAGATGATACCCCTGCCTGATGGGAATTTGCAATCAGTGGAGCCAGCCCACACGTTCATTCATCAGTGGGATGATGGTAAGCCAACTATGTTATATTCATGCAGTGGATAACACACCCTAAGACAAGAGAACAGACTACTGATGCCCATGAAGGATGAATCTCACCTATAAATCAAGCAAAAGACACCAGGCACAAAGAATACATGGTATCTGACTCAACATACACAAAATTCAATCCCATGGAAACTGAGGGTATTTAGTAGAGATCTCATTAGTTATCTCTTGTGCAGACTGAAAGTAAACGACCGTAGACAGCAATGTCTGGGATGGTGGGGGCACTCTGTACATTTGACTGTGTTGGGGCTGTAAAAGTGCATAGACCTTCAAAGTATTTATCAAGTGGTATTTATAAGATTGGTGCTGCCGGGTGTGGTGGCACACGCTTGTAATCCCCACGCTTGGGAGGCGGAGACAGGAGGATCGCACAGGTTCCAAGCCAGCCGCGTGTACTGGCTTAAAAGACCCTGTTTCCAAATTTTAAAAAGTATAAAAATAGGTCTGGGAGTGTAGCCCAGAGGTAGAAGGGTTTCCAGGAACCCCAGTACCACCAAAAAAAAAAAAAAAGATTGGTGCTGTTATAGTTAGATATAAAATATTCCCTAAGGAGCTCATTTATTAATATTCAGGGTTGGTATAGTAAAGTCATGAGGGTTTTAATCCCAGCAGTGAATCAATCCATTGGAATGGATTTCCCTGGGTGGCACCCAGGATGGTAGAGTATGGCTGGAGGTGGGTCCCTGGGGATGTGGTCCTGGGAAGCATTATATATGGTTTCTTCTTCTTCTTCTTCTTCTTCTTCTTCTTCTTCTTCTTCTTCTTCTTCTTCTTCTTCTTCTTCTTCTTCTTCCTTCTCTCTCTCTCTCTCTCTCTCTCTCTCTCTCTCTCTCTCTCTCTCTCTCTCCCTCTGGCCTCCATGATGCAAAGAGCACAGACCACAATGCTCTCCCTTTGTCTGCCTCCCTCCACCATGCCCTGAGATCCATGGTCCCCAGCCTTACAAGGACAAAGCCCAAACTGTAAGAAAAGAAATCTTTTTTATAAATCATGTGGTCAGTCTTTACATTTTACCTGTAAGAATGCTGGCTGGAACAGAGTAATATATGTTTATTATCCATGTCCAGAATTTTTATAAAGCTGAAATAGGAGGTGTCATAGTGCCCCTGCAGTGTTTACAGCACCATCCTCCCCGCAGCTCTCCTCCACATGCATAATGCCAACAGCCTTTCCACATGTGTTCTGAGAGACTGAGTTCCATGATTATAAAGACCCTGGGCTTTGCTGAATGGCAGATGTAGGCTCAAATTCTATCTCTGCCTCTTTCTAAGTGTGTGACCTAAAACATGTTATCTAACCCCTCTGCGCCTGATTTTTAATCATCAAGAAAATCTCCCCTTGATGTATAGTGTTGTTATGAGACTTAAATAAGAATATGAATTCAATAGATTAGCAGACTTCCTGCACATTGTAAATGCCCTGTAAATATAGGTCACAGGTTATTATCATTATTACAATGGGTGTTTTCTGCAACTTCACCTGCAGTGAGAAAAGTTTAAGGGGGCGGTGAGCAGAGGAAATGGGCAGCATCTGTGAATTCTCCCCACCAACCATCCATCAGTTTCTTGCAGGACAATTTGGAGGCCGACTCTAGCAGAGGAGTAGTTGAAACATTCCACACTTGGTGCATTCTGCCTGTGTGGCCTGCGGGCCCTCTTAATGTGCAGGGCCACGACCAGCCACACTCTTCTCCTGCGCACAGACCTGCCGCAGTGAAGCCGCGGGGCTCTGGTGGGCTCATTAGTGGCTCCCTGGCCCACAGCCCTCACGATTCTGACCTGCGCTCTTCGCAGAACCAGTGTGCCCAAAGGCGAGAGGTGAGGCCCCATGATGTGTGACTGCCGGCTGCTTCCATAATAGAATATTGATCTGTACCAGGAGAGTCGCGAGCCCAACACACCCAGCAGCGGAGAGGAAGGCAGGCTTCTTGCAGCTGGTAAATCCATCAGCTACCAATTTGACATTAACAAGCAATTATGGTGCAGTCTCTGTGCTAGCACCACTGGGGGGTATTGGGGTGATGGCGTCAAGTAGAGAGAGAGAGAAAGAAAGAAAATTCAGTGAGTGCACTAAGGAGGATGGGGCTACATAGTGCAGTAGAAGGAGCACTAGGCCTGGAGTCAGGAAGATAAAAGAGCCTCTAGCTAGAGACCCACATCCATCACTCTCTTCCTCTGAGCCTCCCTGCTGTGCCTCTAAAGTTGTTCTCAATCCCCGCCTCATGTTAGAATCTCCTGGGGGGCTTTGATAACTCTCAGTAAAAAGACACGCCGCAGCCAAAGATGCTACAAACTCAGGCTGAGACTCAGACAGCAACAGGTTTTAGTTTTTTCGTTTCCTCTAGACTTTATTTTTTAGATGTGTAAATTAATTTATGAATATATTTACTTATTTTTAATTGGAAACTCATGTTCTTAAGTTTCTTCCTGGGCTTTGTCTCTGTACAGATGAAGTAGAAAATCTTGGAAATGTCCAGGTAGAAGATCACCGCTGTCAATGAAGCCTTTGGATGCAAATCCCCAAAAGACCGTGCTCCCTTGCAGGTCCTGACCCAGTAGCTCTGACTTGGTAAGTCTGAGAGTCTGCATCCTTAATAAACCACAGGTTGGGACAGCTGCTGGGGTCCTGGGAGGACATCTGGAGCAACAAGACAGGAAAGTACTTTCTCCTCTCAAGCATTCAAAAGGTCTCAGGCAGCACTGAGCCACAGGACTTTCTGCACCATTGGAAATGCTCACGGCTCTGTCATCTGGCGGGGCGCACCAGCCGCATGTATGTACCCAGAGCCCAGAATATGACTGGCAAGTGAGAAACTGAATTATTAATTGTATTTCCTTTCAATTATTTTGAATTTAAATGGCCCCCTGTGACTAGTCACTACTGTAAACGCAGAGGTTTTAAGAAGTGGTGCATAGGAAAACTAAAAAAGAAATAAGAATGTTTGTTCTGTTTGGGGTTTTTGGTAATGGAGGCTAAACTCGGGGTACTATACTTTTGAGCTACACCTGCAGCCCACTTTGCTTTTTTAATTTTGAAATGTTTTCTCTAAGGTGCTGAGGGTCTCATTAAATTGCTAAGGCTGGCCTTGAACCTACAATTCTCATGTCTCAGCCTCCCAAGTACTGGGATTATAGGTTTATGCCACTGCAGTGTGCAGAAAGTGCATTTGAACCCTACATCTGTAGGCAAGATTACCTGTGCTCCCCTCCTGAAGTAAGGCCCAGTTCATAGCAAGAGGTTCTCCTCCCAACCCAAATGGAGCCCAAGGTAAACACAAGCAGAGTCTGTTGATTCCTAGGAGGAAAATGGCCAGACAGGCAGCCAAAGAGGTTATCGCTGAATTGAGTCTCATAGGACAGACAGAAGCATGTAGGTTCCATCTCAATGGCAATGACAAAGAACATGGCATCGTGGGAAGCCCTGAGTGCCTCCCGCAGCTTTCAGGAAAGACAACCAGGGGAGCCCTAGGTACAGCACTACAGACAGAGAATTTTAGAGCTAAAATATGCGATGACTCTTAAATAATTCCTTAATGTATGTTCTTTCCATTCCTTGATGATCTCTTGAATATGTTAAGAGAAATCTGTTCATCTATTTTAATATTTTTAAATCTCATGGAAATCACTTATATACCTGTGATCAGAACACATATATTCAGACATCACAAAGCTTTGACATGGCTGAAATTTCATCAGCCTACCAAGGCAACCTGTGTTATCTCATGCTGATTAGAATTTTTACTTGGCAGCCATTGGCCTTAGGTTCATTGGGAATGGATAAGCAAATGCTTAAAATTTTTGTTTATTTGGCACTTTGTCAAAATATGACCAGGTGGAGGAAGAGTGATAAGCTGGGCCTGTGGTGGTGCATTTACTATATATCTTGCCTGGAATCTTAAATATGCGTTTCCATGGTTGAATACCACCCTCGGCCGCTCTACAGCGAGCTCACCTGCTACTCTCTCCATCCTCAGCATCATCTGGGTCTTCTTGGGGCCCCTCCAGTAGCTATACAAAGGACACCTGCACTAGTTATGGCTGCATCTGTATTATCTCTTACCTTAGTATCGCCTCATCTCACTAACATCTATCTCAAGCTGCCTGCAGGACTCCACTGTCTATGTCGCAGCCCCTTCCACCTTACCATTTCCAAGCCAGATTTATCCTCTCCTTTTCTAATCTTGATTGTTTCCCTGTTGTATTCTTTCTCAGTGAACAGGATCATCACTGGTATGGACAATCAGCCAAGAACCTGGATTCTTCTTTGATTTTTCCTTATTTCTCACCATCTCCAATGCCAATCACTTTCTAGATACTCTCTATTTTATCTTTTAGGATTAGGACCAGCTGCACATAAAGAAAATCCCAACAAATAATGATTTAAGTAACTCAGGTATTTACATCTCCCATTCAGTAGGAGTCCAGACAGAAGAAGTCTGAGCTTAGTTGGTGGTATAATCGTCATCTTGGATCCAAGGCCCTTCATCCTGCTCCCCCCTCTCATTTGCACTTCCATTGTAAGGCTACTTCTCAATCCAGGATGGCTGCTGGAGCACTGCCCTCACATCTATACTCTAGGTTAGAAGAAGGAAAAGGCAACAGTATGGCGAAAAGGAAGAATTCCAGTTAATTTGCCTTCCATTAAGCAGTCATCCCAAAAATCTCACATTGCATGTTTTCAAATTTTCATTGGTTACAACTTAGTGCCATAGGAGATTGATTAATACAGTCTTTTAGCCAGGTGGCTGGAGACCTCATATAAAATGAGGTCCTGTTACATAGGCAGAGAGGAGAGCAGCTCTTATGCAACAACCAGCTATTTCTGCCATGCCCCTTTTTATCGTTTCTGTCGACATTTCCAAAAACTTGACATAAATGTTGTACACATGTATGGCCTTGGGTTCATTGAGAATGGATAAGCAAATGCTAAAAATTCTTTTTTTATTTGCCACTTTGTCAAAATATGACCAGGTGGAGGAAGAGTGATAAGCCGGGCCTGTGGTGGTGCATTTACTATATATCCTGCCTGGAATCCTAAATATGTGTTTCCATGGCTGAATACGACCCCCATGTATGGGGTGGAATACGATGGTGTGATGCGTGTATGTGCCTGCCTGAGATGGAACCCACCTGCCTGCACCCTCCTTCCCACTCTCCTCGTTGCAGCTGAGGCCCAACCCCAGAGAAAAAGCAACTTAGATGACAACTGGGATCATTTGTAGAGCAAAGAAAACAGTTTTTATTCCACTTGGCATCGCTTTTTCCTGTTGCCCTGCCCCACCGGAAGAGCTTTTAGTTCAGAAGAAACAAGGAGGTGAAGAGGACTAATGTTTCTACCTTCCTCTCAATTTAATAGCGGGAGAAAGGGAGACCAGGAAGGAAAATGAGCCTTGTGATAAATAATTGATGTTAATACCGACAACAAAGACAGACAACGCTGATAAATGAAAGAGCAGAACCAAGGAAATTGTTCTGCTTGTCTTGATTCCAAGCCGATTGGCTCTGTAATCCTGCAACTCAGTTGCACCAGGAATTTCAGCAACATCAAAGCCGCTGGGCTGCCAGTGTTTAGTGTTCACAACCAGTGTGTCCCTGTCTGCCTGTCCTTATTTGGAGACAGAAACAGAATCTTACAAGGGCTACATGTCTCTCTCTTCTGCTTCTGCATTCCCAGAGCATCCCCTTCGCCTCTTTGTACCCCCCATATGAAGCCCGGGACCTTGCCCCAGTAACTACCATGACACTAAACGAAATTACACACCAAGACTGACTCAATAAATTATCAATATGTAGTTGCACCACATAGCCAAATACATAGTTATGCAGGACTCAAAATTTAACCTGTCAGCCAGGCGTGGTGGCGCATGCTTGTAAATCCCTGTGACTGGGAGGCGAGACAGGAGGATCGCAGATTCGAAGTCAGCCGCGCTGGCTTAAGAGACCCTATTTCCAAATAAAAAGTATAAAATAGGTCTGGGAGTGTAGCCTGGAGGTAGAAGGGCTTCCAGAAACCCCAGTACCACCACCAATAAAAATTTTAACCTGTCACTCTGGGAGCCCAAACTACTATTATCAAAGAGATTCAAGAAAGTAAGCAATTCAGTAAAGTCCTCAAACACTTTCGCGCAAATCTAGGCATCTGTAGGATGCATTCAGCCTGTTAACCTTTGATTTCCTGATCTGCCCAATGAGAGTAATAACAGGGAACTCACTCCATTTTGTGATGAATAAATAAAATCATCTGGAGGAGTGGCCAAGCACATTTTGTGGTTCTTAGGGAAAGGTACACATGCTTTTCCAAAATGGCATTTAAGATATTTTAGTCGGGACTTAAAGGAGCTAAAGCTAACCATCAATCTGTGAGGGGAATCTCTTCTACTTGTTGAGAAAGTTACATGTCTTACCTGACTTCAACTTCACAACAAACATGAGCAGCAGGTTATTACCCTGAGCAAAGGAGGCCCGAGGCTGGCAAGGGGACAAGTGGAAGGGTATAGATGTTAACCCATGTCTAACCTATCGATAGACTCAAAATTACATAGGAGAATGGAAAGTAGAGGAAGACATATGAGTTCCCTTTCTGACTCATATGCCAATTCTGGAATCCCAGTTTTGTTACGAGGAACTGTATGTATTCCGCGGTGCAGAAGTAAAAGCAAGAAGCTAGCAAGGTGACATGGTGGGAACAGATGGAGTCCGGCATTGTCTGTACCAGTGTGTCTGTGACATCACTATTCCTACCACAGAGGGAAGGAGAGGAGGAAAGAGCTGCCTCATAATGAACTAAAAGGCAGCCCACTGCTAGAACGCATAACTTTGTGTCAGATATTCACCAAGGTCTTTATAGCCTCTAATCTACCAGCAAATCTGTGAAGCAAGTTTGCTATAATCAACCTCATTTTAAAGTTAAGAAACAAGAATGAGATACTAAAAATCTGACCCAGTGTTCAAACACAGATCTCATTCCAAAGTCCCTTATCTTTTAACAATGCTGATAAGGAAGGAAAAGACAATGTTTAAGTGGCAGATCCACACATGGTCTACCAAACCCCCTATGATGGCTTAAAGGGATCATCAACCCAGTAATTGGAAGGCTAAGACAGGCGAATCACAGGTTAGCAAGCCTCTCATCGACTTAGGGAGACCCTATTTCAAAATAAAATTAAAATAGGGCTGGGTGTGGGTGGTATATATTAGAGGTAGAATGCTCCTGGGTTCAATCTCCAGTCCCTTGAGATGGGGAAGCCTGATTCCCCTGTCACTGAGTGTGCACAGAATTGTGACTCACCTTCAATGCAGGGAAAAATAGCAAGTGAAAGTGTGCAGCTTCTGAGACAGACCAGGAGGCACACTGACTTCTTCCTGGCTCTCCTTCTTGAGTCACATCTAGGGGAAGCCAGCCAACACACAAGGAGACTCCACCAGTGTTGTGCAGAGATCGCACAGTAAGAAACTCAGGCATAGTGAGTTATTTTAGAAAATGGGTCCTAAGCCTCTGCTAAGCTTTCAGATGACCATACTAACACACTACCCCAAGCCACCCCAAAGCTGTCACCACAGCATCTTGACTGGATCCTCCTGAAAACCCCTGGGCCACAACCACACAGTTAAAACCATTCTACCGTGGCAGATTTATGAAAGTTGGGAAATAACAAGTGTTACTTGTTGTTTTGTCTTGTTTGTTTGTTGTATATTTGTCTTGCCAAACCGGTGTGTGTGTGTGTGTGTGTGTGTGTGTGTGTGTGTGTGTGTGTGTGTGTTAGTAGGGATTGAACTCTGGGGTATTCTGTCTCCGAACTACACCCGCAGCCCTTTTTTATTTTTTATTTAGAAATGGAGTCTCATTAGGTTTCTGAGAGTCTCAATAAATTGCTTAAGCTGATTTCAAATCTTCACTCTTCCTGTCTCAGCCTCCCAGGTACTGGATTAGCGGTGTGCATCAACATGCCTGGCTCAAAGTCAACTTTTAAATATGCTTTGTTGGTGCATTGTAACTATACATCATATTGAGGTTTAGTGTAGTAGAAACATACATGTACCTAGCACCCCAAGCATTTCCTTCTGGGTCCCACCCCTCCCTCCTCCTCCCCATTCATAATATTGAAATTGGTATTGATAGCTTCATGAACATACATAGGATTGTTCGGACTGTTTCTTTCATCAGATCTCCCCTTTACCCTCCTCACTACCCCTTCAATCTCCTTCTGCTATTCTATTGGTATCTCTTCTCATTTATCTGAAGAGTTTTTTTCTTTCTATATTCCATATATGAGAGAAAATATGTGACCCTTCATTTTCAGAGACTGGCTAATTTCAGCATAATTTTCTCTAGTTTCATCTACTTTCCTGCAACTGACATAATTTTGTCCTTCTTTATGGCTGAGTAAAATTCCATTGTATGTATATACCAGTTTCTTAACCCAGGCATCTACTGACAGACATCTTGGCCAGTTGCATAGCTTGGCTACTATGAATTGTGCTGCTATGAACATGGGTGTACATGTATCGTTATAATATTCTAACTTCAATTCCTTTGGAAAGATATCTAGATATAGGTGGGTCATGTGGTGGTTCCATTCTCAGTCTTCTGGGGAATCTCCAAACTTGTTTGTTTTAAGCAACAAAGTTTTGGGGTGATCTATTACACCATGATAGATAATTCCTATACCCACAAAACATGGAGGAAGAAGTTAGGAGGAGCAGAAGCCCTGTTCCTGAATGCTCATGCTCTGTTCTTTTTCTTTACCATCCCACCCTGGCCTCCAACTGTGAGGAATTAGGCAATGAGGAAGCTGTATTCGTTCCAATCTATTCTGCCTGTGGCTATCAAGGGGAGAAACATTTCCCTTCACTCTGCAGGAAATCAGAATCAGGAACAAATACCCACCATTTTAGAGTGCAGAGGTGGCTCCCATGAAGAACCTACCAGCCTGGGATGGTAGAAACAGAACAGACTCAGGAATCACAGCCCCAGATGAGCAAGTGACACAAGGGACACTTTATCTAGTGTTTCTAAATCTTGGGGTTCTTCTCTACAAAGTGAGGATAATGCCTTCCAGATAATAAGGTTATGATACTGATATCAAATACATATTTATTAAAAGATCCTGGCAGATTTGATATTTTAACTAATAGTTAATGATGTTTCAGGCACTGTGTTAGTCACTGAAGAGAACATGGTGCTCAGAGGCACCATGGGGGCCTTTCAAGGGCAAATGAACACAATCAAGTGGTCATATTTTTTAAGCATGGTAAAAGGTGGGATGCATAGTAAGTACTCAATACATAATTGTTTTCTTTGTTTGCTCCTCCATGTTCTATCCTGCTAGAGCCCAATGTGGAAGTCACAGTCATTTTTCTTCAAGCCATCCGATTCTTCCTGGGACAGAACCTCTTCTTACCTCTAAAAACATGGTCACAATCTCTCTCCATTCCCCAGAACATTCCCCCGAAAGCTTGAACATTAACCATTCTCTATGATGCAGATAATCTATTTTCAAAAGGACATCAGACTTACCTTCTGATTCATTAGAAATATTTAACATTAGACTCATTATAAGTAAAAAATTTTAGAAACTTGAGTCATTCACTAACAGTGGGCCTGTTCACCACCCTTGATTCGAGAATGTGCACCTATTTAGCCCAGTCCTGCTTCCTGGAAACAAGAAAGAGATAATGCTTCTTTCCAGATTTGTTCTAAAAGTACATCACTGAAAACTGAGATCCATTTTCTAGCTGCTGACATGACAGTGAAATCTAACGGGTATTCTGAAACCCATTGGGGATCGATGATCAGGTGATATGGGTGCCAATCAGCAGACTTTCTCAAATTTCCAACCCTCTGTGATAATGTCTTCTTCAGGAGGCTGCTGTTCATATCCTGATGGCTTGATGTGCTTTGTTCAGTTGTGGTCCTTTCATATGAAGCAGTAGATCTGTAGCCAAGAAATCACAGTGGAAGCAAAAAACAAGAACAAAAAAGCCCAGATGATACTACAGATTAGTGGGGTGGCCTTTGATGAATCATGATTTCTTTTCTGGATCCTTAGTTTCCTCAAAGTGGAGATAATACTTTATACTTTTATATATATATTATATATATATATATATATATATATATATATATATATATATACACACAGTTTAAGGCATGTTCCTAGATCTATAATGACGTGATAATTATCCCTTTCCAATTCCATCAATAATGGCGAACACTACTGTATACTGTTCCTTGAGTCTTCTGAGGACTTTATTGACATTCTTTTTTTTTGGGGGGGGGGGTTGGAACCCAGGGGCATTCGACCTCCGAGCTACACCCCCTGCCCTATTTTTTTAATTCTTTTTATTTTGAAACTGGGTCTCACTGAGTTGCAGAGGGCCTCACTAAGCAGCGGAGGCTGTCCGCGAAGCGCGATCCTCAGGTCTCAGCCTCCCGAATGCTGGGATTGCAAGCGTGAACAACCACGCCTGGCTTTGACATCTTTTTTTTAATCTTCAAGCAAACCCTGAGGTAAGTGGCAGGATGGCCTATTTGGTAGGTGCAAAAGGGTTGGTACCTCATTTATTCAAAGTAAGAGCCAGGGCTAGAGTTTAGATGTGGACATGTTCTGCTCTTACACCAGTCATTCTGGATCCCAGACACATCAAATGACAAGTTTGTTTTTTTTTTTAATACTCAGGAAAATGCGGGTGCCATAAGTCACACATGGAAAAATAGGAAAGGTAACAGTCTTTGGCCAAAGGATTCCCAGAAATCCAGGCTCTTCTGTTCTTGGCGTTTACATCTTTCAATGTGTGCTTTTCACATTGCTCTACTCAAAAGGTATGTTTTAATATGATTCTTTTCACCTCCCTTCTCATCCCGGAGGAATCTCAGAAAATAAGTCTGACATCTGTAGACTCAATTTATAGGAGAAAGATGTCTCAGCAACACTTAAAAATAAAGAGTAAAGACTAGAATGAAGAGGAGAGTTTGTAGACTGAGGGAAGACTCTGGATATTATTTATCAACTCCATGTTTAGCTCCAATAAAATCAGAAAGTCAAGATCACCATTGCACCTTGGACATTTTTATTTTTAACAAGAATTTCTGAGTGCCTGCTACCTGCCAAGCAAATGTCTGGGCTTCTTTGTATACACATTTTATTCTCTCCAATCCTCTGCCCAGTGAGCCCATCTTGCAGATGAGGAATATGAGGCTTAGAGAAAGGAAAATAATATCTCAATGTCACCCTGCAAGTAATAGAGAGAAAGGATTAGAACATGAGATCATTGGATTCTCTTTCTTATACCAAGTCTCATTCATGAAGACACTAATGCCACATCACTTATTTGCAAAGGTCCACTCCTCCAGTTCCCAAAAGTTAGCTCAATAAAAAAATACTAAAAGCAGACATAAAATATGAAGTGATAAAACTCAGACAGGCAGTAAGCAGTCCACTTTAGATGTAGCCGCTGTCTGCACAGGAAGGGAGGAAAGTTCCTGGCAAGACGACCCTGAAAATAACAATGAGTGGCTGAAACTGAGAAAGAAGAATTTCCAAGGACCCTGAAACGGGCTATTTTTTCAAGCCCCACCCATGGTCAAAAAATAAATCACAAAGGAGTGAAGATGCCAGCCGTGGGAAGCACCAGCATTATATTCTATTTTGGAAAATCTCCTGGCAATAAGAAGCATGTCAACATTGCTGAAAGGCTGAAACAAAATTTTAAAAATCAGGCAAAAATAAATTTTAAGAAACCAGTGGACAATGATTCTACAACATATGGCAAAGAGAACCATTAAGAGCTATATTTTATTTAGAGCTTATTATCTTCTAGTTCCCTTGACAGGTGTTTATCTGTCTAGGCTTCACCCCTTCCAATGCAGCTTCATCAGTCAGAAACTAAGAATTTATGATTTGCAAATGAAAAAACTATACATTATATATTATATTATATTCAATTATTCATTCATGTTTTCATATTTTTCTTTCCATCCTCTGTACCAAGCCCATATCCTAGAAAGCTGATATTTGGGGACTACAATGCTGAGTCCCTTGCCTTCTTGTTTCTAGTTTGACTTAGTCAAAGGGAACATTGGTAGGAGGACTTGGTAGAAGATGGACACCTGGCCTTTTACTCTTCTCCAGCTTCCTTTCTGCCAAGACTTAGGTGGGTTGCAATTCCCTATTGACAGCTGTATTTCCCTTCAAGCATCTTTTCTGCTATCATCTCTCCAGACCCTGGAAATGCTTCTTCTCTGGTCCCCAGCCCTAGATTTCTATTATTTGCATGCTTTTCCCCTGTAATTTACATGTTAGAACTTGGTTTCTAATGAAACGGTTTTGAGGGTAGGGTCTGATGGGAGCTATTTAGGTCCTGGGGCTGACCCTTATGAATTGAATTCATGTCATTATTATGAAAAGAGTGGATTATTACAAAGCAAATATCTCCTTTGGCCCTTGTCTCTTCTGTACTTGCTTGCTTGCTGGTTAACAGCCCTGAATGCTTTACCATCTCTTGGAATTTCCCTTATCTAGGGCTACATTTTTGCAAACAGCCTCTTCATTGAATTTTGCCTCTTTCAAGAATATAAGATGGTTACTTCCAGATGGATCCCCACTGAGAGGAATTCTGATTGATTTTGAAACAAAGAGACAGGAAGAGTAATGATCCTATGCAAAAATCACATACATAGAGCGTTAATTACAGTATTACTAGTTGTGATGACAAACGCAATGTCAAATCTAGTAACTTAAAGTGAAGATATATTCGTTTCTCACTCACCTAAGTCCTACCCTGGAAACTCTTTTGTGGTAAGTGTTTCCTTCCAAATGACCCAGAGAACCAGGCTCCTTCCAGTTCTAGGTCCTGACATGTTCAGTGTGTGAGTTCCCATCTCTCCATGTTCCCAGGTTTCTTAGCATCAGCTGGAAGAGGGAGAAAGCATGGAGTGCTGAACATGGAAGGTCGTGTGCCATGCCTTCTGCACATATCCTACTGGCCAAAGCTTAATCTCATGACTCCCTAATTGCAGGGAAGTTATATCCAAGAGAACAAATGGAAGTTTAGGAGAAATCTACTCAATCTCTACTTCTGGAATAAAAAAAGTAGAAACTCAAGTCCAGGGCTTTCTGATTCAAGGCCCAAGGCTTCTAGCTAACTGATATACTTTTAATGCATGCATTTGAAGAACAAAATCCAAGAACATGGGTT
Source organism: Muscardinus avellanarius (assembly GCF_963383645.1). Taxonomy (NCBI): domain Eukaryota; kingdom Metazoa; phylum Chordata; class Mammalia; order Rodentia; family Gliridae; genus Muscardinus; species Muscardinus avellanarius. The sequence continues at coordinate 14,823,802 of NC_137789.1, read as the reverse complement.
CAGAAAAAAGGAGAAACACACAAAAAATAACCATAATGTTTTAGATTTAGGTCATGATTCCACCAAAGAAATATCTACTTTGAAAAGAACATAAAAGGGTGAAGGCTGCAACAGCCTCACCCTGTCTTTTTGTACTATAAACACCACATTGCACTTGATCCCAGGGACTGAAGGCATGCTTTTTATATCACTCAGCCTCTACTTGCCTACTTGCTAGTTATATATAAATAACTAAGTACATATAGAAGGTTTCCCTAAGGAGCTCATGTATTGATGTTCAGAGGAGATAGAATTAAATTATGAGGGTTCTAATCTCATCAGTGGCTAAATCCAGTGAATTGACTGGGTGATAACTTAAGCAGATGGAATGTGGCTGGAGGAGGTAGATCACTGGGGATTTGACCTTGGGGATGTTATGTCCGTGAATCCTCTTTATGAGCTCTATCTTGCTTCTGATATCCATGATATGAGAGCAGAGCCCTCTCTCCCTCTCTCTTGCTCTCTTTTTGATCCCCACAAACCATGCTCTGAGCTCCACAGACTTCACCTGGCCTAACATGAACTGAACCCCTGAAATCTCCAGAACTATGACCAAATCAATCTTTCTCTAACTTGTTGTTATCAGGATTTTGAGATCATAGTAGTGAGAGTGCTAATTGAAACATTTAATTGTACACTGGAACAGGATCATATTTAAAAATATTCATTCTAGGATCTGGAGTCTCTTTTAAGAATCCCCAGGAAATTTTTCATTATATTTCCTATTTTCTTTATGCACTGAATTTATAACCTGTCCACGTAAATCCAGAATCCTCACTTTAACCAGACAGTAGATTTCTCTCTACTGTGTGTGAGTTTTATGGGGTTAGTACACACCCTTTGAGAATATAGACAAAGTGGGATGTTTTGCATGGCTATGTAAATCTGCAGATTCACCACTCAATAAGTATTGACCGGTTGACTTCACCTTTTTTCCACCTTGTAAGCATTTCTAATGATCCAGGAACCTGGAGGGAAAAAAAATCTCATAAAAGTAGCTTTTCCTGTAAAATCCTGGAGGACTCCTGTAAAAATAGCCAGGCCCAAATGTCATTTCAAGATTTAATAAATGAGTATTCTATTAATCTATTCACTCACTGAGTGTGAGACACCCTGGATGCAGAAGTGAAAACACTCCCGATCTCAAACATCTCACTTTCTAACCTTCTAACTGTACATGTATTATCAAAGTTTAAAAAAGATGATCACTAGGGGCAGTAAGTGCTGTGAAAGAAACCAGATTTTGGTGCCTTGAGATATGGGGAAAGATATGCTACTTTAGTAACATGATCAGAAAAGGGCTTCCTGTGTGCAACCTTTGAGGATGAGGAGTTAATCAGGTGTCATTGGGGGAGCAGTACTCCATCCTGTGCAAAGACTTTGAGATCAGAATGTTTCAGGAAATTCAAGGATAAGCCTGGGGGTTGATGATGGAAACACTGAACATGTGTGTCAACTTGGTCAGGCATTTTCTCATGGCCAGGGATGCTTCTGTGACCTGTTGAGACTCTGAACCAAAATTTCAAGAGTTGAATTTTTCTCTAAGGATAACAACAACAACAACAACAACAAAAAAGAAAACCATGGGGATAGGGAAGTGGTGGAGTGTTTTAGGGGAGTATGGGAATGTTTTAAGGATTGCTCTCCTGCATGCAGAATAGGCTTGTGGATGACTAACAAAAACAGAAGCAGAGGGACCAGCTGGGAGGTAAAAAAAAAAAAAAAAAAAAAAAAAAAAAAAAAAAAAAAAAACAATGGGGACATGGACTCTAGACTTGTAAGTAGAGAAAGTGGCCAGATCAAGAATGTGCCTGAAAGTGGAGTTTTGAGGATCTCCTGAAAATGAGGCAGAGCTGAGAAGGAAGGAGAAGAGTGAAGAATGACTCCCAGGTTCAGAGCCCTGGAAACAAACAAGCCCAAGCAACTAACAAAAGAGTTAGCCATGGTTACAATGCAGACAACGAGGAGACCTATCCTGGACCAGCAGTGGAAAACCTTCTACGGCTTCAGCTGCTATCTGTAAAAGGTTTGTCCTAGTACCGTTTTTGTCAACAGGCATTGATGAGTTCCTACTAAAGAAAACATGGGCCTTATCCTCAAAGTGGCCCAGGCTTCATGGAGAAACCAATGAAAAAAATATTCTGAGAAAGAATGCCTACAATTCACTCTAGGAATAAATGGAGTGACATTGAAGGCGAAGTGTGGACTTGGGTGCAGTTAGGGTGTGCTTGACACCTAGCTGTGCCTTCCTCTCCTCTCACCTCTTGGCCTCTAATGGACCTTAGCAGGACAGGAAGCTATCCTCTGCCCATCCTTAGACTCTCCCTTGGTCTAGACCCTCTTTGCCTCATTCCTTCGGGTTGCCTTTTAAATCCACCTTCTTGGAGACTGCCCCTGAGGCAAGCTAATTAGTTGTGCCTCAGTTTCCTCATTTGCCAAGTTAGTCACGTGTCTCACTTTACTCTGTAAAGCTCTTGAGCAAGAGTTACACTTTCAAGGAGACTCAGTATGCTCTGAGATGTTTGTTTTATACATTACAAGATATGAATTTGTCTTTTGCTAAATGTGACTTTTAATTGTTCATGGTTTAGAGAATGATGGGTATTTACCTGGTTACAGTCAGTGACCATCTGCCTCTACAGCTGAGGTTCTCAACCCCACTCCATGGAAAGCCAGTGCCTGATGATCTCCCAACTTGGCTCCTGGAGAGTCGATTCAGAGCTGCTCAGAATCTACAGTCCAGAAAACATCTAACCCATAACCTGTGCCAGTTCCCAGGGAAAATGTGCACCTTCAAAGCTGTCTTGACTAGGCCTAACATGGAAAATGAGGATGTTCTAAGGAGAAAAGCACCAAGAATAAGTGAAGGCTGACCAACAATTTAACTCTAAAAGAAGAGTATGTGTATTTATCAAGGTGTCTGGAGGTGGGGCTTTCAAGACTGATTGATTTGATACCTTGATGAGGTCATCAGGTGGGTCTCTCACCTGCTCAATTCACCTCTCATGGTTTCAGATTGGTTGCCCTATCTTTAGTTGTCCTTACTTCACATAACCACATTTAAAGTCCAGAGAAGCAGGAGACAACCATGATCAGCAGGGGAGAAGGACAAGAGAAAAAGAGAGAGACCTTCCTATGACTCTTTCCTTTTATGAAGGAGGCAAAATCTGCCCTAGATCACCAGAAGACATGCCCTTATACCTCATTGGACAGAGCTGGGTCACATGACTGGTATGCTGCAAAAGAGCAGGTGTCTGGCCCATTCAGCCTATATATTAGAGGCAGGGCAAAAGGATACTGGCTTTGACATGGCTATTGGCAGACAAATAAAAAATATTCATCATATGCAAGTTGTTCAGGTTTTTTCAAGAGACACATTATCCTCCTTGGGAATCTAAAACAAGCTCTTTGTGCAGAGAAAACATCTTGGAGTTTGCAGATCTCTAGTCTTAGGGCCCAAGAATACCTCTGGGAGCTTAGGCAAAAGCTCATCAGCATCCAGAGACACCTGCCCCTATTTCAGACATCACCCTTTGTCAGATTTCACCCTTCATTCCCGGGTCCTCAGTAGCCCAGGAGACTAGATTACTACAGCTTACTGGATCATGGAATTCTGCCATTTACTCCAACCCATAATTCTATCAACCACCAATATTGGAATTTTACCTGTAAGCAGATCTCCAATTTGGTTATTGACCAGGTCTCAGCATTTTGTGATCCCAGAACCTTAAACTACAGCCCCTTTATTTCTGAGGATCCAAGGGTTAAAGCTAACCCAATCTGTCAATGCAATTGATCCCTAGTTCCTTACCAGTAGGCATGTAGCCTCCTGTAATAGCTGTGATTAAAAGACTAGGTTCTGGAAGCCAGTCTGGGTCTACCCATCGTGACTCTGTCGCCCTCCCAGATCCTCACTGTGGAGCATTCCCGGCATCTGTGCCGTAAGACCCAACTTCCCTCACATGAGTAATAACTCCTGCATGGGGCGAGTTGGAGATGCCCTGACATGCAAAGCTGGCCACCTGTCAGAAGAACTTTTCCCTTCTTTCCTCCTGGTCCTCTGTGCCTCCCTTCTTCTCCTGAAGAGAAAGACTGAAGGTAGGTGTTCGGTTTAGTCACCCAGGTAAGCCGTTTTGACTTGTCCATAGTAAACATGGCTCCATCTTAAATCTTAGTGACTGATACACTAGCATGTTATTTCAACACCGCTCTCTGAAACTGCCCTCCAGACCTGGCGAGGCAGCACTGTGTGTACCCGTCAGTGTCTCAGCGCCTGGACGAAGCATGCTGAGCAGTGATAGTCCACATCTTTACAGTCACTCCAACTGAGTTAGCAAGACGTTCAGCCTCTCTGCTTTGCTTCGCAGCCCTGGGATATTGGCCAAGCTGTTGGCTAAACCTCTCATCCTCCTCTGTGCCGAGGGGTCAGTAATGTTTATTGTATTGGCCTGTTGTAATTAAAAGACATCATGTAGGTAAAGGGCTTAAACCTACAATGGTGCCTGGTACTGATTAAATGATTTTAAACTCACTTATATAGAGGTGTGTGTGTGTGTGTGTGTGTGTGTGTGTGTGTGTGTGTGTGTGTTAATTTATTCATTCATATGTACATTAAGCAAGCTTCTCTTGGCTACTAACACCTAGTGTTAGTATATGTAGTATATATAGACACTGAACAAAAATCAAAACTTGCTTTTACATGCTAAAGTGGGAAAAAGACAATAATTAGATAAGTATTTCTATGGCATGTGCCAGTACACGCTGTGAAGGAAAATAATAAGGAGGATAATAAGGGAATAGGGAATTCTAGAGAGACCAGGGGCCAATTTAAATAGAGTAATCAGGCCAGGTGTGGTGGTACAACCTGTAATCCCAGTACTTTGGAGTCTGAGACAGGAGGATGGAAGGTTTGAGGACCTCAGCAATGTAGCAAGACTCCCAGCAACCTAGCAAGATTCTGTTCCAAAAATATATAGTATTTGGGAGGCCAAGACAGGAAGATTGAAAGTTCAAATTCAGCCTCAACAATTTAGTGAGACCATGTTTCAAAATGAAAAGTTAAAAGGGCTGAGGTGTAGCTCGGAGGTAGAATGCCCCTGGGTTCAATCCTTAGTACAACCAAAAAATCAAACAAGAAAGAAATAAAAAAGGGTTGAGGGTACGCTTTGAAAATATAGGATTCCTGGCTGGGCGTGGTGGCGCACGCTTGTAATCCCCGCGCTTGGGAGGCGGAGACAGGAGGATCGCGCAGGTTCGAAGCCAGCCGTGCTGGCGTAAGAGACCCTGTTTCAAAAATATAAAAATAGGTCTGGGAGTGTAGCCCGGAGGAAGAAGGGCTTCCAGGAACCCCAGTACCACCAAAAAAGGAAGGAAGGAAGGAAGGAAGGAAGGAAGGAAGGAAGGAAGGAAGGAAGGAAGGAAGGAAGAAAAAAGGAAAGAAAGAAGGAAGGGCCATGGGAAGTCTCTGAGAATTTGCATTTGAAATGAGCCCTGTGGGTGTTTGGGGATGAGCTGTCCAGACAGAGAGAAAAGCAAGTTGAAAGCCTGAGCAGAGGGCTGCTGCCTTCAGAGGACAGTAAGAAGCCTGGAGGCTAGAGCCAAGAAAGCAACAGGGACAAGGACAGACAGTCAGAGGGTCAGCTGAGGACAGCTCACAGGGGACGTTGTAGGCCACATGAAGGGATTTGGGGCTCTCCTTAGGAAGAGGAGACACCACTGGAGATGTGTTGACAGGAGAGTGTCATGTTCTGCTTTATGTTTTTGAGAAATGACTCTAACTACCCCCTAGAGAACAGATCGTAACCAAGTGCAGAACCCAAGGGATGAGTTAGGAGCTACATTGACAGTGCAGGTAGGAAACAGTGGTTACCTGAACTAGAGTGGCAGTAAAAAAGCAAGAGGGCATTGATGGAGGATAAATTCTGAAGATGGAGCTGCCTTCAGGTGCTGTTGGAATAGGTGTGGGCGTAAAAGAAAAGTCAAATCTGACATTGAGGATTTTGACTTGAGAAACTTCTAGAAAGGAACTTCCGCATACTGATTTTGTGATGACTATAGGACAAGTAGTTTTTTGAGGGGAATCGAGGCTCTTTCTTGTGCTAGGCATGATGCCAGGCACTTGGAATACAGCGATGACTAGACAGAATCAGGCTTTGCACTCATAAAACCCTAAGTGCCCCAAACAGACAACACTTCCTTAGACTTCCTAGGAGTCAAGTACCAGGCTAAGTATTTCTCACTTAATGAAGCTTACTGTCTCAGAGAGGAGACAGCCATTAAACAAATAATTGCCCAAATATTTATTTTGCAATGAATGGAAAAGTATGGAGTATATATCCATGTTTAATTTGGGGGAACTTCTCCCCCAGGCTTCTTAGGGACAATTATACGGGGCTAGAGGAGAGGAGAGGCATCTCACCATCTTGGAAAGACTTGCAGGCATGCTCAGATTTGTCACCACCCATTATTTTGCAGGCACAATACCTACACATTGATCTCTAGCACAGGGAGGGATAACCTCCTACCTGAGCCCAGCCCATCTATATGTGGACTCATTCTCCAACCACTGTATATTTGCTGGTGTTACAGACCATTCATTCTCTCCTCTGTGCCCACTTATCCCCACGAGGACTATCCAACAGCAAGCATCTAGACTCTAGACAACATTGACTTCTCCCTATGACCACTCTAAGTTTACAAGAACCCCACTCATGGGTTCCTACTTACTCTCCAATTCTATTCGATGTTCCACTACTTATCTGACTATGTCTTATCTTGTCTGACTTAGACATTATTTTCCTGTGTATTAGTACTTCGTTCCCAGAAATACCAACTCCTTGAAGATAGGAACCAAGCTCTGTTTAGATTTTGCATCACCAATAGGACATATCACAGTGCAAACTGCTCAGGGATGAAATCACTCGAGAGACCGTGGACTGATGATTTTGTCCTCACCTGAAGGAGGATTCTAGGAAAGAATCTCATGTTGTCAGTGCCCATAGTTCTGCCCAACTCCGGCTACTGAACATGACCAGAAGGCCAGAGAATTTACCAGAAAGTCAGTTTATTAATTTCCAGTGAAAAAAGAGACAGACTGAACTGTTCAGGTTGGCATGGTCTGAGTTGAGTTTCCTTTTCTGGAGCCAAGTCACCAGGGAGCCAAGTCAAGATTGGAAACCATTTTATTTTATTTTATTTTATTGCTATGAGAAGTCATTTTTTGCAGGAACCAGAAAATAATTGAGCTCTTTACAAAAGATTAGAGTTTCTGCAAGAGAATCATGACAACATAAATTGCCATTTATAACTAATAGATTTCTTTCTCCAACCTGGGTAACTTTATGACAGCTCTCGTGTATTTTACAGGGTCAAGATTTTTCCCTCGATGGAACTGTTATACCACCCACTAGAACTTATCAGATTATCCTCTTTAGAATGAAAAAGATGCCCAGTAAAATGAAATTCAATACAAACAGGTTCTCCCTGCACCCGGGAGAACCCAAAAGGCCAATTTAGGCTTTCCTTTTCCTTTTGGTAGACTTAGAGAGGAAATCCACAGCTATGTTGATTTCTCATCCAAGTAGAAAAAATTGAGGACTTCAGAGTTGTAGAAAGATCTCTATCTATAGCCAAGTTTCAGAAAGCTAGTTTCAGAGACTAGTAGAAATACATCATCAAGAAGCCTAAGAAGCACTTAGGAATTGTAACAATTTCAGATAGGGCCACAAAAAGGCACAGCTGTAACCCCAAAGAAGTATATTCCATGCCTAGAACTTTTGAGAACAAATCTCTCTTCTAGCACTATTGAGAGTATTTTCCCAAAGATTTGGTAAGGAAATAAAACGTGCATGTGGGGATCAGAAATATAGCTAGACTCTTGGCAATCTAATGAGACCCTGTTTTAAAACACACACACACAATAAATAAAAGGGCCAAGGATGTAGCCAGAGGTAGAATGCCCAGCACCACACACATATTAAAAAAAGTCTTTTTGTATCCCCTGCTTTTTTGTACAGAGTCCTACTTACGTTAGAAGATAAGCTTAAAACAGCTAGAAAGATAAGAAGAAAACGAACATTGCCTGCATTTTTGGAGTTGTTTTGAACATCCTGGAATCTTGGAGGAGCACTGGAGCCATCTTGGGTCTGGGTGTGCATATTTACTTGACTGTACTTTCTATTCTTCTCCAGCCAGAGCTGAAACATGTTTCCATGGAGTTCAGCTACAGACCACTGTGCAGCGGTTTGCATCCTGCTGTTAAAGGCTAGCAATAAATTCTTCCCCCTCAAAAGCAGAACCACAATCCACAAGAACGAGTCTCACACTGGCGTGTAAGCATGTGACACTTTTGTTCATCTAGGAGGATGACCTGAGACTTTATACAGGTCCTACATGGAAGAGAACTTAAAGAAGACAGAGTCCAACCTGCTAAAGAAAGTGCTGGCCAAAGAGATCCCAAGGTGACCAGGTGGTTGACCAGATGATGCTCCCGCTGGCCCTCTGCCTGCAGCCCTAGGCTGCTGAGTCTCAGAAGGGCCATTTCTCACACCGCACTTTCAAATCATAGCACTGGCCCAGGCTCCACCTAAAACTGCCCTCCCGCCATCCACGTTTACATTTTGGTATCCCCATCTGAGAGAGATTTCTTGGCAACAGAGCCAGCCCTTCCAGTAAGCACAGAGAAGAGAATGGTGATTTCAGAGCAAGGCCTGGTGGAAACGAAACCCAGACATGTAAAATTTGACACCTTAGCCGACATAAGTACCCACATTCCCTCCCAGTTCCCACTCCCTGCCTCACCCCCCACCTTCCACATGCCCATAATTTTATTCTGGGGAAAACCACAACCAGCACTTACCACCAGAGGCCAAATTCCCTGGCAGCAACCTTGCTTTTAAAAGAGAGACATAAAAAAGAGTTGTCAGGCACTATGGGGCTTTCTAACACATTAGGAGGGCCCCCCAAACTGAGTTATACCAAGTATAATATTATCTTTTTCTTTAGTAGACTTCATAATTGATTCCATGCAAAAGGCTCACAGGTAATGAGTTTAAAATAAATAATAATATCCCACTGCCCTGACTGGCCAAGAAAGTAAACGACTTTTGCTCTGATTTCACTGAATGTAGGGATGAGAAAGAGACCTATGTGAAAGTCTGGGCTTCCCTGTAGAAGGTCAGACCTGAATCCCTAGGTTCAGACAGAATCAACCTTTTTCTCTGTGTGTGTGTGTTGGGGGTGGGGGTACTGAGAGTAGAACCCAAGGACATTCTACCTCTGAGCTATACCTGAAGCCCTTTTTTTTTTTTATTTTAAAATAGCATCTCACTAACTTGCCATGGGCTTCACTACATTGATAAGGCTGACCTCAAGCCTGCAATCCTCTTGTCTCAGCCTTCCAAGTATTAGGATTATAGGCATGAACCACCACACCCAACTCTGGTTTAGTTCCAATAATTCAACTTTAGTAATTCCATGACAAGAATGGTGCTAGATATTGGTAAAATGGAGATGACAAACTGTATTCCTAGGTGATCAAAATAATTAAGTGTAAGTAATGAATAATTAACAAATAAGTTCATTAAGAGTAAGTGAAGTTTATTTGGGCTTCAGCCCTTCTGGAGTTGGTGAAGTTCTGAGAACACAGCATGCTTTCTGAGCCTGACATCTTTTCTCATGCAGATCTCTAGTCAAGAGAGCCTGTGCACAAGGCCTGTCTTGGAGGTGGTTATTTGAGCTGATTTTCTTCCCTCCAGACACCTGTTCTTTTGAACTCAGTAGTGGACATGAGCTTCTTTGTTCTAGTTCTCAGTTCTTAGGTAGTACTTGTTTAATGAGTTTTATATAAATAGATAAGTGAATGATATGAGACTTAAAGAAAAAAAGAAGTTATGGCCATCCTAGATACCACAGGCTATTTTAAGAATACAGTGGTATGGGGAAGTAAGACTTAGCCCATAAAGGCATGAATACCATCCCCTACCATAGGCATCTGCCTATTTTCAAGAGAGTATACTGTGCAGTACCTAACTGCCAACACTATGATCATGAGTGACGTGATTAAGGACTCTGCTGAAGAGATGTTCATCAGAGTCATGTTATAAATCTGATACAACATGAGTTCTTAGAGGGCAGAGATCTTATCTACTTTGTTTTCTGCTGTCTCCTTAATGCCAGGCAGAGGACACTAAATATGAATTGAGTTAATACACTGGCAGTCAGATAGGTTAGACTGTCACCATGACAGTCCACAAGAACAGATCAAGGGATTTAAATATCCTCCCCAAATGAAGGGTTGATTCTTCTCAACCTATGAAGGAAATGCAAGACACAGCCCAAACCTCGAGTGTATGCCTTATTTATGTTGATGAACAGGAGGAGAAAAAAGGGCAGTAACTATTCCATGATCACTTTCTGGAAAATTTAGGATTCTGGTCAACCTTCCGAGCTCCGCAGACATCATGTAACATAATTCTCCACCTTTGAAAGGTGTGACGGTCTTAATAATAACCAAGGTTGTGCAACATCTGGATGCTTCACCAAAGGAGGAAAGCAAACTCTAAAGAACTGCCAATTTCCACCTGGATAAGCTCTCCTAGGGCTGCTCACCACACTGGCTCACTCAGCACTCACCAATGTTGGACACCAATGCCAATCACTGATGAACGGTGGGGTCTACCAGGTTCCCCATAAAGGAGGGGGAAATACTCATTCTCAATCCAAGATCTGCAGTCTCCAACCCACCTGTATTGTTGGGGAGAACTTAGGAAATTTTTTATTTCCAGTGAAAACCTGAACCACAATATCATCATGGATAATTTGCAGACTCATAGAATTTTAGTCCTAATGGAAACATCAGATATAAACTCACTGAGCCCCTTCCCAGTGGAGAGATAGGAGAGGAAGCCCAGCATGGGAAAGGAGATACCCAAGGCCACACAACTAGTCGATGTAGAACCAGAGACAAGACTCATGTTTCTAAACCTTCAGGCCAGTGGGCAGTCTGGGTCCATCTTACCTGATAGCTTAGTGACCATTCTCGAGACTGCCCAAAGCTGGCTTTCAAGGGGTGAATGTTGGAAAATTTAATGATGAATTAATTTACTGGGGGTAAATGCCTATAAAAGGAGCAAGATATTTGCATGATGCTAACACTCTATCCAGAAAATCTCTTTATTGGAGACTTGCAGTGTTATAATCAAATTCTTTATTTTGGAATTGGGAAGCATAATCCAGATCAAAGTACACTTCTCTGCAAACAGGCCCAATAATAGGACCAGATGTCAAGAAACTTGCAAAGTTAGAATGTGACATTCTGGTTCCCCAAATCAGGACCTCTTTACCCACCACACCTCTCCTTGCTCTCTTCTCTTCTATCAAATCTCAATTTTAGGTTCTTCATTCACACTAAGATATGAATGACTCACAGCAAAGTGGCCACTTTCTAAGGCATTGAAGGTCAAAGTGATGACACTGTAATTATTGTCTTATCATTTTGGGGACACCAGAAGCAGAAAGAAGACATGTGATCTCAAAAGAAAAGAAGCTCCCACATCCAAGAATTATCTAGCCCCAAATGTTGATCATGCAGAAGATAATGAACTTTTCTCTGGGGTTAGAGCAAGTTCATCAATTCCAAGCATGAGTCATCAAGTGAGCACCTGGACAGGAATCCGTCATTTCCATATCTTTGCAATTCAGTCTTTTTTCCAGAAAGGGGGGATGAATCCCAACTGTGTGCATGACCAAGCTCAGCCTCCCTCAGCCAGCACATGAGCACCTGGCCCCACTGCCTGCACGGCACCTGCTACACACTCTCACCAAGGAGTCATGCCTCTACAAAAGTTCTAGGGGCAGGAGACAGTGTTACTGTCCATTACCCACAGGACACCAAGAGGGAAGCAAGTGACAGATGCGTGCTGAGAGGAAGAAGAAGAGTCTGGATTCCAACCTAGATCTGTCCAAACATGGTAAGGAGCATTCCCCCTCTATCTTATGTCTCAGACAGAATTTTGGGTTCTAAAAGACGAAGTGTTTTAGGAAGCATGCAAAGACAGCACATCAGGGCAGGTGCCATCCAGTGTTGGTTGTGGAAAGTGAGTGCCCCAAAGCCACGTTTCAGAAATGGATATTTCTGCCTAGGTCAAGTGTGATACATAGAACAGTGACCCCAAAGAGGCTCATGCCTTAACCCCCAGAGCATGTGAATATGTCACCTTACCTGGCAAAAGGGACTTGGTAGATGTGCTTAAATTGATCATATTGAGAAGAGAGATTATTCTAGTTGATCCAGATGGGCCTAATGCAATCACAGGGGAGGCAGCAGAGTTAAAGCTTCTTTAAGGAGAAGTAAAGATGGGAGCAGAGGTCAGAGGAACAGGGACCAAGGAACCACGGACTGCAGATCTCCTCTAAAGCTGGAAAAAAGGCAAGAAAACATATTCTCTTCCAGAGCCTATTGAAGAATACAGTCACAGGGCCACCCTGACTCATCTTAGTAAAACTGATTTCAGGTTTCCTACCTCCAGAACTATGTAGACACTAACTTTGTGTTACTTAAAACCCCAAAGAGTATGGTAGTTTGTTAGGGCAGCAAAAAGAAACTAATATATTAGGATCACCACAGAAAATAGAGGAAACCCCGTTGAACAAGTACCTTTTTCAGATAAGCAGGTTCCATACAATATATGTGTGTCCTGTATTTTTATTTGTTATATCTAATAGTCCTAACCAACATCCCCCTCCCCACCCAGACACCGGGGCCCTTATTGCTGCTTTTCCTCTCTCTCAGTCAAAACAGCATTATTATACCTGCTAGTCTGACTTAGTCTATGATTCAACACAGTGGAATTGTTGAGGCCTCAGACAAATAGCTCTGAGGGAAAGTTATTATTCTAGATCATTGCCCATCAATTATTTATAGTTTATAACACAGTGCCATTTGTAATGGGGACTATGTTTTTCAATTGTGTCGTAATATCATCCTACTCATCAGAACAACCACTGGTGAGATGGATTGGCTTAGAGCAAACAGGAATGACCTCCTTTTTTATATTTCAACAAGGTATGCATTTATGAACATGAAAATCACTGCTGTTTTTAGATAAGAAAAATTCTTCTTTGAATTCAAAGAGAAGAATAGAAACCACCTCTTTTTTTTCTTTCTTTCTTTTTTTTTTTTTTTTTTTTGTGGTGCTGAAGATTAACCCAGGGGCATTGTACCTGCAAGCTACTCCCCAAGCCTAATTTATTTTTTATTTTGAAACAGGGTCTAAGTTGCGGAGGTCTTCACTAAGCATCCGAGGCTGGCCGCAAACCCCATTCTCCTTTCTCAGCCTCCCAAATACTGGGATTACAAGCGTGGGCCACCACACCCAGTTTAGAAGCCACCTTCCTGACAAGTCAATTTCCTAAGAAGCAGGGCAGGAACCAGAGGAAGGTGGACATGCTGGTAGGACACAAAGGATAAGATGGTCTTTAGCTTAGGTGTCCACCCTGCGCCTGCACATGAACAAGTGTTTCCTGAAATTCTTAGCCCTGGGTAACTCATTCTCCTCTCTCTTGTCTAGACCCTGCTAAGAAGCTCATTCAAATCATCTTCAAAAATCAGGGCTCATCTCAAATCTTTGGGTAAAAATCTCTGGGCTGAAGGGAAACTGAGACCCAGAGAGTGGCCACAAACCAATGTCAGTTAGAATGATTGTAGTGAGCTTTGAGATCGCCAGCCCAGTACCGCTCGCATCTGATATCCACTGAGTTTGGGCCAGGGGATTGAGGTCTATACTACACTCCTAACTCTGGGTCCAGAGCATCTCTTTACTGAGGTAAGCCAATCAGTTTCCTCCATCACCCTGGTTGTCAGTGTTCAGGCACCTGAATCAAGCCTCAGCCAGTCAGTAGATGATCTGCTTCGGCCGCAGTCACCAGATCCAGGGCACACACACACACACACACACACACACACACACACACACACGGGACTCGTGACTTTTGTTCATGGATGCATAACATGCTTCCTCTTTTTTTTTTTAAGTGTTTAAAATACAAATGCAAGACTTGAAATTCATGCAGCTATTTTATCATCATGAGAAAAACCAGAATGAGAATGAAGGGGTCACATGGAGACTGGTAAAGATGAGAGACACAAAAGAAAGGAGAGGCCCCATCAAATCTCACCTACAGGGCTCACTACCTCTGGAGGATTCTTTTGCATGCACCAGTGAATTCATGTTAAAATTTAATCCCACTTGAGGTAAAATATTCTGTTATTTGCAAAAGAGAGATTCCTAGTTGAACAGTGGACCGGAGATCTGTAACTCAGAAAAGCCAAACTTGGCCAGGCATGGTGGTACATGTTTGTAATTCCAGTATTTGGAGGTTGAGACAGGAGGATCACGGTTCTCAGACAGCCTCAGTTACTATGAGACCAACTTTCAAAATAAAGAATTAAAAAATAGGGCATAGTGTGGAGCTTGGAGGTAGAATGCCCCTGGGCTCCATCCCCAGTACCACACACACCCACACACACAAAAAAAAATAGTCACTGCTTTCATATATCTACTGTACTTCTGAAATGTGGCTTATATCACTGAAGATCTAACTTTTAAATTTTATTAATTTTGCCTAATTTAACATTATTATTGTGGTGCTGGGAATTGAACCCAGAGGCATTCTACCTCTGAGCTATACCCCCAGCCCTATTTTATTTTTTATTTAAAAACAGAGTCCCATTAAATTTCTAAGCACCTCACTAAGTTGCTAAGGTGGCTTCAAACCTGCAGTCCTCCTGTCTCAGCCTCCCAAGCATCAGGATTATAAGCATGTGCCACCATGCCCGGCTTAATTAATGTAACTTTAAATAGGACACATGGCATGTAGCTACATCCCGCAAATTTCTGAATCTTCATGTCAGCTGGCATCTCCTCTAGGAAGCCTTTCCAGAGATCTACTCTTCTCTGCAGGTTTGGTTCAGCTTACCTCTTCCATGACCTCATGGTGATTTAGCCTCTCTCTCTCTCTCTCTCTCTCTCTCTCTCTCTCTCTCTCTCTCTCTCTCTCTCTCTCTCTCTCCCTTCTTTTCTTTTTTCTTTTCTTTTCTTTTTTCTTTTCTTTTTTCTTTTCTTTTTGTGCCGAAACCCAGGATCAAACTATTTAGCATTTTTCTTACACTGTGATGACCTCTCTTAGAATAATTACCTTCTTTCTGTCTCCGTCCTTTGGGTAGATTTTTTTTTTTTTTTTTTTTTTTTTTTTGCAGATCTGGGGATAGAACCCAGGGGCATTCAACCTCTGAGCCACACCCCCTGCCCTATTTTATAATTATTTTTAATTTGAAACAGGGTCTCACTAAGTTGCAGAAAACTTCACTAAGTAGCCGAGGCTGTCCGCCAACTGCGATCCTCTGGTCTCAGCCTCCCAAATGCTGGGGTTATAAGTGCGCACCACCACGCCCAGCTTGGGTAGAAGGTTTTGAAGACAAGGCCTACCTCCACAGCCTAGCATTGAGGAAGGGCACTCCAGGTGGTAGCTGAGACCCAGATTAGGTCATGTGTGCCAAATATGTACTGAATGTCAACAGTGTTTGAGATTTGTAACAATCTCAGGCAAAGTAAGAGTGCTTGCTGCCCCTGCTGGCTACTGTCAATACTCCTTCTATCCACCTTGGTCCACCTCTCCATGTAAGTAAACATGGGTGGTCTATCAGTGAAAAAACAGTCCCTGTCATACTGTTCATGTTGAAATTGGGTAAGACAGACACAAACAACACACACACACACACACACACACACACACACACACACACAGAGAGAGAATAAAATAAGGTCAGGTAATAAAGGGAGGTCAGGAAGACTATTCATCAGGTTATAGTGATAGTCTAGGAAAGAAGATTGGTGACAAGGTCCAGACTGGTGGTGATGGATACAGTGGAAGGCTATCAGCTTCAGGGTAAGAAACTTTGCCCTAGGATTTATTAACCCAGAGTCTAAGCCAAGTGTGGTGGCACAGGCCTGTAATCTCACTACCTGGGAAGCTGAGACAGGAGGATCACAGGTTTGAGACTAACCTTAGCAATTTAACAAGATCTTGCTTCAAAATAGGAGTGGAGTATAGCTCAGATGTAGAATCCCCTGGGCTCAATCCCCAGTATGAAGAAAAAAAGAAAGGAAGGAAAAAGGAAGGGGAGAAAGGCAGAAACCTCAAATTGAGGATGTACAAAGAACGTAAAAAGCTTAAGGCTAAAAATTAAAAAAAAATTTAAATGGACAATTGAACTAAATAGACACTTCCTCAAATAAAAAATACAAATGGCCAATAAATATATGAAAACTGTTCAACTTCATTGGCAATCAAGGAAAAGCAAATTAAAACTACACTGAGACTCCATCTAACTCCAGTAAGAACAGCAATCATAAAAAAATACAGCAGTAATAAATCCTGTCAAGGACATGAGGAAATAGTCACCTTTATACACTGCTAGTGGGAGTGTAAATTAGCACAGCGACTCTGGAGATCAGTGTGGAGAGTTCTCAAAAGACGAGACATGGAACCATCATATGACCCAGCTATATCACTCCTGGGTATCTTTCCAAAAGAATTAAAATCAAATACTATCATGATACATGCACGTCCACATTTATAGCTGCACAATTCATAATAGCCAAATTATGGAACTGACATAGGTGCCTGTCACTAGATGAATGGATTAAAAAAAATGTGATACATACACACAATGGAATTTGACGCAGCCATAAAGAAGAGCAATGTTATGTCATTTGCAGGAAAATGGGCAAAAATAGAGAATATTATTCTAAGTGAGATTAACCAGTCTCAGAGGGCCAAAGGTCTAATGTTTTCTCTCTTCTGTGGAAAGTAGAGAGAAAATAGGGGCTTTAGATACAAAAGGAATTTCAGATAAATGCAGAAAGAGAACAGTAGAGTAGTGGGAGAAGACTGAGGCAGGTGCGAAAGAGAGTGAAGAAGGAAACCGTTCCAATAGGCTATGTCCAAATATAAAAGAGTCAGTCAGGCGTGGTGGCGCACGCTTGTAATCCCCGCGCTTGGGAGGCAGAGACAGGAGGATCGCGCAGCTTCGAAGCCAGCCTCCCTGGCTTAAGAGACCCTGTTTCCAAATAAAAATATAAAAAATTGGTGTCTGGGAGTGTAGCCCGGAGGTAGAAGGGTTTCCAGGACCCCAGTACCACCAAAAACAAAAACAAACAAACAAACAAAAAAAAAACAAATGTAAAAGTGTCAGTACCAGTCTTACTGGCGCATATAGGGGAGGGGAGAAGCAGGGTGTGATGTGGAGAAAAATACAGTAAATATGTGTGGATGTGTGTTTGTATCAATTTAAACCTCCTTATGATATATAGTTACAGTGCACAAATACAAGCATTAAAAACAGAAATTGGCAAAATGAAGAAATACGAGTACATAAGCCTACAAGGGCATCCGTAGGCTCTGAACAGCATCTTCTGGCTCCCTCGCTTTCCAATCTCTGAAGGGCATCTTCGAAGGGCCTGGCAAAGATGCTCCCTAGCTGGGCAGAGTCAGCAGGCGGCTGCCCCTCCCTTTCCTGTCTAATCTCAGCATGATCCTGCACGCTGGGTGCTGTGGACGGATTTGCTCCTTCTGTCTGTGTCTGCCTGCCCTGTCTTGAGGCACACTCGCAAGAATTCTCCAGTGTGTCCTTGGCCTTCAGTGGGGACTCGTGCATCTTAAGGAGCAGCCAGGCGGGTAGCCCCAGGCAGCCTGTGCACCAACGTCCTTCCTCCCAGGGCCCAGCCTGAATGTCAATGACCCAAATCCCATTACTGGGTTTCTGCTTCACTCATTACCATGAGGTTTTCATCTCTTCTGGCGCTCAGGAAAATATCATTTCCATTTTCAGGAGAAACAACTCTCCCTTACATCCGAGCATTTGCCAGGCATTGATTTTTATTATCGCTGCAAGTTCTTTCTTGTGTTTTATTTGGGTTTCTAAAACCCCTTTATTTATGCAGCTTGAATCTGGGGAATTTCTGGCTAGGAAGGTATAGAGAGAATTGTAGAAGATTCAAAATCTCAGAGATTCTTTGTAGGGGGTGGGAGCGTGATCTTTTCAAAGATGGCCTTATAGTCTAGGGGGAAATCAGAGTGTATCTACAGTAAGACTTGATGGAAGAATAATTACAAATGATGAAACTCACTGGAAAGGAGACAAGAAAAATACATCACCCTGGTGTTTCAGGCTTTGCGCTTGGAATTAGGACATGGGTGCAGAGCGGACTGCCGAAGGTCACTGGCCCAGGACCTCTTTAAGGTGCTGAGGCCCCAGTGAATGCTGAGGAGAAATGTGGAATTACCGCCTCAGGTGCCTCAAGACTGGGCAGTGTAACTTGCAATGTCAGAGACAAAACCTGCTGCAGACCTCCAGGGCGTTGGCCCACTGAGTCTCACATCTGCCCTGCAGAGCGGGGATGGCAGACTTGTTTCAGAAACTAAAGAAGAGGGCTAAGTGACCCGCAATATCAGCGAACTGGAAACTGGCAGGAGCTAGATTTATTCTAATATTTTTTCCATGCAGTCCCATCTTACTCTCTCTCTGTGACCCAGGGGTTGCTTTCAGATCAGGAAATACCAAGTTAAAGGCCCCCTGTGCAATTCATAGAGTATTCATAATAGGAATAATAAAATTGCCTACACAAGGAAATCAGTGAGTACCTTACAGTGTGCTTTCTCGCATATCTCCTTGCAAGATTCTCTCAGCAAACTCATGGAGTTAATATTTCATACCTCCTTATGAATAAAGAAGTTAAAACTCACACTCCAGACCCCATGCCAGGATGCCAGGGACAGCGCCTTGGTGGCTGCTCCAGAGGCCTCGAACTTGGATCCAGGTCCTGACTTTGTTACTTTCTACCAAGTGATCTCAGGCATGATGCACATTTTCTCTGCATCTTAGATTTCATGTTTGATTTTGGAGGAAAAGAGTGCCTGTCACGTAGGCCAGCTTATGGATTCATATTCATTCTACAATTATTTATTCAGCTTCTACTAGGCTCTAAGCTCAAAAATACAATAATAAGAAAAACAAAAATCCCTGTCCTCATAGGGATTTGTTCCAGTGAAGAAAGATAGAGCATCTATGTATGTGTATATGTGTGTGTGCATATACATATATATGCTATAGATAGATAGATAGATAGATAGATAGATAGATGGATGATAGATCATTTGAAAGTGGTAAATGCTAGGAAAGATAAAACATGGAAGGAGAGTAGGGAGTGCTGGGAGGAAGAGGAGGAAGAAGAGGAGGAAGAAGAGGAGGAGGAGTTTCCACTCAGTATGGAACAGTCAGAGAAGATCTCAACTGAGAAAGTGAGATTAGTGAAGATTTCAAAGGGATGAGGCAGGGAGCCCTGCAGATAACTGCAGAGAAACTTTCCAGGTTGAGAGGAAATAGCAGAAGTAGAGGACAAAGGTGAGAGGTGAGAGGTCCAGAGGTTACCATTGGGCTCTGCCCTCAGAGGGAGCCGCAGGGGGTGACAGAGCTGCACCAGAATGAGTGAGAATGAAAAGACAAAGGAGGATCAGAGAGGCCAGTGGAGGTGCACAGCACGGGCACAGGTTATGCAGCACTTTACGGGACCTTTGCCAGGGCTCAGGTTGTTTGTTCATTTCGCATAAGTAATCAGCGCCATCGGAGGGTTTGACAGAAGACTACCATGGTCTGACTTCAGCCTCAGCAGGGCAACTAGAGCTGCTGTGTTGGATTAGACTGGAGGAGTCAGAAATTAAACCCAAAGAGGAGGCTCTTGTGCTTCTCCAGGGGCAAGGGATGGTGTTTGGACCACAGTGTAGTCATTGTGACGGGGGCTAGGGTTGATGTTGCAGTAGAGCCAAGGGGCCTTGCAGGTAGATTGTGTGTGTATGGGGAGAAAATTTATAACAAGGGCATGTTTCCTGGACTGTGTGAGTGGGAAGAGAGGGGGGCCCTTTACTGAGAAAGGGGTGGCTCTGGAAGGGTAGGGATGAGCTGAGTAATAAATGTACCTTTTTTCCAAGTGCCCAGCACTGGGTAAAGAGTGTGTATCTGCTCCATAACAAATATTATTAGTACTCTAGAATTGACCCATATTGTTAAACTTATCTGCTGGTCTTTGACCTCCATTTAAGTCTTCTCAGAAAGCACAGGGCCACAGGGTCTTCAGCCCTCAAATGAACTGCAGAATCCTGGTCTCTTAAGTGATTTGGAAGGCCACAGGACACTCTAAGCCCCTTTGGCCCAGCAGGTCTGCTCCAGCCTGGCCACCTTTGTACATGCTGTGCTCCGTCATTTCCCATTTCTTCTTCCCAGCTTCTCCACTCTGGATATGAATGAGAAGTGGGTGCAGATTCAGGCTTCAACTTTGTTCAGAAAGCATTCTCTAGTGCTCACAGAAAATCTAGCCCTGCCTCCCACGTTACATTATGCAAGAGGCTGGGGACCAACTGGAAAGGTGATGTGGATCTCAGCATCTTCATTTGTGCTATGAAGAAATTCTGTTAATCCCCAAGGATCTTCCCAGCTCTCACCCTTTAAGTTCTTTGACAAATACAAGGTATGAGAAAATCAGTCATAATAATTACACAAATCCCAGGAGTTGTTTTTGGTTCCTTTTTTTTTTCTTGCCACCCAGATCTGAGCCACCAAAAAATTCTGTTTAATCTGTCTCCAAAATAGAACTCACGCTATCTCCCTCTTTCCATATCTAAGCCACCACCTCTATTCAAACCACCGCCATCTTTAACCTACTGTAGCCTCTGACTTCTCCACTGACCCTCCAACCTCCTTCTTCATACGCATATGGTAGTCTGAATGATCTGCTTACAATCTGAGCCAGATACATTTATTTCTTCACCCAGAGCTGGCCAATGACTTTACAGGCCTCTTAGTTTGGCCTGTGGATCCCTATGTATCCTGAATGCCCCCTTTCTCTTTGCTGGCTCTTGTATGACTGTTTTCCTCAGTCATTAAGTACAAGCTTCTCTGGACTTCTCTCTGTGCGTTTGCATGTGAACCTTTCTTCTCTCTGTGGTAATTAGGCTCCCAGTGATTCCCACTCCAGGCAATGTCCTCCTTTTGTAGGTAGACTGGACCTAGTGACTTGCTTCTCAGGAACAGGATAAGGCAAAGGGGATGAAATTCACACCCAAGATTAGGCTATAGAAGACCACAACCTCTATCTTGTTGGCTCTCTCTCTGTCTCCATCTTCTTTGCTCAGTCTAATGAAGGATGCTTCCATGTTATAAGCTGTCACTTTCTAGAAACTAAGGGTGTCCCATAGCCAATAGTCAACGAGGAACTGAGCTCCTCAGTCCAATAGGCCTAGAGAAACTGAATCGCAATGGACCACATGAATGAGCTTGACAGCTATTCCATCCCTAGTCCACCTATAAACTGACTATAACCCTGGCCAACACCTTAACCCTGGCCCAGAGTCCAGCTGAGCCATGCCCACATTCCTGGCCCATAGAAATTGTGAGATAACAAATGTTTATTGCTTAAAGCCATGAAGTTTTAAAAGCACTGTGTTGCACAACAATAGACTACTAGGACACCACCTTAGAACATTCTTTTCTTGTTCCCTTGGCCAGGAATTCTTTTTATTTTTTAATATATTTTTATTGGTGCATTGTAGTCAAACATCTCAATGAAATACAAGATTTGTGAGGATATACAAGCACACATCACTCAATCAGCCCTTATCCAATCCCCATCCCATTCCCTCCCCCTCCCTCGATCCCATGCTTGATTTAGTGATTGACTTTGATGTGTTTGTTTAAGTACATCATGTGCTTTAAAGAGATTCCATCTTACCCCTTCCGCGCCCTCTGATAAGTCACCTTAATTGCTCCTCCATAGGGCCCTTTCTTCAATTGGATTTTCTCCTATTACCCATATCTTCCTAGCTTTTGCATATTAGGGAAAACATCTGATTTTTTTATTTCCTGTGATATTTCCCTGTGGATGCTGCATTGCAGGCTTTGATCCCACTCTCGAAGGCCTGGCACATGCCTCACTGCATGGCAGGCTCTGATCCCAGTCTTGCTGGCCCTGGTACCGGCCTCACCTCACAGCAGGCTCTGATCCCGGCCTCAGAGGCCTTTGCCAGGAATTCTTACCCAGATCACCCAGTGGCTGTCCCCTCGCCCAGTCTCTCAGCCTAGAAGTCCCCTACCCAGACTTCCCTATACTTAGCCCAGGAGTCTGGTTCACTTTCCACTAGCTGTGAAGATTTATTTATTTACTGGTTTACCTGTCTCCCTATCATAACAAAATCTCCATGAGAACAGAAACTTTATCTGAAGGTTTCCTGCAGATTGCAGCTGAATTTCAGGATGATAAGCTTCACAGCTGAATTCCAGCTCCTGAAGCAAAGCCTGGCACCCTCTCAATAAATACAAGTGGAATGAATGAACCATGCATGTAAAGAGTTGTGAAAGAGACGGAGGGAATGGAGAAATGCTAAAACATGATTTTTTTTAAAAGCTCTTGGAAAACAGGACATTTGTTCTCATTGTTGATCCCCTCTTTCCACCCGAGTACATTTAAAGTTTGAAGGACCCCAAGGATGTGTGCTTCTTTCAAAGATCACCTCATAACTTCATCATTGCCCTGCCAGAGTTTCCTGCAGATTTCAGCTAAATTTCAAGGTGGCAAAAACCCGCATCCTCTTCCTTCTTGTTCCTCCTCTCTCTTTTCTTTCTCCTATAACCCACCAATTCATTGCAGCTCATCTCCCCTCCCAAGTGAAGGATATTTAAAAGATTGAAAAGCTTATCAAACTCTTAAAGCCCCATATTTCATCTGTTAAATGACAATAAGTCAACCCAGCCTTGTGTGTCCTGAAATTCATGTGGTTTTAAAAATTAGGGGGACATTTCTAAGTTCAGAATAGGTTGCCAAGTTATAAAAGTTCTTTATGCACCTTTTGCAAGACTCAGTTTCTTTCTTCCAAGTCTCACTTATTCTATAGCTTAGAGCGATGCACTGAACCCTACTGCCATATTTTCATTGAGTGTAAAGGATAGACGATCATCTCTTTTCTAAGGGCACCTCCAAGAGAAAGACCTGGGGAGTTTGTGTTTAATTTATTCTTGAATGGAACTTCTAAATGGAGGCATGCATCAGTTCAACTGTGTGAAAGATAGACAATCAAAATAGGTCAACAGAGAAAATCTCCCTTTAGCCATTTTTAAGACAGATGCATTATTTAAAAAAAAAAAAAAACAGCCAGACATGGTGGCACACGCTTGTAATCCCTTGGGAGGTGTTGACAGGAGAATCACGCAGGTTCAAAGCCAGCTGCTCTGGCTTAAGAGACCCTGTTTCCAAATAAAAATATACATATATAGGTCTGGGAGTGTAGCCCGGCAGTAGAAGAGTTTCCAGGAACCCCAGTACTTCCAAAAAAAAAAAAAATACATAAAGTTGCCGGGTGTGGTAGCTCAGGCTTGAAATCCCAGTACTTGGAAGGCTGAGACAGGAGGATCACGCAAGTTCAAAGCCAGCCTCAGCTACTTAGTGAGGCTCTCAGCAACTTAGTAAGACCCTGTTTCCCAATAAAATATTTTAAATAAAGGTCAGGGGTGTATCCCAGAGGTAGAAGGCCCCTGGGTTCCATCCCCAGTACCATACACATAAAAAAATACACCAAGTACAGTAGAAGGTATTTATTACACAATAGCAATATTAACATAAAATTTATCCTGTTCAACAAAAGGCGATTGTTTTAAGTATATATGGCGCATTTGTACAACAGGATACTACATAGCCAATAAAGTCATACTTGCAAAGGTCTAAGGAAAAGGCTACTGATGCTATGGTAATACAGATGCCCTCAAAGTAGAGCGCATAATCAGAGCCCACATTTATGTGCTCATACCATGTAAAGTACATCTCACCTTCACTTGCTCCCACAGCCCCCACATTTTATTGCCTAGCCTCTCTTGCCTTCCAAGGGGAATCTCACCCTCACCAGCCATGATTTCTGACAGTTCTATGAGACAGGATAAGGAAAGTGGGTAAAGAAAGAAACAGTAAAAAAAATATTAGATAAAATTCTTCCTAAGTATGACTTCAATGACTTCAGGCTCTTCTCTTTTATGAATATTTGAGTCATGAGCAAATTTTTAAGGCCAGAGAAACTGTATCAAACCATATAAAAAATATTAGAAGAGGGGAACAACCCTGCACCATGGCTTTAGTTTTGTTCACATGAGGATATTTTTCTATAGACATTTTCATAGATGTCATTTTTTTAAGACTTGCATCGATGGAACAAAAACTTGCAATAGAGAAGTTATGGCAATCTCACTTAGCATAATATTCTCTAGTTCTACCCATTTTTCTGAAAATGGCCTAATTTTGTTTTCTATGGCTAAGTACAATTCCATGGTGTATATATACCACAAGGGAACTTTCATAAACCATTCACCTGCTAAAGGACACCTAGGCCGGTTCCCAGTCACAGAATGTTCTCTCTGATGTGGAAGATAGAAATAGGAAAGAAAAAGAACTTCAGATACATGAGGAGAGATGCCAGTAGAATAATGGAAGGGAATTTGGGGAGGGAGGTGGAGAGGAAAAAAAGAGATACAGTGAAGGAAACAGTTTAAATAATACTATGTTCGTAAACAAAGTTATCAGTACCAATCTGTATCAATACCAATATGTACAGGGAGGAGTAGGTAGAGTCTAAAGGGAAAAACACCAAGAACTATATGCATATATGCTCTATCACTCTCAACCTCATTATAATTATAATACACCAGTAAAAGAATATTTTTAAAAAGAAAAGTTATAGCCAGGTATGGTGGCACACACCTGTAACCCCAGTACTTGGGAGACCACGACCGGAGGATCACAAGTTTGAGGACAGCCTCAGCAACTTAACAATGCCATCAGTAACTTAGTGAGATTCTGTTTCCAAATAAAAGATAAAATAGGGCTAGAGGTATAGCACAGAGGTAGAATTCTTCTGGCTTCAACCCTCAGTATCACACAAAAAAATATGTTATGACAATTTATAATTAAAATGTTTATGCACTGAATTTGCTATAGGTTCTGAGTTTACAGTAATTTAGTGAATTAAAGACAGTGTACCCTAAACAGTCTGTATTTTTATTGTGTCTAGGCTCAGCTGCAAGGAGACCCTGGAAAAGACATGGAAACCGAATGATCATCTGAGCCTCATGGCTGGCTTGACCCAACCATTGTCACGGTCAGCTCCTCTTGCCCTTGACAGACCTCTCCCCTGGGATTCCAGGAGCTCTCTGGGCTCCTATTTGTGCCTCCAATGCTGCTCATCCTCCCGGTGACACGTCCCGGGAACCTCCGCATGGCACACCGCAGCAGCAGACTGCACTCTGCGTTAGCTTGATGAAAGGACTGTGTTTGGAGGTGGGAGGCCAAACATCCGGAGATGACTGCTTGCCCAGAACACATCCCTTCCCAGGGAGGGGCAGGATACCCTGGGGAAAGCCTCAGGTGGGATTCCCTGAAGTCAGGCCAGCCTGGTTTGAATATCAGTTCTGATAGTTATTGGCTGTGTGACTTCAGTCAAGTGACTTAATCTCTTTGTGCCTCTGCTTGGGCATCAAGATGGAGATCATTGATCCCATGACACCTGAGAGTTATGCACAAAAACTGGGATGTGAGATTATATGCATTGTATACTTTCCCAGCAGAGCTCTGAGAAGCAATAGGTCCTCGGTTTTATTCTCCCTGCTATCCCCATATATAGTCCCCCCTCCCATATCTGCCTGGGCCTCAAAATTCTCAAAGAACCTGGTATGAGGCTAGGGAGGGGATATTACCAAAGAGAGCATTTTAGCATAGAAGAGTTTCCCATCTGGCTCTTCATGTTCCCCTGTGTGTATTTTCCCATTCAAGCATGGACAGATAAAAGTTTCAGGAAGTCTCCTTAGACCGAAATGTGTTCGTGTATTTTCTGAACCTAATGTCCTTAAGTCACGTGGTGCTGTGATATCACACTAGTTCTCACACTCTCCGTTCTAGCAGGGATTCTAAAGCGCCCAATTGTCTTGAGATATTCCTTTTATCAAATAATCAGAGAAGAATAATAAACAATGGCTGATAAAAATCTTTATGAGGTGCCAGGAGCCCAGGTTTGAACTTTCTACCTGGATTAACCCTTTTAATGTCTCTATGAAGTCGAAGCCATGATTATCTTTGTTTTACACATGAGGATATTGAAGCACAGAGAGACTGAATGACCCAGTAGGAGTGACCCATCCAGCTGCTGCCAGGCCTCCATTGGAGCTCAGCTAATTGGCTCCAGAGCAAAAGTCATGCAAGTACAGCTCTTGGACCAAATGCAGAGTTGCATTTTATATGGTCTTCAAGTCAAAAATGGGTTTAACAATTTTAAATGAATATATATTAAATATATATAAACCTTCACATAAAATCTTCAATGTTGCCTTTGGCCCTTAAAACCTAAAATATGTGCTGCCTGGTCTCTTGCAAAAATAAAAATAAAAAATCTGCTGCTGCTGCTGCCTGCTCCAAGCACCTTAATCATGGTGAGATTCTCCCTCTCTTTCTTTGAAATCATTGCCTGTCATTGCAGACAGAATCGGCCATCCGCAGCAGGAGCACCATAGCCTATCCAGACTCCACGCACAGCCTGACCTGCTGCTTAGTGATCACAGGTGCCCAGGCTCTTGGCGGCCACCAATTAAGTGAGGTAGAAACTGAGAGAAATCCTGTGGTAGAAGACACCTCATTACCCTGGGACTTAACCACCAAAATTCCCCAAAATCGTATTTTGAGAGGTATCCAAGACTTTAGGTAGATAAAATCCTCAGTGAAAAATTGTTTCTAATAGCTTACTAGGGCAACAGGCAAATGCCAAGCCCTGTGTGACTTGGGGAGCGGTCTCTCTCACTCTGTGATCCACTTCCTCTTTTATACATGGGGTTGGTAAGAGTATCTACCTCGTAGAGTCCTTACAGGATCTGAGTGGTTGTTTTGGAGAAGGTGTTGATTGATTAATTGGGGGTTTTGTGGCTGGAGGTTGCACTGGGGGCCTTGTATGTGCTAAGCACTGAGCTACATCCCCAGCCCTTGCTGTAAGATTTGATCGGGATAACAGATGTCAAGTAGCTTTAGCATTTTAAGTAGTTGAGATGCACAAAGCTCTCAGCGAGTGGCTAATAGTACTATCATTGCTCTTAGTTTCTTATTAAGGGAGAGAATGAAGGTCTCCATGGAAAGCTCCAACAGGCACATGGTCACCCTGAGTTTTCACTAAAATTTTTCCTTTTAAATGTATTATTCTGGGAAGATTTTTCCTAACATACGTTAAATTCTCTAAGGGATCTGACTCAAAAAGTATGAAAAACCACAGCTTAAAACTATACCAACTATAGTAGATTCCTAGAGCCACTAAGGAGAAATATACGTGCACTCCCTCACACAACCCCTCTGAGTGCAACATAGAAGAATGCCAGCCAGTACTGTTGTGCCCCATCACCCTAGACACACACACACACACACACACACACACACACACACACACACACATCCCTATGCTCAAACATTCAGAGAAGAAAGAAGCAAAGGCTGAGACTACATCTCTGCAATTACTGCTTTTGGGGACCTCTTTAGAGAGTCCATCTGTGGTCACCTGTATTCATCTGTTTTCAGTTGCTATAACAAAATATCTGAGCCTTGGTACTCTACAATGAAAAGGAATTTGTTTAGCTCAGATGTGGAGGCTAAAAGCCCAAGAAAATGCAAGCCCTTAGTCTGTCCTCTGCCAAGGGCCCCCTTGGCAACATTATATCATGGCAAATGGTATCATGGCAGAAAAACACAGTGAAAGAGAAAGGCAGAAAATCAGACACAGGAAAGGGTCAAGCTTGCTTTTTTTTTTAAACAACTCACTCTCATGAGAACTAACTGGGGTCTTTGAGAGCAGCACCTCCAGTGACCTAACCACCTCCTGCTAGGCCCCACCTCTTAAAGGCCCACCACCTCTCAATATGACCACACTGAGGATCAAGCTTCCAGCACATGAACTCCTGCAGGACACAGTCAACCCATATCCAGCCCATAGTACCAGATTCTTCTTCAGTGCTTCTCATAAACATTCCATTGCCCTACACATTCATCCTAGGGCTCTTTTTCAGAGCTATCTGGAACTTATCCTATTATTAGATTCGCCTCCATCAATTTGAATGTGGGTATCCCGAGGATAGAAACTTGGTCTAACTTGCTTATAGCTGAATTCTTAACATTTAGCTCATTTAACATGCAATAAACAAATTAAAGACACCCAAAGTTCCCCCAGAAATCTCCGTCCCCGCTGTTTATAAATGGTAAAGAATAACCTTGGAGTCTATACTGAACTAGGCATACCGATCATGCTGCTTAACCAAAGTTGCCCAAGTTCAACTAAGAATGCATCTAAATGTATGAATGCACATTCATCGGGGAGACAGAAAGTGCACCCATTGGCCTATTGGTAAACAACTTAGGAGAACTGAGTAAATAGCACCCAAGATATTTCTTGGTTTTGATTTTGCTTGTTGATTTGTTTTTGTGGTACTAAGGATTGAACCCAGGAGCACTCTGCCTCTGAGCTACACCTTTTGCCCTGTTCTATATTTCATTTCGAAACAGGGTCTTACTCAGTTGGAGAAGACCTTTTGAGTTGCTGAGGCTGACTAAGAACCTGTGATCCTCCTGTCTCAACCTCCTAAGTACTAGGATTACAAATGTGTGCCACAATACCCAGATGCCCGGGATTTATTCCCATTTGGGCTTCTTATATTAGAGTGCTGCCACCTTTGGGCCAGTACAACTCTCGGGGGTGCTATGGAACCCAAATTCTAGATTAATAAGAAGGCCAAAATTTCTAAATTGAGGCTATCATTAAAAATGGCCTTATATTTGCTTTTTATTCATTCAATAAATATCTATTAAACATCACTCTGCCCTATGCACTGGGAACTAAAATGTGAAAAGAAGAGATAAATCGATATACTTGTGATATGTAAATCCAAGTGTAAAGCTTATGAGAATTCTCATTCCCTCATTCCTATCTTATGTAGCTCCTCAATGTCCAATTTAATTAACCCCCCCTTTTAGCATAAGCACACGCACACATACCCACTTATGTATACATAGTGCATCAAACAACTCATGTCTCCAGCAATGGCTCTCAGCCAGGGGCAATAGGGGCAATTTCACTCTTACAAGGGGACACTTGTTGATATTTAAAACATTTTGGATGTGAAAATGGGAGGGGGTTGCTGCTGGCATCTGATGGTTAGAGGCCAAGGATGCTGCTAAACACTGCAATGCATTAAGACAACTCATCATGGCAAAGATGTATCTGCTTCCAGGTCTCATGAATGCTAAGGTAGCAAAACTTCCGTCTATAGTCAAGGTCTAATAGCCACCAGTTATACTTCTGCCAGGTATTCTTTAGTGATATCCAGCCTGAAAGAGCTGTAGTAGACATTTGGACTTTTCCAGATGCTCAGATTCCCGTGAACATCCTTCCCATACCACATCCCCTAGGTGAAATGATGAAACCAAGAGACCCACTTCCCCATCTTACTTTGAGATATTCAACCTCAGTCACAGTGAGTGGCTGGCTCAGTGAGAAACCAAAAGCAGTTGCTGGCTGGGAGCCATTTGGGTTTTTTTGTTTTGTTTTACTGTTGGTTTTGTTTGTTTGTGGTTAGAGATGGGAGTGATGGCCAGTTTTCCGGAACAGCAGAAATTAAATTTCTGATATGCAGAGTCCAGAACATGAGCTCTGTTCTCTATCCTCCATGGGATGGAGTCTTTGCTGAAGCACCTCATAAAGTCTTATGTGATCCTGGTACCTGGGGCCTCCAAGTGTGACCCTCCAGTCTTTTCGATGACCAAGAACCTCATCTGGTATTCTTTAATATATTTTTTCTGAACCCATTAAAAATGGATCTTTCTGTACCATCTAATAATGATAAAGAGAAAAATGTTCATGGTCAGTCTGGGATCTGGAAGAGACTCATTTGCGTTCATATGGAGCTCACACACTGGCTTACATTAATCCCTTATTTTAGGGTGAAAATCACCTTGTTTGTTACTATTAACATAGTAAAAACATCCTAGCATACACTGCATTAAAAAGCACACAAAGATTTAATAACATCAGCAGCAGCAAAAGAAGAAACCTTGTTTTCTGCTCCATAAAATGCGGCCGAATGTCTTCATCCAGCCTGGATATTCCCTCTCTCTGGCTGTAAATACGACCTATGTGCTTGTGTCTCTATTTTGCAAGCACAAGAAAAAGGAATCATAAGCCACTCTGCTTCTTTCACATCAAATTAAAAGGGAGAGAAAGAGAAGGAAAGAGTGAAAGGAAGACCAACACCCTCATAAAGATTTTAAAGCCAGGCTGCCCTTGAGCTACCTTTAAGGTTTCTTTTATTGGTGCATAATGTCCAGCGTGCTAAGGACCAGCCCGGACAGAGGAAGAAGGAGGAGAACTCTGTGCAAGAGCAGGAACTTCGCCTTGCCTTTGCCACCTGCGAGGAAAGCTGACCTATCAGCTTTTTCTTATCTTTTGCTGGGAGAGATGTACTGACTGTCAGAGATGTATTTACTGTCCATGCAGAACTAGGAAAACCCCCAAAACTCTTTCTACTGTCCATGAGAAACTAGGAAAATCCCTAAAAATAGTTGTGGATTTGCACAACTAGTGTCACAACGGTTCAGTCACCCATAAAAACAGGGTTAAAGTCACAGACATACTCAAAGTAATGACAATCATTTATCTTAAGCCTCCTAGGTACCAGATACATGCCTTATGCTTTCTCCATGATAGTTCTTTGAGGTAGATAATATTTATAAATAAAGAAGCTCAGACTCCCAGGAGTATATGTGATTTGCTCATTGTCCCATAGCAATGTATTAGTAGAGATATCTGGAATAAACATCCATTGTCTTTGAGCTTTATCATCTTTATCAGGCATCATCTCTATTTCTCTCTAACTCCTTCCTCCAAATCATCTTTCCCACCTAAGGTCTGAGTGAGTGGAAACACCACACTTTAAGTCAAAAAATTTATACACTCACCCTCTCTCTATATCCTAGCAGCAATTACAGTGCTTTGAAAATAGTGGAAGACCAGTAAAGGTGTATCACAGGAGATCCAGTTCCTTGTCCTTACTCTGATAAAAAACAGAGAACTAAATAAATGCGTATTTTGTACACAACCACTTTACTTTTCAAGGCTCAAATTTCCTCATCCATAAAAGGATACTGAACCAAAAGTCTTAATGGGTCCTGACAAATAATTTATTGAAAGTTTGCCTGATAGCATGCCTTTTGCTAATGTTGTGGTTTTATTCACCAGACACACACCCAAACACACACAACCAAATAGACATCCACAAGCTTTACCTAATAGTTTTAGCCATTACTCAACATATGGAAGCTTCCCACCTCTGAGGAATTGGTATAGTCAGTCTGCAGACATCTGCTCATCTCCTCTGCCTAATCAGGAACTATCTTAAGAAGATAAGAAAGTCAAGGAAGGGTATATGCATTGAATTGTGTTTTTATATTAGCTAAACATTTACTCTACCCTTCCTGCTTAGAGGAAAAAGGGGATTAACTATACCTCAGTGGGAGGAGTATCCCTCCCTGTCTCATTGATAGTGGGTTGATTACCTATTTTTCTTTGACCAATAAAAAGTGAGAGGGCACATGATGTGATCATGTCTGAGCAAAATCTACAAAGAGATCCCTTGGTTCAGATCTATCTCCTATTTTTCTTCTGACAGGAAACATGCATGTTCTAGATAGAAGCTAATCTTTCAGCTTTTGCCTGGTACTGAGAAGACACCTGAAGCAAAGCTATAGCTGGTCAGAAATTATTAAGAAAACATAAATGAGAAATCATTTATATTGTAAAAAATGAAATCTAGAAGTTATTTGTTATTGCAGCAAAATCTATCAAAGGCTAACTGACAAAGAAAATACATTCCAGGTACAACTCATTCTTATTTCTTATAGTAGGTATGTTCTATTAAGTTTCCTTGGACATTGAATTAACAAATACTAAACCATTGTTTCTAGGTGGAATATAGGGTTAGGTTCCTGTGCGATTCTGATCAAACATTTCATCAACAAAACAAATACATAGCTCTGTCGTAATTATTTGCATTTAGAGACACCTTATTTAATATTTGTTGTTTATTTGTTAATATCAAACACATAGCCAATAGTGGTATAACCCTTGCCTGCATGAAGCTTTATCTAACACATGTATATTCTCCAGAAAGAGGACCACAGCTTCTTTACACTTGAGGACACTAGAAAGTATGATGTGTGAGGAATGTTTTAGACAGAAAAGACCCCAACCAAACCATAAAAGTATGGAAAATGTGGAAGCAAAGGGACTGCAAAGAAAAAAGCTAAATAAGAAAGCATAGAGTCACCTGGTCCAACCTCAGCTGGGAATGTGTGTTGACTGACTCAATCTTTGGCCACTTCGTACTTGTCCAAGAATGACCACAAAAGTATCATGAGTATATGTTTGGGAGTGACAAGCACATTGAAGAAGTAGATGAGTTCATAAGAATGGAATCCATGAATAATGAAGATCCCGATACTTCTATGCTGCATCACTTAATCCTCATAATAATCCTGTAAGGTGAGCACTTTATCGGCATTGTGCAGGAAATTAAAAGTGAGAGGCTTAAGGTAAAAATCACTTGCCCAAAGCCATAACTACTTAGCGGTAAAGCCAGGAGCTAAACCCACATCTGGTCAGCCTGACCTCGAAGCCATGATATGGCTTTCTTACATGTTCTAATTTTCATCTCCACAGCAACCAGTCTCACTTCTCAAGTCCCTGCCCAGTCTGGTGGCTTCTGACTCTTCCCACCCTCCATTCCTCCAGTCCTCACCTGCACACCAGCACCCTCCCTTCCGCTAACCTCTCCTGTTTTTATCTGCCACCATTTTTATTAGACATCCACCTCCAAATGCTCTTCTGACATGCCTGTGGTCTGCTTTCTCAAAGCTGATTAAAAACTTGGTGATGATCCAGTCCAGCCCTGTCCCTCTCAGTTCTGACCCAGAGAAGGTCAAAACCAGCAAGAATCAGAGGCAGAAATTGAACCCTGACGTGGGGGCAGTTACTTCGGGATGCCTCCCCATTACTCATCTCTAAAATTACTTTAAATCTGAAAAGATGAGGAGGGATGGGGAAGAACTGCAGAAGCAAAGCACTAGTCCCCCAAGGTGCTCCCCACCTATTTCAAAGGGATTCTAGGAAGGAGACAGCTGATGATTGTGTGTCCGGGTCAGGCAACCTCCTGTACTAAAAGAATCCAATAATAACAGCATAGAGCTTCTAGTCTTTGAATTTACACCTTTCATCTCTGAAACTCCAGGCTCCTTCCAGACATTATCTCATTCTTCTCAGAGTACCAGTAGAGACAAGTTGCGAGTATTATGCCCATTTTGTTGATAGAAACATTCAGTCTCAAAGGCAGTAATGAATCTTCATAGCAGGAGGCAAACTGAGAACCATATTGTACAAGACCAGGGCCAAAGCTTAGAACTGACATCAAAATTTCATCCTTTCAAATTCCATTCTAAGTCTTATAAATTATTGTCCCCAAATAAGACCAAAGCAAGAGGGAACTGAGATCTAGCATTCATTTGTGGAAGATTTACTCTGTGTCAGGTATCTTCACTAAAAGGTAGCATTGATTCTTGGCATCTACCCTGTGCAATAGGAATGGTTATTTCCATTTTATAGACAGGGAGACTGAGGCTTAGGGAGGTTAAGAAGGTGTTCCAAACATTGAGTATCAGAGGGAAGATTTTATCCTAGATCTCAATGACCTCAAAGCTAACATCATTTATAAAAATGGATATGTTTCTGGTATTTGCAGAGGACTATACTAGGCACAGTGGGCATACAGGGAAAGTATGAAATTTACTAACATGTAGCAAGAATTTTACCGTATACCAAGCACCAGAGATCCAAAGATTATAAAGACATCTCTTCCAGGAGTTTGTGCTCTAAAAAGAAAAGAGAAACATAAGAAGAACAATTCAGAAACCTCTGTTTCATGCATTCGACTTTTTATTGAGTGTCTTTTATGTGCCAGGCCCTGGGTGCGGGATATTACAGATACAACCAGGAGCAAAAATACAATCCTTGCCCTCATGTAACTCAGGGTGCATGATGGGTACTGAAGTCCAAGAGCACTGCATATCAAACAACTGAGGACAGTCACAACAGAAGAGAGAGGACTTTGACTTGATGTGACTTTGGCTAGACACACATGCACTTCCTACTCAGTGGCATTACCAAGGATCACATTAATGTTGCTGTTTGCTTTTCTATAAGTCAAGAGTTAATTTGCTTTCCTTTTTTTCCACCAAATTGTCAGGACCACTTGCATCTTCAAGGTTCTCTCCATGTCAACTCGGAAGTATAAAGTAAATCCTAACACACTAAACAATGCTGGACCACCAGAAGGGCAAGCTTGACTTAGGAGTATCCAACCCATAGTCACCATCCAGCCCCAGCAAGGCTACTTTAATTCAATGTCTTCAGTACCTACTAGTTACTACAAACCACTGCACTAAGTGCTGGAAAAACAAAAACAATGGTACAGTAGAGAAGACAAACTCAGATTACTTCTATTATTCTATTATTCTATTCAGTGAAGTTAAAGCCATGTCCAAAATAGCCAGAGACCTCTGGGAAGAAAAATAGAGGACAACCAATTCTGAGTAATAAGCTCCGGTCCCTTCCTTATTTGCACAGTAGATGCACACCATAAATATTTTCAGCTGATAGTCACATCTGTTTTGCCATAATCTTGCAAAATATTTGTTCCTTGTAAAGCACATGATTATATGTAGCTTTGTAGCTCCACGTAAGGACACAGACAGG
This sequence comes from Muscardinus avellanarius, assembly GCF_963383645.1. Classification (NCBI taxonomy): domain Eukaryota; kingdom Metazoa; phylum Chordata; class Mammalia; order Rodentia; family Gliridae; genus Muscardinus; species Muscardinus avellanarius. The sequence continues at coordinate 14,788,792 of NC_137789.1, read as the reverse complement.
TTCCGGACCCAGATGCCTGGCAGTGTTCTGTGCAAACCAGCCCAGACAGCCATCTGTCCCTCTCCCCACCCCGCACTCTGGATATGTCCTTTGGCAGCACCCACAGGAGCAGCCTTCCTCTCGCTCCCCCATGCAAAGAAAGTTTCTCATGTTGTGATCTATGGATTTCTCTACTCTTGACTTCTCTGGGAGTTGATCCTATTATTTTGGGGATTAGGATGGCCATTGTCAAAGGAATTCCTCAGGACCTAGAGAAATCAACCCACTGGTTAATACATCTGTCTACACACCACAGAAGTAGCAACCAAATCATCACATTCTGACAACCTCCTTTATTTTCCCCTATTTAACCTGAACTGGCCCAAAACTTTTGTCTTTCTGCAGTTTCTATTGCCATTTATATTCAGTTTCAACTAAGGTTTATTGATAACCTACTATGAGTCTTTCATGTTTACAAACATCATGCACTCCTAACTTCTGGCAACCCTAGGAGATAGATTTTACAGATGATTTCCCTGAGGCTCATAGAGAATAAATTACTAGCTCAGGTACTAATCAAAGGTGGTGCCACCAATTTCCAAACCAAGTCTCCAGGCTTCATCTCCAACACTTTTCTCTCTCCAAAGTGTAGCCCAAACTTTTGGACGACTTGGGGCAATGGGGAAGAGAGAGACAGATACAGAAACAGAGACAGAGTCAGAGAAAGAGAGAGAAACACAGGTGGGTGTGTGTGTGAATATGTATCTATTTGGTTCATTCTAGGGGCCCACCCCAAAACTACTGAATGAGAATCTCTGGAGCCTCTGAGGCACTTATCCCAGCTGTTTCTGCCAACTGGAATGTATGAGCCGCCACAGGACACCACATTGCAGTTTTACCTGAAACAAGTTCTTTTGAAGCACCCAGAGGGGGCAATGATATAAGAAGAACAAAGGAAGAGGACCCTTGTTTAAAGCCGTGTCTTTCGGTTCCTCAAAAGATGAGGACTGGGACCATCATATGACTCAACTATACCACTTTTCAGTATCATTCCAAATGAATTAAACTCAGAACAATATAGTGATGTGTGCGTATCCTTGTTTAGAGAGGCACAACTCACAGTAAACACATTATGGAACCAACCTAGGTGTTCGTCAAATAGATGAATGGATACATATATAATGGAATTTTACTCCATAATAAGAAATAATAAAGTTATGTCATTTGCAGGAAAATGGATGGGATTAGAGAATAATATAATAAGTGAGATCATCCAGTCTCAGAAAGTCAAGGGTCGAATGTTTTCTCCCATATGTGGAAGCTAGAAAGAAAATAGGAAATAAAAGGATCTTAACATAATTGAGGAAAGTGACCAATAAAATAATAAAATAATAGAGGGAGATACATGGAGAGGGGAAAAGGAAGAACTGATGAAGGAAACAATTCAAATTACACTATGCCCATGTGTGAAGGTGTCACACTCAATCTCACTATTATTTTGGGGGAGGATAGGTAGCAGGTGGGATCTGATGGGAAAACTACCAAGACCCGAGTGCATGCTTGTTCATGTGACTTTGAACCTCACTGTGATGTATAATTACAATGTACCAGTAAAAGTATTAAAAATAATAATCAGACCCCCCCTTAAAAAAAAACAGCCACAGCCTCTTTCTCTGTTCTTAATGACTGTCCTTTGCAAAATCAGCTGTGGCAAGATGCTGGAACATACGTTATTCCCTCTGGCAACTGCTACAAGTATTTATTTGTTCATCTGCACACCAGACCCCCAGGAAAAAGAAGGACTAAGAAATGGATGTTTGCAAAATTATGGGCAATATACACAATGGAATTCTACTCAGCTATAGAAAAGAACAAAATCATGTCATTTTCAAGATGATGGAAAGACCTGGAGAGCATTATGTTAAGTGAGATCAATCAGTACAGAAAGAGAAACGACATATGTTTTCTCGAATATGCCCAAACTAGGGACTATTAGGAATACCAGAGGAACTCCAGATAATGTAGGGGAAACCTCAGCAAAGCTAGAATGGAAGGGTAGAAGAGGAAGAAGGCTGAGGTTTATTACTGGAGAAGCTACATCCGAATATGTGTAAAAGTATGGATGTAGCATGGTTAACCTGGACACTCATTGTCGAAAGGGGGAAAAGGGTAAGTGGGGCGAGGAAAGGGCACCAAACACAGTCTGAATGTATACTATTTTTAATATGATCCACATAAAAATTAAAAATGAAATAAAAGTATAAAAAAGAATAATAATGATGGAGAGGGGACTGCCACCAGGAACGTGTCATTAAGGAGATATGCAGAAAGCACAAGGAAGAAAGAAATGGGAGGAGAGGGGTTTTTCTTTGTGTTCTTCAAAGGAGTTGTGGGAAAACTTGGGAGGGGAAGAAATTCAAGTAAGGACAGAGACTTTACAAAATCCTTCGAATTAAGGTTTTTTATATTATGTTGCTCCCCTGACACAGGAAGACATTAACTGGATAGAACAGGCTCCACGAAGGCTGAGATAAATCAGAGACTGTTTTATTTTGATGCGAGGAATTTGGAGTGATTTGATGATTTGCTGCTGCCTTCTCCATCAAAGTCATTTCAAATTCAAATTGGGTCCTGGTTGGACTGGTTGAGTAGTCATCGGATATCATAAACTGTTCCCACTACAAAAGCCTGGAACCGACGCCAATAAATGCACTGTTTCTTCCCAGAGGGTCAGAGCAAGTCCCTCCAGAGAAGAAATGCTGGGGTTGGCACTTTGCCAAAATGGACCATCATCAGTTCTTCTGAAAGCCACAATTATGGTCCCATCAATTGTGAACGAACAACGTGTCTCCTCCTCACCCTCAGGCTTCTTCTTCCTCCACTCAGGAGCTTGTCACCCTTCTCAGACTCCAACAAGTGATTGGTGCTCTCTCCTTCACTGTGACTCATGTTGCTTCCAGAAACGTTCTTTCCTCTCACCATCCAACTCTGCCGATCGCCTTGTCTTCCCCGAAGAGCATTCCACCTTCGCCGAAAGGCTAGCTTGCTCCTCTCATCCATCCTCTCCATTCTCCCTCTGAAGGATTAACTCACTCCTCTCCTTCATTCTCTCCATCATTCCTCTGAAGGGCTGGCTCATCCCCCTACAAACAAGCTGGACTACGGCCCTCACTCTAGACGTGAATTTGGCCCTGCCCTTATCCTGCTCCCATCCTCCATCAGCTGCCCTTGCCTGAAATGTGATGACAACCTCAACTTCCAATCAACACTGGTCCATGCTCCACCTGTGCCTTTCCCATTGAGGTGCTTGTGTAAAGTCCACGCTTGTTTATAATCGTTCCATTGTTTTATTTTATTTTACCATGCTGTCTCACTTCCTAGAACAGGATACTTCCCCATGCACACAGGGAGAGTGCCCACTGACCTCTGAGCTCCATAATTATGCCTATCTTGTATATCTGAACCAGCTAAATACCTAACAAATAAACTGGTGCTCAGCAAAACATGTTGAGTGAGAGAGGAAGAGAGAATTGATGGATGCTCTGGACCCTAAAGGCAATGCCACATGGCCTCCTCTGTGCCACACAACATTGCAATCAACCATCAGCCCTCTTGCACACACAGTATTGGGTACCAGCCTCTCTTTGGGGGCACATAGTCTGTGTCATTATTTCCATATCAGCAGCAAATACTAGTCATGCAATATATAAACAACCTGCGACTTAATTTTAGAGACCCTCTTGGTCATCCACCGTTGTGACATCTTCTCGCTGCTTTCTATAGCAGTTCCTGGTTCCCCACTTTTCACCCTGTGTGAAAATTCCACACTTCACTTCTTTACCTTGATACTACTACTGGAAATGTCCTCCTCTACACCCTTTCCTCTACCAATTTAGATCCTACACTCATCATGGCTAACAGAACCCAAATTTCCAGTCTTCCATCAGAAACTCCCCTCCGGTGGCGTCCAAGTTACACCCAGACCCCTTTGACAATCATAAAGAATATTATCGTTTTTGAGCACCAGAGTGAATAATGACTGCTTTCTATAGTACTTAAATATATACACATTTATAATATCCTATGCACAGTTTGGGACAAGAAACAGGTTAAATAACTGTTTGAAGTTTGGACAACTGGTCAATGACAGAACCAGTGTTAGAACGTGGCAATTGTGCCCATTCGTTCATCCATTCATTTATTCCTTAAACAAATATTTATGGAGTGCCTCGGAGGTATCATTGCCAGACTTCAACACTTTGGGGCGGAATTATTCATTGGGCAGACATGACCAATTCTATTGTTTAGACAAAGGAAGACAGACAAAGGAGAAAAACCAGAGGGATTACAGAATAATCGACTGAATCAGGAAAAAAAAAATGGGGGGCGGGAGACAGAGCATAGGGACAAGTTTCAGTTTCAGCTGAGAATGCTGAAAGGAAGAAAGTACTTAGGGAACAGCTTCCCTCCTCCGGGGCTCCGGCTAGAATGAATTCCCTGAACTTGGGAACGAATGTTGAGACTTGTTTTATTGGTATTTACAATAGGAGGGTTTAAAGGATCAGCGATTTGCAGATTCCTTTTGGATGCATCATGCCCATCTTTCATTCATCACATCTAAAAGCGTGGCAAAGGCGAAGGCATGGGCTTTGAAAGCTTGCATATTTTGACAGGGGTGGCTGGGCTTCCAGGGAACTTCTTCTCCAGGGCCCAGACAGCAGCAGTGCTCTGGACAAGGACGTATCTGTTCCTTCGACTTCTAGGCACGTAGGCACTTATCACTAACCCTGGCCAGCTGTGCTCTGTCGGAGTTAAGGTTTAACAAAAATCGCCTGCACTTGGGATTGCCTTTGGAACTGGAAACCATCGTCAGTAGGCCACCAGGCCTTCCCGGACACAGGCTGCTGGATTCATATTCATCCAATTCAGTGCTTGGCACTTAGCAAGATGCTAGATAAGAGTTGTGGGAAACAAGAGAGGACAGGAAAGAGGGAGAGGATGGGAAAAGAAAGAGAAGGATGTCTGTTTGGTGTTGCACAGGGTTGTATTAGTAGAATATACTTCATGTACATCAAAGAGAGCTAGGTTCAGGTTCCTGTCCTGTTAGTGTCTGTAGATCATTGCGCAGATCACTCAGACTCTCAGAGCCTCAATTTCTTAGTCTAGAAAACAAAAATAATTGTGCCTATTTCATCAAGTCATTCAGAAAGCAAATGAGGTAATATGGTAGGAAACATTTTGCAAGTGCACCCTAAAATTGTTAGGATGGTTGGATAGGAAGGAAATGCTCTCCAAGACTTCAAGGAATTACTGACAGACAAGCCTGAAGCTGCAGGCTTTTTTTTTTTTTTTTTTCTTTCTTTCTTTCTTCAGGCTGTTGCTGGCTTTATATACGGATCATGTTCATTTTTGAGATACCTCATTTGACCAGCAAACACATTCCTTAGAAGGCTGGATATTTAAATGAGAGCTGCTGGGACGTGAGTCAGAAGGAGGATTCCAAGCTGCCGCTGTCGACAGTAACGCTGCTTGACAGTGATTGAGCTCTGTCACTTCTGACAGTGTTTACTGTGCACTACATGTGTGCAGGGCATTCTGAATTATGCATAAGGGGCAGAGAGCGATGCTAATTAAGAGCCACCTCATCTGCTAAGGTGCTTCTAATCCACTTTGCTTCCCTAAGCCTTGATTTCTCCATCTGCCAAAGAAGAGTCTTGGAAAAGACCTCTCTGAGACACCCTACACTGATATTTTGCCTACTGCCTTGTGTGGGCGGGGGGAGGGGCGCTGGGGATTGGATCCAGGGGCATTTTACCTCTGATCTACATCCGCAGCCCAATTTTATTCTTTATTTTTTTAATTAATTTATTTTTTTAAATTGGTGCATTGTAGTCATATATCAATCACATTGGAGTACAAGACTTGAGAGGATATACAAGCACACATCATCCAATTAGCCCTCCTCCAGCCCCCGTCCCATTCCCTCCCCCTCCCTCCATCCCACACTTCTTTGGTGATTTACTTTTGAGATTGGTACTTGCAACGCAGCATGCACAGAGAAATATCGCAGAAAATATAAATCAGACGCTTCTCTTAATCAGCAATAACTAGGAGGAAAAGGGCAACAGGAAGAGGTTGAGCTATAGAAAGGGCCCTATAGTGAAGCAACTAATGTGACCAATCAGAGGGTATGTAATACTGGAGGACGGAGCCTCTTTAAAATGCAGGAGGTACATAAACAAATTTATTCTTTATTTTAAAACAGGGCTTCACTACGTTGCAGAGGGCCTTGTTAAATTGCTCAGGCTGGCTGCAAACCTGCAATCTTCCTGTCTCAGTCTCACAAGTCCTGGTATTACAAGCATGCGACACCATGCCCAGCCATGCCCAGCGACATTTTGCATATAACTCTCTAATATAATAATTTTGCATATGATAACTCTCTAAGGGTTTGAAGGGTAACTGATTACCTCCCACTAGATGATTCTTCAGGAGAAAAGCTCTCTGCTAGTTAAGCTACCCGAGCCATAATTCCTGAAGATAATCCCCACATTTCTCTTTGTGCCCCAAGAATCCCAAATTAACATCATCCCAAATGATATTTATGCAATTTACAAATAACTCCCTAATACATTTGCTCAGTTAATCTTCATTGCAATCCTTCAGGATAGTGTCATCAGACCCCTTTTATCAAAAATATCATTTAATCCTAAAGATTACATTATTTACAGCAACAAAGGGAATTAGCTGGACTGGGGCATAAAAACCAGTTTTTCTGTTTCTAAACAAAATTTTTCCCAGCTCTTCCACCCAATGAGTGCTTTTACAATGAAGAGATGGGAAAGCACAGACTCGGGGAAGCTGAATTTAACAAAAGCAGCTGATAGGCCATTCTCAAAACCCACACACGGCTAATGCCCCGGAGAGTCTTGGAATGGGTTAAGTCCTCCCTGGCTCAGTCCCAGCAGACATTAAATTCACCTGTGCTTGCTCTGAAATAAATCAGTGTCCCCTTTCTGCTCTGCTGTTGTCTGGAAATAATGCAAATGCAATGGGCCTGCACTGACATTGTGCTTCCCTGGGAGGATACACATAATAAATTGTCCCTTAATACTGTTAAAGAGACATTTTCCTCTTACTCAGGAGCTTTTGAGGTTGGACCAGGCTACTCACCCAGCGAGCAGGACATGTGTCTTGTCACTGGGCCCAGCTCTTCATATGGCCTCTCATTGTTCCTTGGCTCCCTGAATTACTAAGTTCAAGGATGCTTTTCCTGACCTCTTTATGAAGTCACCGGGACTCGCTGATCATCAAAATTGGTTTCCTCATTGGCGACTCGATTTTATTTTATTTTACCCATTTATACGTATATTTATGTGAATGCTTGGAAGCGGAAGGAAATGGGCGCTCCTGGTCCACACCATTCATCATTTGGAAGAATGCCAAGCTGTTTCTGCAGAAGACAGAAGGCATTGGTCTCCGCTGCAGGAAGCCACTGCTGCTCCTTAATTGTTTGCTAGAGGAAGAATCAAGGGTAAAATTTGAAGTCAATGGCTGGCCAAGTTGCGCTAATTCATCAAGGCGTGTTTCAAGTCAGCAGTCAAAGCATGATGAGCCTCCGGCGCCACCACCTTCTATGAGAGTGAGAAAGGTAGCGGAGCTCAGAGCAGATGCAGTCCCGAGGAGGCATTCAGCGGTACTTGAAAAGCAGAGAGAGGAGGCGGGGATTTCTATGCGTCTTCTCCTTTGCCACATGAGAAACACCAGTTGTCTGTGACCTAGTTATGTGAGAGAGGAAGCAGACAAGAGAACTCACAAAACTGTTTGCTGTGTGGGAATCCCATTCTCCAAGGTACCTTCCATGCTGAGAAAACAATTAGCATCTCCTACTTTGATTCTATTCCTTGTGCATCAAAGATTCGGGGTAGTAGGCAAATCTGCTTAAGGGAGCTTACAAAGAATGGAGAGAGTGTATTTCAGAACAGTATGGACAAGAAGTAAAAACCCAGGTTCGGGCCAGGCGTGGTGGCACACGCTGGTCATCCCAGTACATGGAAGGCTGAGACGGGAGGATCACAGGTTCCCAGTTAGACTCGGCTGCTTAGGGTAGCCCTCTGCAACTTAGTGAGATGCTGTTCCATAATAAAAATAAATAAATTTTAAAAAACAGGGCTTGGAGTGTAGCTCAGAGGTAGGATAGCCCTAGGTTCAATCCCTGGTACCACACACACATACAAAAAAAAAAAAAAGCCGGTTCATAAAAGACTGGAAGTGGAAAGTGGAGAGTTTTAGATACTCCATCAGCATCTTCCTTCCCTCCATCTGTCTCATTCTCACACTCTCTCTCCTTCATTACACAGTCCTTTATGCAATGTTTTATTGTCCTACAACACTATGAAGATCATTCCTCTTGCTCTTAAGTACACAGCCATTCACTCGTTCAGTAAATATTTATTGACTCCAGCCACGTGTCTGGCACTGTTCGTGATGCTAAGGATACAGCAATGAGCAAAAAAGACAAATCCTGCCCTCGTGGAACATGCATTGCAGAGGGGGAGTGAGACAGTAAACAAGATGAATAAGTAAACAGCACTGTGTGGTAGGGAGCAGTGAATGCTTAGAAGAAAAGATCAAGGAAGGAGAAATAAAATGTTGGGAGAAGTGCTTTTGAAATCTTGAATAAGATAGTCCTGGATGACACGACTGCAAAAGGTATTTTTGAATGAAAACCTAAAGAAAATGGGAAGTTCTTTTTCTGCAAATGACTGGGGCTGAGCATGATGGGCAGAGGGACTAGCAGGTAAAAAGGACCTGGGGTGATTCAAGGAGCACTGAGGTCAGTGGGGTGGGGAACAAATGAGTGAGGGGGACACTTAGAGATAAAGTCGATCTTGGAGGACAGATCACAAGGGGTCTGATATAGTAAGGACTTCCTCACTGACATATATAAATAAAATGGGAAGATCCCAAAGTCCACTTCAAGCTGAATAACTACATCACCCACCTGGCCCCAAAGTCTTTCATTATTGTTAACTTATTACAATGTCAAAACCTATTGGTCACCGAAGTGGGGAATCCAAGGGACAATGGCTCATGCTCAGTCTGTTTCCAGAGTAGACCTAAGGTTTTCAAGGTTTGCTCAGATACCAGTTTGGCTAACTGGTTTACCTCCTCCAAATACTTGAGGAAGAGTGGTGCTCACAGGAAGAGACTTGGTCTCTGAGATAAAATGCTGATGCCCCAGGCACATCCACACCTCACAGAAGCTTAGTGGAGTAGGTGAGCAGATGAGTGCTCTCAGAGTATCCGGAATCTGCAGAAATGGAGGTCTTTTAGAAAATTCTGATTCTCAGAAAGGCTTTCTTATACGGTCTTACCACAAACACAAAATTAGAATGTGTTTCTCTTCTCTTCTCTTCTCTTCTCTTCTCTTCTCTTCTCTTCTCTTCTCTTCTCTTCTCTCTCTCTCTCTCTCTCTCTCTCTCTCTCTCTCTCTCTCCTTTCTCTCATAATCTCCTTATCCTGAGTCCTTGGCTGCAGGAGAAGAACCCAAAAAGAGTTGTCAGGAGTAGATCTGAGAGATTGCCAGTCATGTTACTATTCAGAGAGACCAGATGAAGTTGGACATGTTTTTGAATAAATTAGAATGAATTCAGTATTAACCTAAAAATACCATCACTCTCCCTGCCTAGCATTCCAATGTGCGTTTTTCAAGTAGAAAAGAAAGGGTGGCACAGTGGCTGGACTGTGAGTACCACACAGAATCCAGGCATGGCCCACATTGAATCTCTTCCCTTTTGTGACTTTTGGTGGAAAGTATCGTAAGAGTCACATCTGTGGAAAATACAGCTGGTGCAGGAGGGTGGATGACTACAAAATGACTGCCATTTCCTCTTTTATATATGCTTGTTCTAGAGATTCCTCCTCACCAGCTCCAAGAGCACTGATCTCACGGTAAGGGCCAAACAATGATCCTTCCCTAAGGACAATTTCAGAATGATTCACTGTGCCATCCTAGTAATTAAATGGAGGAAAGTTACCATCTGTAGTTCAGCCATGGCTCTTCACACGAGAGAGGAAATGACTAAATATAAATTTACATAGTTCTCATGAATATGCATTTTGTAAATGCACAAATATGTACAATTACTTGATAGACTGTTTTGGTTCCTATCTTTCGAATATTTAATACAACTGTAAATGCTTAATTCATATTTATGGGGCTGATTGAACAGTTTCAGAATTATCCCAAGTCTTGCTAGAAACAAGCTGAATTGTTTCTAGTTTATTTGTGCACTAGGGTTTGGCCAGTAGAATCCATACTAACCGGCTAAATGATCATTTTCTTATAAATCACACTGAACAAAGCTGGTGCTGAATATCGATACTGGCTATGACACTGACTGGCTGAACTCTAGTCCAGCAACGGCCTCCAGAGCCATTGATCTGGCTTCCTGTTTCCTCTTGGGCTCCTCCTTCTACTAAGCCCCTCACCACTCCACCACAAAAACCTCATGATCCATCTTTGATCTCTGTTCCCCCAGCTCTCTGGGCCCAGACACCAAGACTATGTTCTAGAATCCCTTCTCAGTGAAATCCATCTTTAAAAACCGCCTCACTTAAAACTGCAACCCACCACTCCCGATGCCTTGGGCACGCCCCGAGCCCTGACTTTTCCCACTGTGCTGACCTCTCGACTCCAATATCACTTACTAATTTGTGATGTTGAGGATTTACGCTGTCTCCCTCACTTGCTAGAATGCAGACACCAGGAGGCAGCGACCTACATTTTATTCAGTGAAGTACTTCAGATTTCAGTATGAAGCTGGCATTGGGTAGGAGCTCAACAAACATTGGAAGTAGGAAGAAAAGGAGGGAGGGAGAGAGCTCGAGAGACCTGGGATCCAGTCCAGCATGGGAATGAGGCAAGAGAGCAGCAGAGAAGGCTGCTAAGAACAGGTGAAATTCACCTAGCCAGCCATCTAGAGAGGGTCACACTTTGTTGAGAGGATAGCTTTCAGCAATGGACCTGGTGTGGAGGGTTTTGTCATCACAAATACATGGAAACCATTGTAATCTGAAAATTGAATGAATAAAATGAAAAATACACATCTCTTAGGACAGGTGAGGAAGTAAAAAAAAAAAAAAAAAGACAAGTGTTTCTCATTAATATGAGATTTTGTTAGGGTAATGCTTACCCAGAAATTGTTCTCATTCACCCAAAAGGCAAGAGAAGCTGTAAACCTTGGCCCAGTTCTGCAGTGCAGAGACAGAACACTTCAAAAATGCAATGACTGAGGCCGGTGGCTTTTGCAGCAAAAATATCAAAGAAAGCTACCTTTGCTTGGAGTAAAGTGTTGCACGTATTCAAAGACAGAAAACAGGAAAAGATACAAGTGCAACTTAGAGTAGATAAAGACACACAATCCTTAAATGTGCATTTTGGACCATTTGTTATAGATCAAAATCCCACTTACATCAGGGTCAGAATTAAACTAGTATATCAATCGAACCCCAAATCAAGAAAGAAGCCATTTAAATACAAAATGCAGTGTATATATAATTGAACGGGATAAGAAGACAATATGTAAATAACACAAAGGCTCAGGACAAATAATAAAAATTTAAGGTGGAAGTCTACCCCAGAGTCAGGATAGAGAGACATCTCTAATTCTCATATCTAAAGATGTCACCAATATCCTGTCAAATAAAATCGGTAGTAATTGCCAGAACCACGCTCTAATTAGAAATGAATAGCATTAATAGCTCGTCATACATAAATGTGAATACTTAAGGGAATGCTTAGTGAATTGTAGATAGCGTGGGTTCGGTTTGGCTCAGCTAATCCTATATACATAATTACACCATCTCAAGTAAACACAAACCCTTCAATTATCAGGAAGAAGTGTCTGAACCAAGTGGAACCAACTGACGGTCGCTATCAAAATCCTGTTTCCCACAAGGGTGTGGGGCCAAGAAGCACAGCAATCTCAAATCCATAGTGGTATTATAAACGCACTTCTGGAAAGTAATTTTGGAATTATGTCTCAACAACTATAAAAATGTTCATAATATTTATTCCTCTACTCTTTGCCAGCCACTCCAGGAATACAACTTCCGGGAGAATAGTCACAGAAATAATATAGAGACCCTGGAGAAACAATGTTATTTGCTCACGGGTATTTATGGCCATACTATTTTTTCATGGTGAAAAGTGAAAAACAACATATACATTCAATTATTGTGGGTATGGTTGAGGAGATCACGATGCTTGCTTTCTACCTTTATTAAATTTGGGTATTTAGAGGTATCATTTACCTAGGTTTTCATACATTTTGAAAAATATATACAGTCATGTAACTGCCACCACCAAGCTGTACACTTACATCCCCTCAAAATATCCCTCACATATTCACACCCTTCTCCAACTTTCCAGAACCCACTGGTACAATTCTTTCCAATGGTGTAACTTTTTTGTATGTGTTTGTGGTACTGGGATTGAACTCAGGGGTATTCTATCTCCTAGCTACACCCCCAGCCCTATTTTTTATTCTTTATTTTGAAACAGCTGAGGCTGTCCACGAATCGCTATCCTCCTGTCTCAGTCTCCCGAATATTAGGATTACAAGGGTGCACCACCACACCTGGCCCAATGGTGTAACTTTTTCAGGTTATTCTACAAGTGGAATTATACGATACATGAACTTCTGTACATGCCTGATTACGCTTAGTATTATGTATTTGAGACAGATCCAACTCAGGGCTGACTAGTATTCCATTACCTGGATGCATCAAAATTTGTTTATCCATTAAATCTGTTTTTTTTTCACTTTAGTATTAGGAGATAATTATAAGTTTATAAATGCTATAGTTTGGATCTGGAATGTCCCTCAAAGGCCCATATGTTGAAGATTTGATCCCTAGTGCAGAAATATCCAGAGTGAAGCTTTGGGATATGATTGGACCATGAAGGCTCTGAACTCATCAGTTGCTTGAATCATTGTTGGATTCTTATTTGAATGGACTCTTGAGAGGTGTTAGAAACTACAGCAAGCACAGCCTACTTGGAAGAGATAGGTCACTGGTGCCATGTCCTGGAAGAATATATCTTATCCTTGGTCGGTCTCTCTCTCTCTTTCTCTCTCTCTCTCTCTCTCTCTCTCTCTCTCTCTCTCTCTCTCTCTCTCTCTCTCTCTCTCTCTCTCTCCTTCCTGACCACCAAGAGGTGAGCAGCTCTGCTGGTTGGGTTTTGTGCTACTGGGACCAAAATACCTGATAAGAAGAACTTAGAGGAGGGAAGCTTTACTTGGCTCATGGTTTCAGAGGTTTAGTCCATGGCTGGCTGGCTCCAGGGCTCAGTGGAGAAAAACTGCTCAACTCATAGATGTTGGAAAGCAGAGAGAGAAAGAAGGGAGTCAGGGACAGATACAGTCCTCAAAGCTCTGCCCCCAGGGCTCCCTCCCCCAGCCATGTCCATCTCCAAACTGTGCTGCATTGGAGACCGGACTTCAACATGGGAACTCTTGGGGGGAAGAAGATCCAAACTATAACAGCAGTTTCACTCCTGTGACTGATATTCGGCCTCACCATGGCTCAGAAACAACCAAGCAACCACGGACCGATGCCTCTGACACCATAAACCAAAATAAATTCTTCCTCCTTTAAGTTGTTTAAGGCGTTTGGTCACAGCAACAGAATGCTGACTAAAACAACAACATATAATTATAAATGACAGATTTGAAAGTTGGTACAAAAAGGACTCGTGTATCCTTCACCCAGTCTCTTCCAATGGTTACCACTCGGTATAACTATAGAACAGTATCAACACCAGGAAATTGGCAGAGGGGCAACGCATGTGTAGTTCCATGCTGTTTTATCCCATGGGGATTCCTGTAAGCACTTCTGCAGGATACAGAACTATTACACCACCACAAGGGTCTCCCTCGGGCCACTCTTGATGGGTCACTATGCACCTGCTCTCCTCCGTCCACTCCCTTCAGGAATATCATTGTTTCAGATATTTTTTGCTTCGACATATGTTGGTAACCACATCACACAGCACTATATATTTGCTTCAACCACCAAACATAATACAGAAATCTAAAGAGAAAAAAACTCTTTTTTTTACACATACGTTTATTCTTTCTATTGTTTGCTCTTCTTCCTGACATCCTAAGATCCTTTCTTTTGTCATTTATTTCTCATGTAAAGGAATTTCTTTTGAGAATTTTCTTTGCCAATAACAGGCTCCCTTAGTTTCTCTTCATCTGGGAACACCTTTATTTTACCTTCATTCTAGAAGGCTGTTCCTCTGGATGTGGAATTCTGAATCAACACTTCTAACTCTTGGCATTTAAAAAATATTAAGTCACCATTTCTTGCCTCTACAGCTCCGAATGAGAATGGCATTTGTATTAGTTTCGACTATTCATAAGAAGTTGCTTTTCCCTCGCTGAACGCAAGATCTCTTTCTCTGAGATTTTAGCTTTTACCTTTTGGATTACGATGTAGCTTGGCGATACGGTATAGATTGTACCATTATACTATGAGGTTTGTTTTTCTCTTTTTATTTTGTATGTTTTCTTTTTTAATTTTTAATTGGAGTACTATGAATTCTTTTAGTTTAGCATGTTTGAGGGTGATTCTAGGTGGTGAATATATATAGGGTAATGTCTTGTCAAATTCAGGAAATTTAGCCATTATTTCTTCAAACAGTGTTCAGTTGCACCTATCTTTCCTCTTCTTTGGGGGCACTGCTGATGTCAGTGTGAAACCTTTTGTAAAACATTCCACAGGTCCCTGATATTCTGGTCATATTTTTTCCAGTCCTCTTTATGATGCTCATATTGGGGAATTTCTATTATTTTATCTTCTGCTTCAATGAATTTTACTCTGTTCTTCTACTCTGCTATTAAGACCACTCCATGAGTTGTTTATTTGAGTTTACTGTATTTTTATGTTCTAAAATTTCCATTTGGCTATTTGTGTCTTCTTTGGTAAAGTTTTTTTTTTTTTTTTGCATGTACCCATAATTAATTACCGGAGCATTTTTACAATGGCCACATTAAGAGCCTGCCAGGCAATTCTCCAATCTGCTGTCCAGGTGTCTCTGTCCCTTGATGATATTTTCCTATTCAAAATCTTCTTGGTTCCTTCTAGAATAAATGACTTATTTATTTATCAAATCATGAACTTTCAATATTATGAGACCTAAGGTCTCATTTAAATCTTCTATTTTAGCAGGCTTCCTCACTTACCAAGCCGAAGGGAGAACCACTTCCTCACTGCCAGACAGAGGTGGGAATCTATATGCCCCACTAGCGTCTATTGACAGAGAAGAAATATGGTCCTCACTTCTGCTGGGGGCAGTGGGAGTCCAGGATTCCCAGTACCTCTGCTGGTACCACCCTGGCTGCCAATGAGGTAGGACACAGTGAGGGATGTAGAGGGACTGATTTAATTACTGTCAGCAAAGATGGAAATCCTGAGTCTCTATCTCTTCTGATACCACCCAAACAAGAGGTTTGGGGTGTCGCCTTACAGATTGCTAAAGGTGGATGCCTATGCTTCCTGTTCGGCCTTAAATTATAAATAGTAGTTGGGGTCAGGAGGATCACAAGTTCAAAGACAGTTTTAGCTACATAACAAGACTCTCAGCAATTTAAGTAGACCCTGTTTTGAAACAAAAAATAAGAGACTGTAGGTATAGCTCAGAGATAGAATGTCCCTTCATTCAATACCACAAAATAAATAAATTTTATATTTACTTATTTCATATTACTATTTTACATTATACCCATACATAGAGTTGCTATTTTGCCTGTGGTATTTGGAAATGCGTAAAAATGTTCTTTCTAGTTAGGCTGCCCTTTCCTGGTCTTATGGCTAATAATTTTATTTACTTACTTACTTACTTACTTATTGGTCTGCATTTATTGTCATGTTCCAGGTTGCCAGCTTCTCCATCATCCGGTCTGAGATTTAAGGCCAAAAGAAAACTCAGGGAAGCCACGGCCATGTGGTTCTTGGAGCCCTGAGACCCAGCCTCTCTTTCTTCTCTTCTCTACCTTTCAGAGTTCTCCTGTATTTGTTTTATAGATTTAAAACCCAGAGCTTTTGGTTGTATTTATCTGAAGGAATAGAGAAAAGTTTCCATCCATTTCATTTCGAAAGTTGTCCATAAGACTATATTGGCACACAGGCAGGGGAGTTACAGCATTAAGTGAAGAAAAAAGGAATCGACCATGTGTGTTTAATTAAAGACATCCAAGAAGAAAGACTGAAAGGAAGCTTGCCAGAGGCGATGGACGTGGAGTTAGCCACACAGGGTGGGGCGGAAAGAATTTCTCCTCAATTGCCCACTGTTCCATATGATTCCTGTATTGCCCAGTGTACTTGGATAGTGATATTACAATGGATTTGTACATTAGAAGAAATCAAAGAAAGTTCAGTCACTCAGACAAGAAAGCTCTTAAAACTGGAGCCTAAGCCAGGCATGGTGGCGCATGCCTGTCCTAGTACTTGGCAGGCTGAGACAGGAGGATCGCAGGTTCAGGGACAGCCTAGGCAAGGAGTGAGACTCTTGGCAAACTTAGTAAGACTCTCAGCAACCTAGCAAGACCCTGTTTCAACATAAAAATAAAATAGGGCTAGAGTATAGCTCAGAGTTGTAGAATGCCTGTGAGTTCAATCCACAGTATCACAAAATAGAAAAGAAAACTCGGGCTTGTGAAGAGCTCTATTATAGGGTGACTGTGCTGCTCATTCATAAACTGCACCGTAACCTTCACTGTTTATGAAATACATAAAAGATATAAATTTTTCTTGCTTTATATTGAGCAAATCAGGAAGACATTTAAGTGAGAAGCCTAATACCCATAGAAAGGGCTTGCCCAAAAGAAGAGATGTCTTCTACGGAAGCATGTACCCTCTGGCACAAGCCCCCAGTAAACTGATATTGATACCCATAGTTAACTAATAAATAATCAACTCTGGATGTGCTCTCGGCCAGAACCATGAAGCATTGTGCAAAATTGCTCCTAACAAGTCTTTAGGAGTCACCGGATGCAGTTCAAGCTAAAATAATATAGTGAGATAGAAGTTAATTACAGAGTTACCAGGAAAATCACACACATTTTTTTTGCAATAATAATATAGTAAATAAATAGATGCTCACTCCGTGGGAAATGGTGGCAATTATTAAGAACACATGTTCACACCATCAGGTTGCTTGCTGATAATTGTGCAATTAACCAATGGCGGCTTGCTAAAACCGATCATTTTGCTGCTTTAAGGTTCTCAGGCGGGGTAGGATGCATGTGGAAACCACATGTGCAGAGTTTCAGGGGTGAGTCTCAGTGTGTGAACATTTTTTTGTGGTCAAATCTTAATCCCCAGATTCCCCGAGAATGAAGCTTCTGCTTTTTAATAATGTGCATCTATTTTTAAACAATTGCCTAGCCTACAATTAATGTTCAATACACTATTTGTTAAATGAATTCATAAGCGGTAATAAAAGTTTTGTGAGACATGACTCATTCAAAAGGAACAAATAAACCTGGACCATTTTTTGTAGTTGGGGTGGGTGTTTCAGAAAAGAGCCTTGGGTTTGAAATCAAAGATTTCTAGCCCAAAAGTCAAACCATCAGACCTAATGATTACTAACTGGGGGGATTTCAAATGAATTACTTCCAGTCTTTGAATTTCACTTTTCTCCACTCTTAAAAGGATGCAAAGAGGTTTATGATGTGGCCCAATGACATAATGTGTGTGGAGACACTCATAAACCCAGCAAGCGCCCTCCTCACAGGAAACACTCTTACTAAGGTGCCGCTCTTGCAAAAGCAGCGAATCCAGACCCATCTTCAAAGAAGTATATATTATCTCTGGACCTCTCATTGGAGGCCAGAAAGAGAAGATGAGTCAGTACTATTATTAGGTGGGTAAGGGAGTGAGCTCAGAGGAAAATGGGCCATCTGCAGGGCAAAGGATGCACAAACAAATTCTGGGCACAGAAGTACCAATCTAGAACCAAGCCTATGAAAGAAAATTCCTATAAATATAAAGTCGGTGGGATTTTGGTGAAGTTCCCTACCTCTATGACACATACTTCAGCACAAGTAATTTATTATTTTTCTTTCCACTGACTCATTTGTGGAACTTAATCCCCTTTATTAGAAAGGACAGAGGAAGAATAAACAACCGTGGCCAATCCTCAGTATAATATACATATGTGTGTATGTGTGTGTGTGTGTGTGTGTGTGTGTGTGTGTGTGTGTAAATAGCAAACACACTAATCCTTAGATCAATTGCATTCAGAAAAAAATCATCACATCTAGAAGAACTCAGCAATAGGGGGTTTTTATTCACAAAATTCACCAATACAATAATATGAACTCATTAAAATTTTAAACCATTGAAAACTTTGTTAAAATGGGTAAACACATTCTATTTTATATGAAGTTATCATGTAGTTGTCTATCGTTCTACTGAAAGTCCAGATTTTCCCATCAATCACGGGTCCAGTAATTTAGGTTCAAATCATGTTTCTCATGTAAAATTGGCTCATTATAGGTTGCATAAAAGTCCTCATCTCTCTTTCCCTTAGAGTGAACTGATAACTCAAAGCACCTGAGAAGAAATTTTAGTACAATTTTTGTACAGATTCCTATGAATTTTTTCCAAACATTCGGTTTTTTCACTCATGCCCAGCCCAATATTAATAATTTTTAGGAAATTATCAAGTCTTTCTAGAGCATATAGCTTAAATTTTAGACACACTAGCTCTCTCTTTGTACTGAATAGCATTAGTATATGTAAGAGTGATATCGTTATAAGAAATAATACAAATGACATAAACAAAACTATGTGTAAGGGGAATTCGGGAAGGGCAAAATGAGTGTTGTGTGCACGTATGCCTCCACCATCCTGAACCTCATCAAGATGGATGGTCACAATGCACCAGGAAATTTTTTTAAATACTATGTGTAAATAAAATTAAAGTTCAGAAAAAGTCCTGAGTTTCTACTTTGCTTTCTATGACACAAACAGAATTTCAGAATAAGAAACTAGTGGTTCCTAAATCACAGTAGACTGAATTGAATGTTAACAGATCTTTCAATTTCTACCACCCTCTGAAAAAAATAAAAGAAAAAAAAACATTACTATAGGTTTATTGACCCATCACATAGAGTCTTTGGTCTCTCTTTCCCCACTAAGTTGCATAACTTTACTTGTTTCTTTTAGAGATCTCTGATATCCCTTTGAGCAGAAAGTATATGCATTAGTATTTGCTGGACTTTTTAGTGTAAAATTTCAACATTGTTTGGGGAACAAAATAAAAATCTCCCATTTTAATATTTTTTCTTTCATTGAAGATTTTTATTGGTGCATTATGATTAGACATAATGATGGGATTTGTTGTTACATATTCCTACATGCCCATAAATATTTGTCAATTTCATTCGATAACCTCCCATGTTAGAGAAGTCATCAACATTTCTAATATTGCTATGACTCTTACTCCTCTCTACCAACCCATGACTGCCAGGGCATCGTGGGCAAAGGTGTGTCTGCGTTTATTGTTCTGACTGCCCAGCACCCTTTCCTTTGAATGGAGAATCTGAGAGCACCTGATTTCTGGTTTGGAGAAGCATCCGTCCCGCACAGTACTTGGCATCCAGGCGGAGTAATTCCAGCAGAGCATGCGCTCAGGCCTGGCTAATCAAAGCATCCCTTGCCGTGGCTACAGTCATAAAGGAGTGGCTGGAGGGGACTTTTGCCACTTTGTGGGAGCAGCCCAGCTGGGAATGAAGTCAGGACAAGAGCGAGGAGAAAGGAAGAAAGGGAGAGTTAAAGCAAGAGACAGAGACAAGGAGAAAGAGAGATGACAGACCACCACCGTTTTGCCCGGGGAAGTCTCTTGTTTGCACCATTTGTCCCAATGTGACCAAGAATTGTGTTCTCTTTCACCCTCAAAAGTAGCAAAATAGCAGGGTCCCCTTACAGAAATCCCAGGCTTATGTGCACATAACCTCAGCTGCCTCCCCAGTTACATGAACCCATACATGATAAACAATATAAACAATATCGGAGAAGACTGGCTTAAAGGGTTTTTTTTTGTGTGTGTGTGTGGTACTGGGGATGGAACTCAGGGGCAGTTTACCTCCAAGCTACACCCCAGCCCTATTTTTTTATTCTTTATTTTGAAAGAGGGTCTCACTGAGTTGTAAAGGCCCTCACTAAGTAGTGGAGGCTGGCCACAAACTGTGATCCTCCTGTCTCAGACTCCCGAATGCTGGGACTACAAGCGTGCACCACCACGCCCGGCTTGGCTTAGTGTTTTGACAAGCAAGGTGCTCCTCGCCACACATCTGCGGTGTTGCAGTCACCACGTCTTCTCCTGTCACCTTTGAAATCTCATTCCTGCACAGCCTGACACAGCTGCAAGCTTTTCTGAGAAAAAGCACTTGAACAACTGGAAGCAACAGAGGGACAATATTTCAGGAAATAAAGAATGATCAATAGGGTGGGAGAGGAACCAGGAGTGGATGAGATGTGAAGAAGGACAGGTGAGCAGGGCACTATGGGAACCTGTGCTTCATTTTAAGAGCAAGGTAGAACAGAGCCAGGGGTCCAGTCAGAGGAGCACAGGCTGGAAAGAACACTCATGAGAACGGCAGGCACAGCTGAAAGCAAGGCACTGACCCAGACGCAATGCTGGTGTCTTGGGCTGGGACCCCAAGAAGTGGTTATGTTGGACAAATATCCAGGTGATACCCTCCCCCAACAGCTTAGGATCCTGTTCATAGAAATCCCTCCCTGAGCCTGGCCTCCACACCACCGTATCTTAGAATGCAGGCTTGCACAAAGAAATATTCGTTCATTTGCTGAATCTCAACAGTTTGCTGGTTGAGTAGAACTAGAGGATCAAACCACCTCCAAAGTCTCTGTCCAAGAAATTGTTCTTGGTTCCCAAATTTTATGCACTCGTGGAGGAAATAATTAAGCATTATGCTTTAAAACAGTAACCTTGGTTTTCTTGGGGCCAAAGCAGAAGGCATACTCTAAGGTTTGAGTTCTTTGTTAGGGGTAAGTATTCATATTCTCTTGTCCTTCGAACAATAGGAATCAGTGGAGTATTTTCTTGGCTTCGTTGGTATTAGATAAAGCTATTGACTTCCTTCATCTTTTATGGCACTATAAAACGTGTTGTACTGAAATAAAGGTTTACTTTGCAACTGATCCCTCGCAGACAAGGCTGCCTGCCGACTCCTCGGAGCCCTGTACAAGTGTGTTGCTGCTTTTGTTGATGGAGGTTATTTTTAGAACCAATTAACTCTCTTTCCAGAGGATTCTTCAGATCATAATGAGCTGTGTGTGTGTGCACAGGCATTCATGTGCTGGGGAAGAGAGAAGTGTACCACATATACATGAGTAATTAGCTTTCTGCTAAATTAATAATTTGTCCAAGTCACAGTCTATACTTAGATGATCTATTTCCCTTCTGCTAACTTTGGCGCAGAGCAGTCACTGACCAGAAAATCAGCTTGCTTTCTTATTCTACCAAGGTTAAAGAAGCATTCGTCTTCTAATGGGGGGAGGGATCCTTGCTAATTTTCTCCTATATCTGGAAATAGCAGGAGGATGATGGAGAAGACTCCAAAAAGATATTGAGACAAAGAAATTTAACTCCAGACTTTGACTTTGTAGTCTTCATTCCTTACACTAAAAGAATAGTATTTGGGTTTCTTTGTTGTGAGGTTGTGAAAAAGGAACGAACTTCTGCACCCAGCTAGGTGGAAATGAAATGGCGTGCTGGCGTCAGCAGTTCTAGGCTCGCCTTCTACCAAGGTCACTTCCTGGCTGTGCGGCTTGGGGCAAGATGCTCTGTCGCCCAAGAGTCTCAGGTTGCCACATCTGTAAATTGAGGAAAGCAAATGCTCAGAACAATGAACACCAATGAGCAATGTCACCTTCGCTGGATGTGGTGATGGTCACATGGGATGGTGACATAACAAGGCATCTGTGAACCCTGGGCATGGTGGTGCATACCTGTGGTGAGACAGGACAGCAGGTTCAAGTCCAATTTCAGAACTTAGTGAGACCCTGTTTCAAAGTGAAAAAAATAAAGGCAGACATGGTGGCACACACTTGTAATTCTAGTACTTGGGAGGCTGAGAGAGGAGGAATGCAGGTTCACAGCCAGCCTCTGCTACTCAATGAGACCCTGTTTCAAAATAAAGAAGAAAAAATTAGGCTGGAGGTATAACTTGGAAGTAGAATGCCCCTTGGTGGTTCAGTCCGCAGTACCACAAAATAAATAAATTGGATTAAATAGGGGAGGGAGAATACCCCTAGATTCAATAAGGCTTATAGACAGAATGCCCCTAGATTCAATCCCCAGTAACAAAAAAGGGGGGAGGGACATCTTCTGTGACCTATGAAGAACTGGAGAAACATGGGCTGTTATTGATTTCCATGTTGCCTCTTTTTATCCAAAAATAGAAAATGGTATTTGAGAGAAAAAAGGCTTCACCAAGGGCAGCCATGAAAAGGCCTGGCCAGTTCAGGGCATGTTCACTTCTGGGTCACTCAAGCTCCCTCCAACAGGGCTGTGGTCAGCTGTGTCAAACTCAATGCTGAGCAGAGACACACCGTTCAGTAGTCAAGCAGTCAACATTCAGATGGTATGTCCAGGATTATCATTTCTTACTTTGAATCAATCACTTAACCAAAAAGTCAAATATTTCTGGATCATCTCATCTTAGAATTACAGATATTGACATTATCCTAATTGGCCAGCCCCTTCAACTTTGCCTACGTCTTTCCCTTCTTTAACACTGAAAGTCCCCCATCCCAGGAACCTCTCCAACTCACCAGACCAGGACAGTTGGTCATCCTAAATCTCCACATTTCACTGAATGTCTACAATATGCCAGGCACCACACTGAGCTTTTCAAAACACATCTGATATACGCATGATTATTTCCATATTACAAAGGAAACACAAGTCCAGGTGTTCAATACCTGGCTCTGATTCACACGGCCAAAGTGTGGAGCCAGGGCCCAGAGTGCTTCAAGACCAGAGTCTGCTATGTCCAACACAAGACTCCCTGCAGGCCCACAGATTTTGGGAGAAGAGGAGAAGTAAAGCATTTTCTAGCTGAATTATGTTATAATCCACCAGCCATAACAATTCTAGACTGATTGGAAAATAATTCTAATATTTAATCAAAGCAGTCAGGGTGTCAATATAAAGATCACTAAAGAAGTCCAGAAGCCTCGACTCAAGTTCCTGTCACCCCACTTCCTGCCTTTACCTCTTAGAGCCTTTTCTTTTCCTTACAATGTGAAATTGAGGTAATAAACCTACATCAAACCCATACCATGATACTCAGAGTGTTGCAAAGTGTTTCACAACCCGAAAAACCTATTATTTCAGTAAAGTGGGGTTTAATTTGTTCACATTAGGTTAATTATGTTTTGGAGAGTTTATGTGGTATTGGTGTATAAGCTACACAGCTCTGTTAGCCTCTATTTTTTTAGCCTCTAATTTTTTAAAATTTATTTTCCAACATTTGGTCCCATAGCGGGTATCTTTCAGATACCCGATGGAAGACACCTGTGGTTGGCACACGGTGGGCATTCCTCATTCCACCTTCTTTCTCTAACAGGATCCTGATTTCCAAGTGGGTCCATCACCCCGCCCGTGTTCTCAAATATGAGCCAGCCAGTGTTCATAAAACATTAGTTGGGACTTCTACGGAAAAGAAGCACTCCCAGACCCCCTTGGGCAAATGCATCTCTTTTATACTGGACATGAGTAGAGACAGCAGAAGTCCCTAACACTATGAAGCATCTGTGCACTGTGGGAGCAAAAGTAAAAAATGAAAAGGAAACAGAATATCGCTCATCTGTATTGAGTCTTAAATCAAGACATGTATGTATCCCTGCCAGCTCTGCCTCCTGATGGCTGGTGCATGGGACATGGCCATTAACTTCTTTGAGCGTTTGCTTCCCTGTAACACAGTGATCACAACAGTGCACTCCTCCCTCGGTTGTGGGGAGCACAGAATTAGTGAACAATTTGTCAGGTGCCCGGAACAAAAGCTAGGAAACAGGAAGTGCTCCATTAATGACAGCTTCCCCTCCCCATCCCTACCCTGCCAGAGAAGGGCACTGAGCCAGGACCACAGAAGGAAAGACGAGCCCAGCATGGTGGCACACACTTGTAAGGCTGGTACGTAGAGGCTGAGACAGGAGGATCATAGGCTCAAGGCCAGCCTCAGCGACCTAGTGAGATGCTGTTTTCAAACAAAAAAATTAAAAAGGGCTCAGGATGTAGGATGGAGGCAAAATGTCCCTGGGTTCAATCCCCACTAACACACATACACACACACACACACACACACACACACACACACACAAAGAATCTTACTTGAAACTCAATAAGACTCAAAGAACTTAGCTCATGCCACTTTATGTGATATGACACCAAGGCTAAATGGTTTCTTACTGTCTTATTTTCATATGTTTGCATAATTCAATTTGCATTTTCATTTGCATATTAATTCACTTTCCAAGAACAGCCCTGAACCAAACCCAGACAGAGCACAGTCTGTGTGTGTGTGTGTGTGTGTGTGTGTGTGTGTGTGTGTGTGTGTAAGAGGGAGAGGGAGAGAAAGAGAGAGAGAGAGGATTTGGAAAAAAGACCAAAAGACACAATTCCACCAGTGAAAGCCATCCTTAACCTCCTCTGTCCCAGTCTCTTTTTCTCCTCATTTCCCAGTCTCTTTTTCTCCTCATTTCCCAGTCTCACTCAGCCTAAAATTGTCTAATTTTAATGTAGGTGGGGAGGGGAGAATCCTTATTACTAATCCTTGTTACTAGAGCGGACCAGGTCTTCTCTTGCTGTTCTGAAGCGTCTCGGAAGCCCAGGGGCTGCTGGCAACTCGTCAATGACAGCAATAGATAAGGAAGCGGTGCTTCCGACCCATCTGCACACAATTCAAATCTCAGACCCTGCAGGAAGCTTCACAGCTGGCAGGAGAACACAGGGAACAAGAGGCAGTGACATTTGAAGGCAGGAACCCAAAATCAGCGATTTCCAGCTAGCTCTGACCCTACTGGGTATTTCCCTTCTCTGCGTCCCAGGGTCCCCACCTGTGAAATGGGCTGTCAGGAACCATGAAGACTAGGAAGCCAAGTCAACATCCGGTCTGATCCTGCGAGCACCTAGCCTGAGGATTGGCCGGCAGGAAGACTATGAGCGTTGTGCTCCTTTCAAAGCTTCCGTGTCTCCCACTACCTTCTTTTAAGCAAAGTCCCCATCACTGCCCAGACTGAGTTTGAATGCTGCCTCTCTGTGAACCTTTGCAACACTCCAACCCAGGCAAGCTCAGTCTTCCCCTGTAACTGATCCCGTGGGGCTCTGAAAGCTGGTGCACTGCTTAGTATGCCTGTCTCCTCTGCCAGGATCGCAGGGTCTTTGGATCCTGCCAACAAAGACTAAGTTGAACCAGATATAGAACTTGTACTGAGGATAACCACAAGAAGGAAAGATAGAATTACAAAAGAGATCTAAGTGAGTGGTGTGTATATGTATGCCTCTACCATCTTGTACTCCATTAAGATGTATGACTACAATGCACCAATAAAAAATTAAAGTTACAAAAAGAAGATATTTGACACAGACATATACACACAGCACAGAGATGGGAGGTTAGCTCTGTTGGGAAAGGAAAGAGGTCCAGGGAAGCTTCCCAAACAGAAGGTACCTTGAGAGCCAAGACTCTGTATCTGGGCATCTGTTGGCGTATCTAGCACAACTGTACTCCAAAGATGCTTGTTGAAGAAATGAATGAATATCAACTCCCTGTTTCTCCCTCCACCCCTATTTTCTGAATATTCTAGAGCAGAGAGCTTTTTTGCAACAATACTCGGCACCTAATGTGTGGTTCATATCCTTGTTGAACCATTAGATTAGTTAATACTGGGCAGAACCGAACTGAAAGTTACACCCCGGTCCAGCTGCTCCAGCCATAAAAATCAACACAGAGCCCTGTAAATCTGTGCTGGCACTTAGCACACAAAATGTGAGTGGAGAATATCAGCCATGTGGCAAAGATCAGATCTAATTTGGTGTTCAGCCCTGACATTCATTAATCATTAATATTTCTGTTTTGCTCTCTAAGGGAGTTGGAGGTTGCATCCTCTCTTCAAAAACCAGTGTTCAGCTCTGCTCTCCATTTATTCAGTTAATGGTTCAACGAGAGCTTATTGACCACCTACTAGGTGCAGAAAACTGTTTGAAACACAGGGAAGCCTACAAGGGAAAAGACAGCAAAGTCTCTTACCTCAGCTAGTGGGGCTCACCAGCCTGCCTTAACTGCTTGCAGGCTGCAGAACTGGAGCGTGAGACACCGGGGTCGGTCAGTGTGTCAGCACAACCTGAGGCCACCATGGTTCTCTGCACACAGGAGTCGAGCACAGCATTGCTTTCTCCTTGTTGCTCTCTGTCCAAGTGTCATTCTTTCTTCCCCACCCTATGACTTCTTTTTCTTTCTTGAAATTCTTTCTGCATTTCTTCAAGATGATATAGAAGATCCTGTTGGGTGGGGACCTCACCTGCCGTGTTCCTAGCAGGTAGCCTGAGCCTGGAACACAGAAAGGGCTCAATAAATGTTTATTGAATGACTATATGACAGGATGGACTACTGGATAGCTGGATACAGGCATTCTCTTCTCCAGAGAGCGTTCCCTGATTCCAAAGCGGGTTCGGGGCCTCTCCTGGGTGTGCCCCGGGCTCCTCTGCCAGGTGCCCCAGAGAACATTCTTCTCTGTTAACTTCATCTACACCGTTTAGCTGAGCATCTCCTAAAGGAAAAGACGCACGTGTTTCATTTCTAACCTCTTGCTTCAAGAAGACAGGTGTACGCAAAGGTTGTGCTCAGACAGTAATGGGAGAATTCAGTAGAACTAAAAGCAAGAAAAGAACCCAACTTCTAAGTAACTCACTGCAGGCTGGCTCCAAGAATCCTCTGTCCCCTGAGAGCCTCCCCGCACTGAGGGGCTGCTACCGCTGAGGAACATCAGGTCCAAATAAACAACTAATAGAGCATCTCAGGGCCTTAGAAGAACAGGATCTCACTAACCCCAAAGCCAGTAGAAGACAGGGCATAATTAAAATCAGACCTGAAATGGATTAAATAAAGAATAAAAATATACAGAGGATCAAGGAAACAAAAGTTTATCGAAAAGATAAACAGGATTGATATATCCTTAGCCAACTTAACTAAAAAAAAAAATGAGCCAGATTAATAAAATACAAAATTTTCAAATTGTGTACAATGATCAAGTGTTAACTAATGAATAGACACAAAAAAACTATAAAACTACACTGAGCCTAGCTTAATAACTAGGGTCCTGATATAACGGGGGTCTCTCAAAGAGTCTGAGAAGACTGTGAGGACGACAGCAATAAGCCACCTAAAAACAAACCAATAAAGAAGAAGCTGGGCCCTGGGATGTAGCACGTGGCCATACTGTGAAGCTGGACTAACCTTCTCCAGCCCCTCAGCTGCACATCACACTTGCTGACAGTCCCATGTGCTTCAGCAGTGTCGATTAGTCCAGGGACCCTGGCCGGAAGGGATGCTATTGTCAGGAATATGCAGAGAGACAGATAAGACCTCCAGATGCAGAGAAAGTACAGGTCATCACACTACCCAAGAGGACAGCCCCACACTAGGACTATTTGCAAACATTATTACACTCCATCCCCACAGCAGTGAGGTGAGGGAGGAATCATCACCCTCCGTGAACTGATGACAAAACACAAGCAAAGCCAAGTTGCAGCTGGATATGGAAGAATCACTATTTAAATCCAGGTCTTCTGAGCCCGAAGCTGCATTCTAGCCAGTCTGACATCGTGCTGCAAGGAGGGGATGTTTCAAAGGATGAGGACATGGAGCTGAGGCTGAGAGACAGTTGACCTGAGGCTGTGTTGGGAGCAGCTCGCCGGTGTTTTCCAACCATTGTAGAAAAGATGCACTGGAAAGAGACCACAGCAACCCGGAGGCCCTTACAACCATGTTAATGAAAAATGACAAGAGTCCTCACTTGAGCAGTGGAAGTAAGATAGAGAGGGAGATATAAAAATGTTCTAATGACAAAATTGGTAAGATTTAGGATTGATTGTACTAAGAAGCACACAAAAAAGTTCAGTGTTCGTCATAATAAATAATACAGGCCACTTTAACAAACCATCCACATAGCAGCTAACAAAGTCTTATTTCTTAGTCTTGTGAATCCAGCCAGGTATTGGACCAAAAAGCTCAAAGATGGTGACCCAGGGACCACAGCCCTCTGCATCTTGTGATGCCCCCATGCTCTACAGAGGGTAGGCAAACCAAGCCGGGCGTGGTGGCACACACTTGTAATCCCAGTGCTTGGGAGGCTGAGACAGGAGGATCATGCAGATTCAAAGCCAGCCTCAACTACTTAGTGAGGTTCTCAGCAACTTAGTGAGACCCTGATTCCAAATAAAATATAAAAATAAAAAAGAAGGGTAGGCAAACTCCTACCTGTGGGTCAAATTCAGCCACTACCTGATTTTGTAAATAAATGGTCATGCTCTTTTATTTGCATACGGTGTGGAGCAGCTGTTTTACCTTGCAATGAGAAATTTGAATAATTGCACCCAAAACTGCACATTCCAAATATATTTACTATCTGGCACTTTACAAAAAAAAAAAAAAATCTGTGCTAACTCCTACTCTAGATTCTTCTTGGAGAATTCCACTGGGTCTCCTATTTCTGTCAGCTAGTGAGTAGAAAAGGAAAGCAAGACACACCCCAGAGGGGTCAGTAGCCAGGCATGGGTGTGGTGCATAAACTCCCTGTGGCTTTTCCCCTTGCTCGGGCCAGAAGTCAAGTTGAATGGCCGCCCCTGCCACAAGAGAATCTAGGAAGCATGGAGGCAACAGTGGCTGAGGATGAAAACTGCTCATCTGTGCCCGTGTCCATAGCTCTGGACACATTTCTCTTTGCTGACTACCATCCTGTGATTTCCTTAGAATGGAAAATCTACATATTCTTGCAAAATACTACAAACAACCATATTTCAATGAGATGCATCAATGACTAACATAAACTGATGGGCCCTGAATTTAAACAAATCTATTATGTAGTTGATAGTAGTGGAATAAACAGAACCCAACCAATGAATTTCCTCTGAGCTATTACTCTTTATTAGTTCAAGTCAGATCAATGGGGTATCCTCACACTTAAAGTACTTGAATTCTTTACAAAGGAGCCAAAAAGACCCACTGGAGAAAAGACAGCCTTTTCAACAAATGGTATTGTGAAAATTGGATATCCATGTTTAGAAGAATAATTTTTTTTTTGGTGGTACTGGGGTTCCTGGAAGCCCTTCTACCTCCGGGCTACACTCCCAGACCTCTTTTTACATTTTATATTTGGAAACAGGGTCTCCTAAGCCAGCGCGCGCGGCTGGCTTCGAACCTGCGCGATCCTCCTGTCTCTGCCTCCCAAGCGCGGGGATTACAAGCGTGCGCCACCACGCCCGGCTAGAAGAATGAAATTATATCTCTATCTCTCAACTTGCAGGAGTCAACTCAAAATGGATCAAAAAACTATAAATTAGACCAGAAACTTTGCAATTGCTAGAAGAAAATGTAGGACTGACTCTTCAACTAGTAGGCACTGGTAGAGCCTTCCTCAATAAGACCCCCTCCCAAGATCTTGGAAATAAAACCAAGAATTATTAAATGAGATGACATCAAATTAAAAGCTTCTGCACAGAAAAGGAATCAGTTGTCTGAAGACAAAGCCTACAAAATGGGAAAAAAATTATTTGACAACTACTCTTCTGAGAGGACTAATAGCTAGTATATATAAAGAACTTTAAAAATTTAATGCTAAAATAACTCAATTAAAAATGGGCAATTGAGTCCAGCACAGTGGCACACACCTGTATTCCCAGTACTTGGGAGGCTGAGACAGAAGGATCACAGGTTCAAAGACAGCCTCAACAAGTAGTGAGCCTCTCATCAGCCTAGCAAGATCCTGTTTCCAAATAATAAATAAAAAGTCAGGCTGGGGGCTATAGCTCAAAGGTAGAATGCATCTGAGTTCAATCCCCAGTACCACAATGAATGAATGAATAAATAAATAAGCAATTGAACTGAACAGGTATTTATCAAAAGATGAAATACATAGGACTAATAAATATATAAAAAGATATTCAAACCATTAGCAAGCAGGGAGATGAAAATCAAAACTATACTGAGATTCCATCAACTCCAGTTAGAACAGCAATCATTAAAAATACAAAAAAAGAGTAGTTGTTGTTGAGGATGTGGAGAAATAAGAACACTTACGCATTGTGGGTGGAACTGTGAATTGTCATAACCACTATACAGATCAGTGATGGAAGCTCCTCAAAAGACTAGAAATGGAAATAACACATGACCTGGCTATTCCACTCCTTGGTATCTTTCCCAGAATACTATAGTGATATGATACGTGCATAAGTATAGCAGCACAATTCACAAGAGGCAAATTGTGGAAGCAACGCAGGCATCCATAAACAGATAAATAAAGAAAATGTGGTATATACACACAACGGAATTTTTACTCAGCTATAAAGAAAAACAAAATTATGTCATTTGCAGGAAAATGGATGAAACTAGAGAACACTATGCTAAGATCAGCCAATCTCAGTAAGTCAAAGGCCCTGTGTTTTCTATCATATATGGAAGCAAAAGAGAAAATAGGAAACATAAGGGATTTCAGATAAATGAGGAAAGAGACGAGGAGAATAGTGGAACAGGATTGGGGAAAAGAAGTGTGCCGGGGACAAAGGAGATTGACGAAGGAAAAAGTTAAATTAATGCTATGCCCAAAGCAGGGTTAGATGCAGAGGGAAACATACCAGGTATTATAGGCATGTATTTTTGTAACCGTTTGAGACACACTGTGATGTGTAATTGCAATACACCAATAAAAGTATATTAAAATAAATAAAGTTCTACTGGACCTGGAGAAAATAGAGTATAAATGGAAATTCAGTTTGTTATGATAATACAGAGTATCTACCTTACACTCAGTGCTGCGCCAAGACAAAGGAAAATAAAGGCATACCGGATACCTGCGGGGACCTCATCCTATGCATGAAATACATAAATACAGACATAACAAAGAAGCATTATGTCTAAGTTCAAAAAAGATGGAGCTTTCTCTTTTCATCAGCTCATGGGGGGTAAGATGCCGTGGCGAGTAGTTGAGATCTACTTTTCTCCAGGAGAAAAGAGAAGCCACTATAATGTATAGCTTTAATAAAATAATAGTAAAAGTGCTCAAATCTGAAAAATACTTTACAAGTTAGAAATCATTCTCTGTGATCTCCTTTAATAATCATCAAAATCTTGTAAATTTATTGTCATCAGGACTAATCCAATTTTACACACTTCCTCTCACCCTCAGGTCTTAAGTGACTTGACACTTAAGACCTGAGATCTCCATCCTGTAAGAACAGAGGGCCTCAAACAAGGGCTGGGTTTTTTTTTTTTTCCTTCCTCTCTCCCTCCCTCTTTTTCTTCCTTCTTTTCTTCCCTTCATCTCTTCTTTCTTTTCCTTCCTTTCTCCCTTCCTTCCTTTCTTCTTCCTTTCTTCTCTTCTCTCCTGATTTCTTATCCATTGCTTTTTTACTCTACCACGTCTTATTAAAAACAATTGAGTGTCCTTTGACAGACTTAAACTGAGATAACCACAAAGAGCTACTGATGTGCTCCAAAGAAAACAGCAACCAGAAAAAAAAATCCTTTTCCCACAAAGACAGTGCAATTCCTACTGGCTCCTGAACAGCCCAGCCAGGGGCAAGGGAAATGAAGCCACAGGCCGAATCCTTTCCCCTCAATTGCCCCATCTGGATGCTCAGGGCAAAGGCAGCTGTGAAGTTACAACATGGCCATCCTGACAGGTAAAGGAAGTGGTGTTGAGCATTGTCAGTTGAACTGAGTTCAACAAATGAATTAGACACAGAAGAGTTGGCCAAGAATATAGCAATCCTTTGTCAACAGCCCTACCTAACTAACTCTGGCTCATCTCTGAGATCATGGTTTCTGATACCCATAGCCCATGCCATGCTATGCCATATTAACTTAAAAGCAGCTAGGACAGTAAGAATAGAGGAGATTGGGGTATTTGACACATGTATGACCCTAGTGCCCTGCCTACATCAGCTGCAGGTTCAACCAGAAGGTCTCCACGGGATGATGGAATAGATGCCTGTTTGGACACATTTGAGGCCAACCACTTCCAAAGAAGAACTGTAACAGTCATAAGAACCAGTTTGGCAAAAGGATTTCCCTTTGGGTAAAGAAGCCATTGGTGGAAATTGGATTCCAAGTGAAATCCAATTTGCCTTGGCTCTGAAGTCCACACCACTAGCATAACATTCCTGTGCCTGGCTCCTATGTGCTGTAGCAACATTTCCATATATCTTCTGGTTCTTTATGTCCCACCAACATGGGACTTTCCACATATCAATCACACCTCTGCTTGCTCACGTTTCCAGTTTCTGCTTCCTGGTGGGTATCACCCACTTTCTCCACCCAACAATCTTCCTTCCATCTTTCATACTAAACAATTAGTGTCAGTTAATCGGGGACAATGTCTCAGTAAGTTGTCCTCATCAGCAAGCCATTCCAGTTGCTTTGTAACCTGAGTGCTTTGTACATATTATTATCAGAGCACACATTGAATGCCAACAAGTCAGTCTGTGGTTTAGTCTTCCCAACTGGTCTCGTAAGTTGAGAGGAGAGTCAGAATTCTTCTCTTTTCTCCACAGGCACCTCTCTGTAGCACCTGACATATAGAAGACATTCAACAAGTGTTTTTGGTAAATCTCAGATGCAAATCTGGCTTGGAAGGAAACTATAGAAAAATGGAGGAAACCCAGAATGAAAGTCCAAGCGCTGGACCCACCATCGTGTGCTCATGGGACCCTGAAGGCACTGACAAACATTCTTTTTTCATTTAGAAAATAACATTATTTTTTCTACTTCACATAACTGAAGTCAGAAATAAATAATAGAAAGTTAGGGGAAAGTCATTGGTCCATTACGTTATGGTAAATCAATAAAGACGTGAAAGGAATTTGCAACACATACCTTTAGCATAAGTGATCCATTGCTGCAGAGTGATCAGTCACAAGACAAAAGAAGATGACATCAATTAATAGGATATGATGAGGGTCTGACCTTTCAGGCCATGCACTGAGGAATAAACTCAGATTTATATCCAAATGGTCATTTGGTCCCAGAATGATAAAGAATGGGGAAGCAAGAAGCCAGGAACTCAGAAAATGAAATCAAGATCTCCCTAATTCTCTGTTCCACAGTTTAATCACACCATTTACTGGTATTTGCATTTGTTTATTAACATTTATATTTACTTAGAGGCTCATGGGGCGCTCTCTCTCTCTCTCTCTCTCTCTCTCTCTCTCTCTCTCTCTCTCTGTTAAGCAATTACCCTGTAGATAGATTTGCAGCATTATATCTTGCAGTGGGTGGCTGTTCCATTTGCCTTAGTTAATGACAGCAATAGTAGTGATGGCACTGGAGGACAGAAAGCAAAGGTTGTGCTCCTAAAATGCAGTTAAGGAAGACCACTGATGACCAGCCATTTCACCCACAACTCATCAATGGGCTTAACCTATTTTATTTTGCAAATATTTAGTGAGGTCTTCCAGGCACTAGAAACATACCAGTAAAAAACACCCCAAGTCATCTAGTCACATGACAATTCTTACTGCTAGTAGGCAAAAAAAGACAACAGTCACACAAATTGAAAACCACTTTCAATCATGAGTTTTCTAGGGACTTAATGTTACAGGAAAGGGTTAAGAGGTGACTTTGTGTTAGGTAGTAATGATTTTACCAATGAGGTCATAGGAACTAAGAGAAATTAGGCCACTCGAAAATTGAAATTGAGACCACACAGCTACCCACTGGAAAAGCAAGGCTTCAACTCAAGTCTGCCTGAATGGAAAGCATAGAAAAGCCCACACAACCGAATGTAGCCAAGAATTAAATGTGCTACACACTAAGCCCTTGTTTACTAGCTTCTTAAGAAGAAGACAAAAGTCAGTTTTAACTAAAAATGGTTGGCATTTGCAAGAGAGAAGAAAAACTTAAAATTTAGCTAGGATTTAGACAGACAAGAAGTAGACATAAGCAGGAAGAAATTGATATTTTTGAGGGCTTATTGAGTAGCAAGAATTAGAAAAAATGGTTAGCTATAGTATTTCCATAAATGTTTAAAACTTTTAAATTAACAAATAACAAATTACATATTTAAAGCTTTATTTTGAAGATGAGTAAACTGAGATTCTGGGGGGTTAACTGACTTTCGAGAGGCTAGTTGGTGAGTGGCAACATTGAACATTAGATCTGTACGTAGGAAGTGAAGGACTATATATAAAGATGACAAAGAAGGCAAAAAGTTTATATCAGGAAGTTATGAGAAGTACAATTCAGTGGGTCAGTAAACCAATGAGAGATTTCAGAGGACACTGAGAGAAAGGCAAGGGCACTGAGACTGATACAGAAGACAATGGGGGCTATGGCAAGTTCCTAAGCATGATGCTGAAATTAGAGGTGGAAATGGAGGCCATCTCTGACCTACCCCTCGCACCTTGAAGTAATTTCTCTCCCAAATCTGGCTTCCGCAAAGATGTTTTCTTCCACATTACATTAGAAGTGGGCAGATCTCAAGAATACAGACTGTCATTCTAATCGCTCCATCCCCTGATCACTTGGCATAGGACCAAGCACAAAGGGTCCATTTCCCACTGGAAAGGCCATGACAATTGGCAGGCAGCTTCTGGTCCACTGAGAATATTGTGGATTTTGTGGCAGCAAATCATAGGTCCCTGTGTCAGATCAAACTAGGAGGAGATTCACCAAGGAGGCCTGAGTCAGCAAAGCCAGAAGGGGCAGAATCTGACCCTACTGGAGGAAGATCACTGTAGACTGAGAGCCATCGATTCTAAAAGTGAGGACAGAAAAACTGAAAACAGGACATGAGGCAGACAGTAATAAGGAGAGTGAAAGAAAGAGTAGAATACAACAGGAAGACTTATTTGGGGCTAGGGACTTGATATTTAGACCATAAACAATAAAATTTCTTGTTGGAGATCTCTTTTGTATATTTTCTAGAACCAGGGAACAGGAAGGCACAGTGAGTTAAAAATAACTCACAGGAATGGATACCTGGTGGTGTTAAAGCACATTAAAAAGATAGAAGAAAGGTAGAGGGGAAAAAGGAGGTAAAAAAGAGGAACACAGAGTAGAGAAGGAAACAGGAAAATGGAAGAGAGAAATAATGTTTAGTATTTTCAAGGATATTCTACAAATTCTAGTCCTTGAGCCAAATCTAGTTTGTTGCCTGATTTTATAAATAAACTTTTATTAGAACACATTTACTCCCATTCAAGTAATGTCCATGGTTGCCCTCACACTATAGCTCAGAATTATTGCAACAGGGACCATCATTTCAGCTCCCTAGAAAAGGCACACCAATTCCTGGTTGATACTGAAGGGGCATGGCAATATGGTTGCCACCAGAGTGGTTAGTGACAAGATGGAACTGCTAGGCTGGGAACAGAACCCTGAATGCCTTGCTTAGGAGTTTGAGCTTTCGTCTTCCAATTGCAGGGAACAGGGCCCCATCCAAAGAGCCTAAAAATACAAAACTCTTCTCTATATACAGTAATTCAAATCCAATTTGGATTTGGCTCAAGGGCCATAATTTGCCCACAATGTCAAAGAGCATCCTTGAAAATACAAAACATTATCTTCCTCTTTCATTTTCCTCAGTTTCCTTCCCTTCTTTATGTTCCTCTCTTTTATCTCCTTTTTTTCCTACCTCCTTTTCTATGTACAGATAATTGAAAAAACTCAACAGTTTGCTCCAGTGTGTCCGCTGTACAACTGGAACCATTGTAAAGGCATGATTGGCCAAATTTTTTTCTGATATCAGTTCATGAAGACATGGGAGCTGTATGTTGTCACCAGTCTGCCAACTCAGAGTATAACATCATTGCTCTGGCCCCGAGTGCTCTAATGTCCAAAAGGAGGGGAATGATCCCACCTATAGGTGTGTGTGTTAGGAATGCAAAACTACTTGTTCAATGAACAAAACAGCTTTTGTTATTTTGTTAGAGATCATGTATTCACTCACACAACCACAACGGCAAATGCACCCACAGCCTGTTCTGTGAAAGCCTGTTCTGTGAAAGAGGTGGCAGGGAATGAGAGAGGTTAGGATGCACAATCTAGAGGAAGAGAAAAATACAAATAATACCCAGTTCTTCAATGGCAGAAGAAGGAAGAAATGAATTTTGAGCTGAAGGAATCGAGACTGTCAGGAAAATAGTCAAGAGAAGGAGTCCCCATGAGGAGAAGCTCCCTGTGCCGAGGAGGGGGATAAAGTTGCCTCTACACTGGACTCATGACCCAAATGGCCTTATAGGAATTTGCTATGGGAGCAAACAGAAATAAAGCAGAAAACTCAGGTCGTATCTAAAAGACTTTACTCCTATGATGAAGAATTTTGCTTCATCCGTAGGAAGTGAGAAGTCATTGAAGAAGTTGGCATCTAGGATAGCACGGTCAGAGTTATAAATGGTTCCGTTAATCAGGCTATTAGTTACATTTCCCGTTTTTCCTTTCCTGGATGAATAAGGGGACCATGGAACTCCATGGGTCATGACAGGGCTTCCAATGATCTTTCCATTCCGAGCAAGCCAAGATTATCACTCACATTCATCATTCCTGAAGCTGCTTGGGAGAGGCAGCTGGACCAGAGACAAGAATGAGCAGACATGAAAGACCCTGGGATTACCCTCTGACTTGCCCCCTACCCTGGGACACCTCCCTACGAGAGGGGCAGAGCCCAAGTATGTGCTTGGATCCCCTCCAAGTATGATCTGAGTGGTTTAACTCTATCACACAGGAGAGAAAGATATTCAAGGTATTCAGGAGAGGATGGAAAGAAAAAGAAATTTCCTGATTTGGGCTTACCCAGTGCAGCAGGGTTTTGTTGTTCTTTCACCTCCCCAACTCTCAGTGACATCCCTGTTACCTTAGAGGAAAAGAGATTATGAAGTGATTAACATAAGAAGAATTGCCCTGGGAAGAATGCCCATGTGGGACAGTGCCAAAGCTCTCTCTCCTGACAGGCCCCTCTGCTAATGGGACTGCCCGATCAAAAGAGACACTTTCTGTTTTTTGTTCCTGAGACCTCAGAATGTTTTGGAAGAGAGAAGAGAGCCAGCTTGCAGTATGATGTGCACAGAAGTCCAAGCAGGACTCATGGCCACTCAGAGGTAGTGTCATCTAATCAGAAAGAATGGGTGTTTTAGGCAGATAAATGTGGATCTAAATCTGGATCCCAATCCCCAACCACCATGTGACCCTATGCCAATGCTAAACCTTTTTTAGCCCCATCTCTCATCTCTAAAATGAATAATATAGTCTCATTAAAAAGTAACATATTCTAAATGCTAAGCACAGTACTTAGCAGGTAACCAATATATCCTATTATTAAAATCATGCACGGCTTAATACACAAGATGAATCCCCTGGAAATTTATTTAGTCAGGTATAACATGCTTAAAGATAAAAATTAAAAATTCACAGCATGAAAATGTTCATATACTGAAAGAAATTTTTGAGGAGGTGGCTAAACATAAAATAATTATTATTCAAGATTTTTTACCCTCATCTTTTTATTAACACACATTTGTTATTCAAAAATATTTATCGAATGGTTAGATACATTATTTAGTTAACTAATACATGGCATAGATATATTTAAGACTGTATCTCATAATATAAAGTAGTTTAACATATGGAAAGCTTATATAGAATAGGACTGAAAAGATTGCAAAAAGATTGAAAGAACAATTCAATAAAAGTATTTTATCAATGTTATTTTCTTATTCTTGATTATTCTTTATGTATATATACATTTTTGAGATACTGGGGGTTGAACCCAGGGTTGTTCTAACACCAGGATATACCACTAGCCCTATATTTTTTTTATTTAGAAACAGGGTCTTACTAAATTGCTGAGAGCCTACTGCCAACCTTATCTCTTCTTTTGATGCTGGATCGAATTATTGGGAATAGAAGGAGAAGGAAGAAGAGAAAAAAATAATATTTGGCAAGAAAAACATTCATAAAATAGCACCCATTCTTTATGTAACTTTAAGTGATAGGAATGAAAAAACATATTAAATGTAACTACATCCACAACTAAATGAATACATATTAGATAGATAGATAGATAGATAGATAGATAGATAGATAGATATAATTAACTAAAGGAACAAACCCAGATCCAAATTTAAAAATAACCAGGAACTCAGCAAAATATTATGTGGTTATTTCTGCATGGTTATTTGTGTAACTGGAAAGAGACTGCTTACAAGGAAATAAAAATTGCATTCTTATTTAACCTTTAAATAGCAAAAAGGGAAAGCAGGGTACAGTGAAGTATCATTATACTAAAAGAAAATCATGTGCACAGTAATCATATACACAGGGAGGGTAACTTATAGAAACCAAAGACGAATACGGAAGAATTAAAATACAATACAATTGCAGCAAACTGGGTGTGCTAGTGCATACCTGTGACCTCAGAATTTGGAAGGCTGAGACAGGAGGATCACAGGGTTGAGACTAGCCTTAAAAATTTAGTGAGGCCCTATTTCAAAATAAAATTATTAAAAGAGAGCTGGGATGGAGCCCAGAGATAGGACTCCACTGGGTTCAATCCCCAGTACTACCATAGGAAATTATATATATATATATACACACATATGTCAAGACTGATAAACATAATAGTGTTAAAACATTGTGCATTTTACATTGTTAAGGAGTATTGAAAAGTGCTAAATTTATACTTGTTCGTATAATGTATGTGTAAAAAGAGGTAGATGACTAAATTAAACCTTATCATTGCTAAGCACATGGCTATCAAATAAGTAGAGAATGAAGAAGTGGAAAGAGAAAAGGAAGAATGAAAGCTAAATCCAAGAAAGAAAACCATGACAATAAATATAAAAGATAGG
Organism: Muscardinus avellanarius; assembly: GCF_963383645.1. NCBI lineage: Eukaryota > Metazoa > Chordata > Mammalia > Rodentia > Gliridae > Muscardinus > Muscardinus avellanarius. Next base: position 14,749,647 of record NC_137789.1, on the reverse strand, counting down.
ACAATTGAATACTACACAATCTAAATTTTCAAGTAGATCAGTTTCTTAGTCTATTCTGACTACCATAACAAAATTCTATAGTCAGAGTGGCTTAAATAACAAAAATTTACTTTTCTTAGTTTTAGAGCCTGGGAATCTGAGGTCAAAATGTTTGAACATTTTCATTGTACAGAAATGGCAAGTATTTTAGGAGATAATTATGTTTAACCATTACTTTAAACATTACACAATGTATACATTTATCAAGATATTACATGCACCCTATAAATATGTATAATTTTATGTTCTTTTGTACATGTCAAAAGTAAAGTCAAATTTAAAAATTTTACCAAATAATATCTCTTAAAGTGCCAAAAATACCAACCAACCAAGCAAACAAACAAATGGCACCAACCTGGTAAGGTTCTGGTGAGAGCTTTCTCCCTGGTTTACAGATGGAAACGGCCACCTTCTCTGAGTATTTATATGTCCTTTCCTCTGTGTGTGTGATGAGAGAGACAGAAATAAATAGCACTGAACAACCAAACAGAATGGCAAATAAGTCAGTGCTTAGAGTCTTCGATAATTTGTATCCTGTTCAGAAATATTCACCACCTCCCCAGTCCTACCCTATGTGTAATAAACGTATCATGCTATTGGTGTGACTTGGGCCAGTGGCATGTGGCCAGACATAATATGAGCAAAGCTTAAAGGTATCTGAACAATGGGGGTTGCCCTTTTACACTTTCATCACGATGATAATTATGGCCTAATTAGTCTGTTGTTCTAAGAAAGATGAGAGACATGTGGAACAAACCCAAACTCAACCTATAACTTGGAGAAGAGAAACAGTGGCAGCCAACTAGAGCAGCCAACCCAAGCCAACCCACATAGGTGTGAATCACAATAACCCACTGAGTTTTTTTAGGAGTGTTTTATACCTTAGGTTTTGTGGGAACAGCTAGCTGATGCAAAGATAGATTTATAACCCTTCAAAACACCCATAAATGCATGATTGAGCATAAGTCACTAAACACTGGAGTAGTGAGCAATGACTAAATGATATGAAATAACATTTGTAACCTTAAATCATTATACTGAGCTGGGTGTGGTAGCACAGGCCCATAATCTCAGTACTTGGGGGGCCAAGACAGTAATATTGCAGGCTCAAGGCTAGCTTCAGCAACTGAGCGAGACCCCTGTTTCAGAATAAAAAATAAAATAGGACTAAATGTACGCTGGGGGTAGAATGATCCCTGGGTACAATACCCAGTACCAAGAAAAAAAATTATACTAAAAGAACAGCCCAAAATTAATGAAGTTAGAAAAATAACAAAAAAATATAGAGAAGGGGAAATAATGACAAATTTTTTAATTACTTATGGATCAACACTTGATTTTATGAACAGAAATTAATAGACACACACTGCTGAAACAAGATTAATTGAAAGCAAAAAAAAGAAACTAATGATCTCAACAATGAAGAGTTGTAAATATAAACTCTACAGATAAAGAAAAAAGAAAAGTGAGGCACATAATCTTAAGAAGAAAAAATGATATCACTGCAAAGGTGAATCATTATGAAAAAATTATACCAACCTCACTCTGTACTATATATGATATTGCAAGCAAAATATTGACAATTCAGATACTATAACATATTAAAATAAAACCCTATCATAATGAACTCAGTTCCAAAAATGTGTTTGGTTTGATATTAGAAAATTGATTTATTCATACTTATGTCAAAATATAAAAAGAGAAAAACAAGTAATTATCTCATATGTAAAAGGCATTGAACAAGACTCAACATTCATACATGATAAACAATTAATAAACTCTAAGAACAAATGAGAAATTCCTCAACCAAATAAAAGCCATCAGTTAAAAATAAAACAAGCACACTATCATCACACTAAATTTCATAAGACGCTAAAAATCATTCTTTAGCCGGGTGTGGTGGTACACACTTGTAATCCCCGCACTTGGGATGTTCAACCAGTAAGCACTATGCAAATATTTCAAAATCTGAAAAACTCTAAAATATGGAACACTTCTGGTTCCACACATTTACAAAAAGCACACAAAAAAATATTCAGTATCATTAGCCATCAAATAATACAAATTAAAACCACACTACTACATATATGTACCAAAATGCCTAAAATAAAAAATACTGACAACACTCAAATCATTTAGCCCAAAAAGTGCAAACATATGTTCGCACAAGAACTTGTACGCAAATATTTATAGCAGCTTTGTGCATAATCCCCAAACTGAAAAGTCGGATGTCGTTCAACAGGTGGGTGAACTGTGGTACATCCTTACCATGAAGTCCCGGGCAAATAACGTGCTACTGAGGCACACAGCAACCTGAATGAACGTCCAGAGGATGATGCTGAGTGCCAATGGGAAATCCCCAAAGGCCAAACTCTGTAAGCTCCTATTTATGTAACATCCCTGTAATGACAAAATTGCAGACATGGAGAAAATACCTGGTTGCTAAAGTTTAAGAAAAGAATAGGTTGGGAAAAGTGAGTATGACTGTGAAGGGCAAGAATCCTTGAGCTGATGAAAATGTTCTACATCTTGACTGCATCAATGTCCACATCTGGGCTGAGATATTCCTCTACAATTTTGCAAGATAAAAACTGGATGGAGGTACTTTGGAATTTCTCTGTATTATTTTCCAATCTCATGTTAAACAATTATTTCACACAAAAAATAAAAATATAGGTTCAACTATTTATACAAGTGTAAAGTGTAATAATGTCCTTGATCTTACACAAGATGCTTCTTGAAAATTTATCAGAGAGCAGGTTTAATGGATCTTTGAGATTCAGCTTCACATGATTTTTATAAATGCCTTTGAAATGGGAATAACTAATGTCAAAGAAAACATCTTGTAATATATCCTCCAGAAAATAGAATGTAAACTAGTTATTTACCTGTGATACATTAAAATTAAATCATTAGTATGGTAAAAAGGTTAAAATTTGGGTTAGAATTAAATCATTAGTATTGTGAAAAGGTTAGCATTTATAAACAAAGACAAATAGGTAATTTTTCAAGTAAAAAAAACAATCTAAAGAGATGCAGTCACAATAGCACAATAAGATTCAGTGTAATGCATACAATAATTAACAAAAACTATGTAAGCCATTTATGGATAATGTAAAACTTAATAGAAAGATATTAGAGGAAATCTAAATGAATGGTGAGTACTCTGATATTGTATGGCACAGTATCTTTAAAATGTTAATTTTCCCCAAAATGATCTATAGATCTAATATTATTTCATCACAAATATAAACAGCATTTTTTCATAAAGTTTGATAAACTAATTCTATAAAAAAGAAAAAAGTTTATGAATAGCCAAGAGACTCCTTAGGATGTAGTTCAAAGTTATCAAATCTACTCTGTTAAGCATAAAGAGTTGCTATAAAGGTGTTGTAATTATGGAAGCTGCATTATAATGCAATACTCATTACAGAGAGTGGGAAAAATAAAATATTTAATAAACAGCATTGGAGGTAAAAAAAAAAAAGTTAAAATATAATGGAAGATGGCGAGGAAGGTGTGCAAGAGGGGAGACACGGCAGCCCTCTAGAGAGGCGGGATGTGTTTGTGAAGATTGATAGTGGGCAGGCAAATGTTCTTTACTATTTAGATCTGTGTGGAATTAATTACATAATTCATAAATAAGGAAACAATTTAGGCTTTTAGGAATATGAAACTGAAATTTGGTCAGATCAAAATAGTACAGATATGGAGGAGGGTACCCACTGGGTAAGGAAGGGAGGGAGAGTCTAACAGGTACTTGTGCAAATTGCAGACAATTATGGTAGAATACATTCCTTAAGATCTACTGAGTTCTACAAAAGCTCTCATCACCTTTGCCCTAGGTTCTGGGGATTTCAATTTACATTTTGATAATGAGTCCTCAAAGCATACAGTTCTAAAGGGAAACCTCCGTTAGAGAGAAATAAGCCTGTTACCAAAATCCACTCTGCATCTCACCATCCAGACACTCTGCCAGCTGAAAAACGGCCTTAGAGGAAACAGCACTTAAGAGGTGGCTCAGGTGAAGACCTGAACTTCCAAGGGAAGAGGGAGGGCCATGGCAGTGTGTACCTCCCCCTGGAAGCCAGCGTCCTTATCCGCCTCTTCGCTTTGCTCTCATCTCCGTGGCGTCTGTCATCACGGCACCGGAACCATTAGACGGGACAGATTAGATTGGGAGAATGCTGTTAAATAAATGGGGCTTTGGAGAGCCTAATGAAATGTACTTTCCATACACAACGGGCCCTCGGAGGGCAGAATTGGCCATTTACCGGATGATTTATGTGTACCCTGAAGTTAGAGCTATGCCAGACTTTTCAGGGCTGGGTGAACTCATTTAACACTATATTTATTAAGTATAGGTTAATAATTTCTGACAGTTTTACATGATGGCCAGAGCACAGTGCAAAGGACAAAGAACAAACGGGCGCTAGAACTCATATTATGGTTAGGCAAACTGTTTTCCTTTGGGTTTTCCTTTCTTATCCCCCCGCCACATATACAGTCACATACAATGCCCAGCCTATTGACCTGTGGGTTTGTGTGTCAAGTGGTTTATTATATGAAAAAGAAATTATCAGGAAGCAATACAACTCATGATTAAATGAGCAATCATATACATTTAATACTGGAACCTCAAAACTAAATTTCAGGATGGGTTTCTCTCCCCTTTTGAAAAACAGTTCAATGTCCAAGGAGTAAGAGATAAATATTTTGTGAACCTTATCTTTCCCTCCAAAAAAAATTATGCATGTCCTAACCAACCTGTCTAATTCTGAGGAGGTTGTGTCCTCATCCTCTTCTTACAAGCTGGGAAGGGAAAGCAGAGGAAGGTTACAGTCAGGCAATGCTCAACTATATTCAGTATATGATACACTAAAATCCAAAATCCAGGGGGAAAGTCTGTTGCACCGAGATATTCACTACAGCATAACTTCTGCAGAAAGGGGGTAAAAATAAGCCAACTACTGAGCAATTTATGAATTATGAACATCTGTTTAGGTGGCCGCTAATGACCCTGATACCTTACTTACATTTTATATGATTATCACACCTACCCTATGAGATACTTCTGTTCATCCCCATATTGCAGAGAAGAAAACTCTGAGATAATCACTGAGGCTCTGAGATAATCACTTTCAAGGGCCTTGTCGGAGGACGCATGCCTAGTCTAGATCTATTGAACTCATTCCACAGACGTCCTGGGTATCTTCTGTGTACCTGACCGCCTCCACTCTGTTCCCTTCTCTGCACACTCACCACCCAGGAAGCTGACTTGTGAGTGTGCACCGGTGGACACTGCCTACCCCAAGGCTGCCAGGTGATGACATCTGAGGTGACAGAGTTTTACAGGCAGAGAGAGTGCAGGGGCACCTCAGCATGAGCCAGGTATTACGTGAACCTCATAACTTGGTAGCTACAGACCCGCTTTTCCCAGGCTGTTTTGTGGGGACCATGTAAGTGTCTCCTGTCATTGGTCAACTACAACAACCTTGTTCTTGCCCCTTGGCCCGAGATTGAACAAAGCTGATTTTCCACCACCATGAGATTCATTCTCCTGGCAGTCTTCCTTCTCAGCCTGGAATGGAGGAATGGAATCTCAGCAAATAGCTGCCACCCAGCTCTGAGCTTTACAGACGAGTTTCTATCGTGCAACCCACCCTGTATCGAAAATCTAGAGTTCTGCTTTAGTGAGCACAGGACATGCCTGTTCAGTGGTCCAAGAGATGGTGCACAAACCCATACAGTGAATGCGGATGGGAGGGAAACACGTGGAGGCTTCCTCCCCTGCCTGTTGTCTTCTGGCCCCCTACATATGGCATGACACTTACAGTCCTTTGCATGCGTAGTACTAGAGATTGAAACCAGAGTCATTCAGCTCCTGAGCTATACTATCCCTTGCCCTATTTTTTTTTTTTTTTTGTTTTGTATCAGGATCTTGCTTAGTTGCGGAGGGTCTCACTAACTTGCTGACAAGGGCCTTGAACCTTCATCCTCTTGTCTCAACCTCCCAAGTACTGGGATTACAGGTGTGCACCACCACACCCAGATACTTATTATCCTTTAGAAAAAGAGTTAGTCAACCGGGCATGGTGGCCCGCGCTTGTAATCCTAGCATTCAGGAGGCTGAGACTGGAGGATCGTGGTTCGCAGACAGCCCCAGCTACATAGTGAGGCTCTCTGCAACTTACTGAGACCTTGTTTCAAAATAAAGAATTTTTTAAAATAGGGCAGAGGGTGTAGCTCGGAGGTCAAATGCCCCTGGGTTCCATTCCCAAAATTGCAAAAAAAAAAAAAAAAAAATAGAAAAAGAGTTAGTCAAAGGCAAGATGGCATCAGGCCTGAATGATCATCTTTGAGGCATGAAAGTGGCCACTGGGTACGTGGCTTAGGATTTCTTGAGCTGGTATGTTTTGTTCCCATGATCCCTACTCCAGGAGCTTAATTAAAACCCTACGTCTGCTGACCTAGTTCCCACAGAGAGCAGAGTCTTCTCTCCCATGATATAGATGCTAGGACTTGGAAGAATTTAATCCCTTAATCTTCACCCAGGAAATGGTAATATTAGCATAATGAACGCAGTAGGTGTTTGGGATCAGACTGGTGCAAGAGCTCAGCCATGCACTCTGTGCCCCGCTTCACCCGCTGACCTTGGGCGAGCCGCTTAATAAATCCATGCCTCAGTTTCTCCAGCCATAAAACGGGATAATCACAGTTTCTACCAGAGACACTCTTTGTCAGGACCTTTGATGTCAGTTTCCACAGACAAAGGGTGGTTCTAATTACTCGGAGCACAGTACTGAGGAAGGCAGAATGCCAGGCTGATTTTTATGAGACTTCTCAGGTACCAGTTTCCAGCTGTGAGCCATCCCAGACCCAGGGCCCGCCCTGTGTATGGAGCAAAGCATACAACACTGGCGAGGGACAGAGGGAGGCCAGGGCGTGTGTTTTTAAACTTTATAGGTTTGGTGATGCGCTGTTTGAATAGCAACCAGCACAGCTCTGAAAACTAGAGAGGTGCAAATTCCTATCTTTCCTGTAGCTGATCTTTTCTATGACTTTGGAGAAGGTCCTTTAACTTTCTGGGCCTGAGTTCTTTAACCAGCCATTGAAGCTTTTAGATTTGAAAGGATCAATTAAATAATTTTTGCAAAGTACTTACCAAAATGCCTAACATGTTACAGGTATGAAACATCAGTTCCTTCTCTTTATAAAAAAAATATATATGGACTTATTTTTAGAGCTGTTTTGGGCTCACCAGTAAAACTGAGCAGAAAGTAGAGTTCTCATAAACTGCCTCTACACACCTATGGTCTCTTCCACTATCAATGTCCCCACTAGACTGGTATATTGGTTACAATTAAATCTACATTAAAATGGTATTGTCACCCCAAATCTACACACCAGGGCTCATTCTTGGTGTTGTTCATTTTATGAGTTTGAAAAATTTATAATGACATAAATTATAGTATCACACAGAATATTTTCACTATTCTTTTTTGGGGGGAAGGTTACTAGGGATTGAACCAGGGGCATTCTACTACTGATCTATGCTGCCAGCCCTATTTTAATTTGAAACAGGGTCCCAATAAGTTGCAAAGGGCCTCACGAAATTACTGAGGCTGACTTCACATCTGCTATTGTCCTGTCTCAGCTTCCCAAGTACTGAGATTACAGGCATTCGCCACCGCCACCATGCCTGGCTAGTTTTACTACTTTTAAAAATCTCATGTGCTACATCTATTTATCTTTTTCTACCCCCAGCCTCTGGCAGCCACTGATCTTTGTACTTTGTATACATTTCACCTCTTCCAGAATGTCATATAGGTAGAATAATACAGTCTGGATCCTTTTTAGGTGGGCTTTTCCCACTTAATAATGTCTACCTCAGAGTCTTCCTTGAGTTTTCATGTCTTTATCGTTCTCTTCTTTTTAGTGCTAAATAGTATTCCATTGTCTAGACATACCATAGTTTATCCATTCAACAATTAAAGGATACCTTGGTTGCTTTTGAGTCTTGGAAATTATGAATAAAGCTTCTATAGACATCTATGTGTATGTTTTATGTGGACGTAAGCCTTCTAAGTATTTGAATACATGCCAGGGAGCATGATTGTCAGACTGAATGGTAAAAATCTATGTCGTTTTATAATTAACTGCCACATTGTCTTCCAAAATGACCATACCATTTTGTGTCCACACCACCCATGCATGAGCGTTCCCATTGCTCTACATCCTCCTCAGCACTTGCTGTTGTTGGTATAATAGGTGTGTTCTTTCTCTGTACAGGAGTCACAGATATTGGGAGATCAACCTGGGAATCTCAAATATAATGTGGCATGAGGTCATGACAGAGACGGTAGCAATAACCCCAAATATTAATTACCCCCATCCCCTTACATTTTGCAACATTCTTCTCTCCATTATGACTATATTACTGATTCTTATTCTCCATACCTTCTGGTCAGCTGTGATGGCATTCTAAAACAATGCTGTCCACAGAATCCCTGTCTAGTACAGGTGGCACATTCTGATCATGCCCAGAGATGGGAAAGTGAACAGAAGCTTAGAACAACACAGCCACTCACTTCCCAAATTCATTCCAACAGCAAGTATTTATCCAGGATCCACTGGACTCTCAAAAAAAAACTGAAAAAGAGAGCAAACTTTTGTGTAGAGATGAGAGCAGAGATCTCAGAACAAGAGTTCAGTTAGGACTGGAAGAGTGGAGAAGCATTTCCATTTGGAGAAAACCACATAAGCCACAGCTCTGAGGAGCGCTTTCTCTTGGGACAAGAGGATGAGGAGGGAGGAGGCAAACACTCTGGCTTGTCTAGACCAAGACTGGATCCTAACCGGCACATTCCAATTAGTGATGCTAGGGTCCATATTGCTAATGAAAGATGGTGAGAGGAAGGAATATCCGTGCTGTGGTCAACACACTGCAACAGGACACCTGCTGGCCTCCCAAGGAGCACACTGGAATCTCATTTGTTATGGTGAATTGCTTTCAGTAGCCTGTGAAAAATGCATTTTAAAATTCACTTTTAAAAATGAAATACAATGGGGCAATGGAGTTCTGTCTATGCAATTTAACCAAAATGTAGGTCAATTGGGGTGGCCAAAGAGCCAGAGTAATTATTTGGTGCATATTTTGATAATCTTTCTTTACGTTTTTGTTTTGTTTTGGTTTGGTTTAGTTTATATTTCTCCAAAGCAAGGATATTAGAACTCTTAGGACCTTGTTATTCTGTGCATATGTAATTTTATTCCTAAAAAGGAGGTAAAATAATTGAATTTTATTTCATTACTCTGTTACTTGGGTGTCATCTTATTTATCAAGTAAGATTAGAATATCCTTCGAGATCACGAAGGCATTAGTGGAGGACAAAATGTCTCATGCTCTCTTTCTATACCCTTATTGGGTACTCCTGGAAAAAAAAATGAACAATAAATTATAATGGGAAGATAATTGATTTCAATTAGGAAAAAAAAGAAAGAGATGACTGAAATCCATTTTTCTTCAGACCATGATAGTAATTTGTCAAGTTTTATTAATGGGCATCTTCACATCCTTAGCAAGCTTAATTGCTAATTAATTAAAAGAGGATTGGATAAACAATGAATTGTACTACAAAATGAAGATAGCAAAAATTACTGTCACAGTGCCTCATGAACACTCTTTCTCCTATTGCCCTACTAGCCTTTTAGATCCTTAATTTCTAAAGAACCCCAAGAGCCATTTCCTGGAAATTAAAGTCAAATCAGATCAACACTGAAGGACTTCTAGGTCAAACAATGTTGAAGGCCAGCCAAAGGCAATCATCATTTAATTAAAGTAGAAGAGAAAAAATGTGCCAAGTGAAACAGCCTAAAATGCTTTGGTCTTAAAATCAGAAAACCTATGTGCTGAGAATTTACTTTTTTATCCAGTTGGCAGACATTACAACTGTTCTAAGCCTTGTTTTCCTCATTTATAATACAGGGATGATTGGTTTGGCTGTAGGTAACACAGACCCAAAAGTATCATAGTTTATACAAGATAAAACTTCATTTCTCTAACTTGTAAAAGGTCCACAGATAGACAGTCAATTACTTAGGGGGTTCTTCTCCACAAAGATTGTAAATATTCCTTCTCTCTTATCTTCCATGCAGCAGACATCTATCAAGTCCAAGAGACTTCCACCAGCCTTCACACCAACATGCAAACCAGTAGAAATAAACTTATAACCAAAAGGGAGCAAAAAATCCACACAAGATCTCTATTAAGGAAAGTATCTTGAAGATTCCATTCAACTGGCCAGAACTTTTAGTTATATGGCCATATAAAGCTGCAAGGGAAGCTGGTAATTTTTGTGTTATTCTGGACTGCCATGTGATAAAAATGGGGAACTCTATTACTATATAAGAACTGGGGAGTGGAAATTGGGGGATACCTGGTTACCTCTAATCTGTGATGGAGCTCAAAAGCTTGCTGTGTACACACAGTGATGTTATGTGTTTAAAATAGCTGGAAAGTGTCCAGTTCAGAGATAGCATTTAATGACTGCTGGTGGCATCTGATAGACAAGAAGGGGAAATAACATTCTCCCAAGAATCTTGAATCCTCTTGAGAGTGACAGGAACATCTTCTGTTAGAGCATTCACCTGCAAAGAGATTCCAGCTCTCCATGGACACTGATGAGCCAACAATGACCTGTATTTGAACCACACTCCTGTCAAGTCTAAGGGAAACGGTAATTGTTTGCTCTATCTCATTCTTTAATGTCTTTGATTATATATGTTTTTCTCCTCAGCATCTCCACTTGCCCCTTTGATTTACCAAGATTCCAAAAACCTTCCTTGATGCTTCAGGTTGAGTTAGGTGCCCTTGTTTCCCAGTTTCACATATAAGGTAAAATATATGACCCTTCACTTTCTGAGACTTGCTGATCTTATTTAGCATAATAGTTTATAAAATCCCATCCATTTTCCTGCAAATTACATAATTATGTTCTTCTTTATGGCTGAGTAAAATTCCATTGGTATATACACCACAGTTTTGTAATCCGTTCATTTGTTGACAGATGCCTTGGCTGGTTCCATAATTTGGGTATTGTTTATTGTTTTCCTATATACAAGGATATGCATATATCACTCTATTATTCTGACTTTGATTCCTTTGGAAAGATACTGAGGCTTGTTCTGTATGGAACATCTAAGCAGGAAGTAAGAGACAGAGAACAGGTTCTGTCCTCCATGATGTCAGAGTGCCTTCCATCCCCTATGATGTAGGAGGGACTTCTATCCTCCAATATGTGAGAGTGACTTCCAACCTCCATGTTGTGAGAGGCCTGCCCTTCTCTCAGATCAGAGAAAAGTTTCTAGCTTTTATGATGTGGGTACTTCTTTTGGCCACCATCATGTGAAAGCAACTTCTGTCCTCCATGATGTGAAAACAGCTCCTGTTCTCCAGGACCTGGGAACACCTTTGGTCTCCATGATATGACAGCAGCTTCCTGCCACCAGGATTCAAGAACGGCTTCCGGCCACCATGAGGTGAGAGCAACTTCCAGCCACCATGAGGTGAGAGTAGCTTCAGGCATTCATGATATACCTGGGACTTCCAGCCACTGTGATTTGAGAGTGGGTCCCGACCTCCGTGATGTAGGAGCAGCTTTCATGATATGACAGTAGCTTCAGACCTACATGATGTGGGAGCCGCTACCGGACTCCATATTGGAGCAGCATCCGTCCACGCTCCCTGCTGCTGCAACCACTGACATTTATGCTTTGGAACTGGCCACATGAACTGAAACCATATTGCCATGTACTTCAAGAAGACCTTTCCTTAGGACTTTCCAAGGGGAAGGTCAAGGAGAGATCCCAGTTCCCCCTATCTTATCATATACACAGAACAGCTTTATTTTCATTTTCATTTTCATTATACATTGTTTCCATGTAAGTTTCGCTTTAAAAAATCATGTTTACCCACAAAGGAATAAAGGATTACATCATTTAAAAAAAACTTTAAAATGAAAATTTAAGAAAAAAAAGAAAGTAAGAGACAAAGAGAAAGGGAGATAAAGAGAGGTTTTTCTTTGAGGACATTATCACCAAAGGCCTTGGTAAAGCTATTCCTTAGACCAGCTGCACCTAAAATCTCACCATTATGACAAGGCTTCTTTGTCCCTTTTCTATTGTGAGACCATGTGAAATGGGTTTATCATCGTTTGCTATCCTCTTCCCAAGAATCCTTACTGTGAACATTCTATAGGAAATTTTAGTGTAAAATGAGAAGTGACTCATAGACAATAGATAACTATCAATGGAGCTTGGGAACAAAGTGTTTTTCAAACAACTGAAAATCTTTTTATCTTTTTAAACAGTTAAAAAAATATCTTACATACTGTAAAGATTTGTAAGTCTAGAATAATTGGACTGAGGAAAAATACTCAAAAAAAAAGTAAGGTTTTTAAATTCTCAATACTTTGGACATTGAGAGCACCTAAGACATTCTAGCATGACTCTGGCTTCCTTCAGATGCCTTTTAACGCCTTCAATGCCTCCCCCTAAGATCAGCAGCATACTAAGTAGAAATGAAACGTTCTTTATTACACCACTGGATCATTCTCTTAATAGGGGGATGTAATCTCATTACAAGCTCTAGTAGTCATCCAGATTACAATCTTAATTGCCAGTGTAGGTAAAAGTGTAATAATATATGCTTATCCTTTTTTGTAATGGTATAATTAAAGAAGGGCAAGATTTTTTTTTTCTGTAAGCAGGCCTTCTTGGTCTCAGAATATGCTGATTTCCCCTATTTTAAATGTAGTATTGGTGCAATATTCATCTTTCTAAAACTGCATCTTTCTGAAACTCTACAGTATGAATGTTTATATATATACATATATATATACACATATATTTATATATGAATATATATATATATGTATAGATAGATAGATAGAGACTACACAAAATGATTTATCCCCTCCCCTCCCAAAATAACTTTCTCCCTCCTTCTGTTCAAATGTGCCCATACAGTGAATGTCAACAGAATGTGTGTGAGGAAGACAAGATCTGTGCTCATGAGCTGAAGTCCTACTGCTGCTACTGAATGTTGACTTTAAGAAAAGCTGTTAATGTCTCAGGAACTCAGTCTTTCTCATCTATGGACATGGAATGGTGAACACTTACTAGGCAAGGATATCAAATTTTTTGATGACATGTAAACATTTTAAATCTGCAAACTATTTTACTATTTTAAATGAGCATGTATTAGGTGCTTGTATAAGGGATACACTCTGAAGCTACATGTATCCTTGGTTCTTCACTACTCTATAGAACCTCAGAGGTGGAATGAACCTAAAAAATGCCTGGGTCTTTCCAGCACCATACCTTTGAATTAAACAACCATCTTCTCCAATTTTTCACATATATATTTAGAACAATGGATTTTATTTTTTTCTCTTTTTACTGGTGCATTGTAGTCATACATCTTAATGTAGTACAAGATGGTAGAGGTATACATGCACACATCACTCAATTAGCCTTTACCCAATTCTCACCCCATTCCCTCCCCCTCCCTCTTTCTCATGTAGTGATTGACTTTAATGTTTATGAATGTACATCATGTCCATTAGGGAATTTTCCTCTTCTCCAATCATCTTCCTCAGTTTGGTCACCTTATTTTCTCATCTCTAGTTTCTCCTTCTTCATCTAGAGTTCCTCCTATGACCCATTTTCTCTCTAGCTTCCACATATTTGGGAGAGCATAGATTTCTTATTTTGTGACTGACTAATCTCACTTAGCATAATGTCCTCAGTTCCATCCATTTTTCTATAAATCACATAATTTGTTCTTCTTTATGGCTGAGTAAAATTCCATTTTGTACATATCTCATAGTTTTGTATCCGTTCATCTGTTGATGGACATCTTGGCTGGATTTGTTTCTGAGTCTTCTATTCTTCTCCATTGGCTATGTATTCCTTTCTGTCCCAGTACCCCCTATCTGGTGGCTTGGGTCTGGAATGCTCCCCCAAAGCTCATGTGTTGAAAGCACATCCCAATGCAACAAGAATCAGAAGTAGAGCATGGCTGCAGGAGGTAGGTTATTGGGGGCGGGGCTTTAGAACTCTATCAGTTCCTGGCCACTTCCTGTTACTTTCTCGTCTTCCAGGCACCATGACTGAGAATGGATTTTCTTCATAATGTACTCCATTGGATGGTTTCTGCCTCGGAGCAGCTGGCCATGAACTAAATCTCTAATACTATAAGCCAAATTAACCTTTCCTCCTCTAAGTTCTATTTATCAGGTAGTTTGGTCACAGAGATGGAAGCACTAACTGAAACTCAATTTTTTCAACATAGCATTTCACAGGTCTTTCCAAATTCTATCAGGGAGGCATTTTCCATTTGAGTAATTTCCACTTTGGGTGTTAAAAAGAACCAGGGGTCACTAGATGGACTGAGAATCCATGAATCTGGATTAGAGAAGAAAGTCCAGCCTGGAGTCCCATATTACAGGGGAACAGGAAGAAGTTCACAGCCATGCCTACACTCTATGTAGATACGTACCTTAGGAAGAATCATAGACAATTAGCAGCCTAATTATCTATGACTTCAAATTGATCTAATTTTAACTACTTTCTTGTTTTTCCTCCTTTTGGCTTTATTATTTATAGCCAGTGCTTAGGTGGTTAAAGTACATAGAATTGACTAACGCTTTCATAAAAGGGTTAGGAGAATTTGGTAACTGTGAGTAAGACCTTTCAGACATCAGCTGCTTAAGGGAGGCATGGGGAACACAGAGTGGAAAAGACTAGTCTTGTCCTAGTCCTCGGGGATCTTCCATTCTGACCATGAAGACAGTTAATGTCAAGCAATTCTTCAAAGTGCTGCAGTTGTAAGGCCCTGGGACTCAAGAGCAGTGATTGCCAAAGAGCAATTTTCTGAATGGGGCTGATGGGTACAGGTGCAGTATCAGGATAAAGTGCCTGGCTTGAGACCCCATCCCTGAGGACAGTAGATGTAATCAAGGTCCAATCCAGTTATCAGGCCTAAGAGCACCTTCTCTGTGAGAAAGTACCCAGCTTCCAGAGGGTGGAGCAAAGCAGAGCAGAGCTACCATAAAAAGCCACAACAGTGCCCCAGTGCAAAGCTCCTGAACTCCGTAGCCACCATCACAGGAGCAGCACATGTGAGCAGAGCTAGCCAAGGGGATTCAGGGGGACAAATCATGGAGAAGAGAACAATATCTAACTCCATCAAAGGCATGTAGGTATGTGTGGTGGGCAGTCATGTGCAAGAATCAACAATTATATAGTCAACACTCTCTAGACACCCACAATGTACTCAGTACTACTCTACCATACACACACACACACACACACACACACACACACACACACACACATTTTAAAATAGAACGTTCATTTATATAGTCATTTAATTTCTATAGAAATACTGTGAGGCAGGTATTATTTTATCCCTTGATAAATAGTTGACTGATGAGAAAACAAAGTTTTGTTAAACTGCCATGTAGCTAGGAATGAGTTACAAACCAGTCTCACTCCAGAGCCCATGAGGACCAGTGGCAAGGGAAGGCAGAGATGGTTATTTACTGGTGAGCTAAGTGGTCCAACAGAGAGGGGATAACAAAAACATTCCCTATCCTGTTTGGGGATCAGTACCCTCTGATAGAACTATTGGGCCTGACAGACAGCATATTACAAGTTATAGAAGAAAATAACCTAATTCTAAACCCACCAGTTCCTGAAGCCAGGATTGTCACACAGTGGCCTCTGTCCATCAATGATGAACTGGTGTAATCTACATCTCGCTGGATGCTCCTGAGGAGCAGCTGGGGTGGAGATGCTGAGAGAAAGAGACTGACAGGTGCCCCAGGCAGCATTAACACAAACAACACTTATGAATGGAAGGTAATGCAAATCTACCACTGGTCTCAGAAATCGAATTTGGGACAAAAAAAGTCTAGCTTGTATTAACCTTTTATGTTTCCAAATCATAGCCTTAATCTCTTTCCATCAGCTTATTTATAATTGCATCAGAGACCCCACAAACCTATCACGATTTCTTTTGGAGTCCCTGAGGCAAATCATTTGTTTGCTTTCTGATGGAGTGCCCTGTTAGTTAAGTGAGGGAAAGGGAAATAAAAATCTCCCTCACACAGTGCTCTGAGAATTCATAAGATTCTTGCACACTGTACTTTAAAGAGACATTATTCTCTTCAAAGAAAACTTGCAGCCAGGCATGGTGGTGCACTTTTGTAATCACAGTATGTGGGAGGCTAAGACAGGAGGACCACAGGTTAAAGATCAGTCTCAGCAACTTAGCGAGACCCTGCTCCAAATAAAAAATAAAAAGGGCTAGGGGTATAGCTCAGAAGTAGAATGCCCCTAGTTTTAATCCCTGGTATGAAAGAAAGAAGGAAGAAAGAAAAAGACTAGCCTCTGATTGTGAGAATGCAAAGGGTATAGGAGGATAGGGAAAACCCAGGTTTGCCACCAAATCATTGCTTCTGTAAGTTTCTCATTTGTTCACTCAATAAACAATTAATCCTTGAGCACTTACTACATGCCAGGCATTGTTCTGAGGGCTAAGGGGTTGATGGTGGGCAAAGCATGGCTCCTGCCCTTAAGTGACTGGTGGTTTTTAGAGCCATGAGCCTCCATTCGGGCTGCATATCTCAATAAATTGAGAGACTTTTTAAATATCATTCCCATGTAAATTAGCAGAGCCACTATGAAAATCTATATAGAGGGTCCTCAAAAAACTAAAAGTAGAACTATTAGATATACTACTCCTGGATATTTACCCAAAACAATTAAAGTCCGTATACTATAGCATACCTGCATGCCTATGTTTATCGCAATATAGTTCTCGATAGCCAAGTTATGGTACCAGCCCAGGTACCTGTCAGTGGATGGATAAAAAATACATAAAATACATGATGTGTGTGTGTGTGTGTGTGTGTATTATATACATATACATATATATCACATGTTATATTATTACAATAATAAATATTATTCAGCAATAAATAAGTATAAAATTAGGCCATTTGCAAGAAAATAAAAGAAACCAGAAACCATAACTCTAAGTGAAATAAGCCAGAATTGGGGGCAGGGGGTGGATGAGATGAGAGTAACAGGAAGCTTTCAGGCAAAAGAAAGGGACTGGGAAAGGTAAGGGGGGACAAATTGGCCAAAATGAAGCCCATTATTCTGCATAATTTAAATGAACTAATAAAAAATACCATTTCCAAGTGACCCCACTTCAGACTAAACCGAATTCTTTAGAATGATTCCAGTGTTTATTTCATTTCCCCCAGGTGACTCTGATACCTAGAGAGGGTCGAGAGCCATGGTGCAGAAGGAATCCCCCTTTCCCTCTGCCCTTGTGTAGCCTTCATTGAAATACTCCCATATAACCATCGGACACCTGCAGGGAAGACCCTCATCTTTCTGTCTGTACCAGAGTCCGTGATTTTTTTTTTTTTGTCCCTTCTCTGAGGCATAAACTGAAACTCCTGAATTTCAATACTAGATAAAGGGATGAAGCCATCAGCTGGTGCTAGAGGCAGGAAATCTCTTGGTGTACGTGGCTCCATGAACTTTGAGGAAGATATTGACATTATATCTGTATTCTCTTTGCATAGTCAAGCAATAGACAGCGAATAAGTGACTAATAAAGAAATGGGAATAGTTATAGAAGACTTTGTTTTTATTCATTTAGATCGTTTCTCCAAAACTTCTTTCTACCATTTAGTGAACCACTCCTCCCTCCTTTCCCTAAACCCATGTGGTTTGAGAAGGGAGACGCATGTCTGGGCTCCAAAAGGTGACTCCTGCCCAAGGTCAGGCCACGTGGTACTGTGTACTCCTTACCTGAGACAGAGGCCTGGCCAGTCAATCTGCATCGCCAGCCTTTGCTGGAACAACCATCCATTGTTCTTGTCCATTGTGAGTAACTATAAAAAATAAATTAGCATAGCTGGTGGTGATCTTAGCCACCAGCTGGGGAAAACCTGGCTGAGAATGAGATCAACCCAGGTTACTGATGGTTTGGTTTGAATACCTGGATACAGCTGAGACTGAAGATCTAGCCTGGACCTTTTCATTATGTGGGCTAACAATTCCTCATTTGGGACTCCAGTCTGTTTAAATCAGATTTCATTTCTTGAAGCTAAAGGAATATTCATTAATACAGGGAAGGAAGGAATGTGGTCTCTGCTCCCTTTCTACAAGTCATAAAACGTAAGAAAACAAGCATGACTGCCTCCCTTTTCCCTTGCAGTTCCTCAAAAGGATTCAAAACGACTTGACAGCAACTGAAATCAACCAACGTATTTGACTAATGCAGCTTTTCTCACTAGGTGCTCCACAAGACACTAAACGTCCCAGGGTCAAGGAAGCTTAGGGTTAAACTGTTAAAAGATATCTTTTGTGCCGTATCTCCACAGCCTCTCAATTTCAGAGAGGACTGAGTCTCCCATAAGAACCGAAGTATACCACATTTTCCCAACTTATTTAAGCACAGGTCTTTTTTTGTCTTGTACCTCCTGGGACTAGAGTTTGGAAAGAAATGTCATTCTACTTGCAACCTAAAGAATGTCCTTCCCTCAGCTTAGAAGGTTCTTCCCACACCCTCACTCCCAAGCCTGTCCAATTCCCATTTAATCAAATATCTCAGTCTAAATACTACTTTCTTTAAAAACTCTGTAGAGCACCAT
The DNA here is from genome assembly GCF_963383645.1 of Muscardinus avellanarius. Taxonomy (NCBI): domain Eukaryota; kingdom Metazoa; phylum Chordata; class Mammalia; order Rodentia; family Gliridae; genus Muscardinus; species Muscardinus avellanarius. The sequence continues at coordinate 14,730,868 of NC_137789.1, read as the reverse complement.
TTTCGTCACCCACCCCTGACCCCAGATAACATTATTTATACCCAACATCGATTCCCTTAAAACTGTCTACTTTTTTATGGCACAAGATTGTGATTATCCACGTACTTTCTACTTAGAAAACATGAGACTAGTATGCAACATGGCAGCCAGCAATCCTCACCTACTGGTATCTGTGCGCTGGGGCCACATATCCTCCCACATAGATTTGTAGCTGGCCCTAATTAATAAGATACAGCGTGGTGGTGCATACTTGTAATTTCAATACTTGGGAGGCTGAGACAGGAGGATCGCACAGGTTTGAAGCCAGCCTCAGCAACTTAGTGAGACCCTGTTTCCAAATAAAATATAAAACAGGTCTGGGAGTATAGACCCAAAGGTAGAACGCCTCTAGGTTCCACTCCCAGTACCACACGCACACACACACACAAAGATATGGCATACATGGAGGATTGTGATTCCCAAGTTAGATTATGAGAGGACTTGCATGGGTCCAGGAATTGCTCATTCTAGGGAAGCCAGACACCATTTCAGGATGCCCGAGCATCCTGCAGGGAGGACCCAAGGACAGCAGTAACTTGAGAGTCCCGAGATACACAAGTTGGAACAGGATACTCCCACTGCAATTCAACCTTCAGAAGAAGGCAGCTCCAGCCTGCATCCGACTGCTCTCTCACGAGAGGCCACAGAGGAGATGTGCTGTTGAGTCCTTTCTGCATTTCTGACCCGCAGAAACCATGAGACCTTCAATTCCTTAAGAGCCAGAACTTGTTTACTATTTATTTACACACACACAAGCACATATGCAGGCACATGCATGTATACATACGCAGTACAAGGATCCTAATTATGTACTTAAAACACAAATGTTCAGTATTTATGAAAAAGATGAACAATAAATTAAGTAGATTTGCATGTGCATGTGCATATATGTACTTACATACATACAAACACATATGCCTCTACTTGAATATAATAAATATATATATATAGTCAGGTGCACACTATAATCCCAATACGTGGGTGGCTGAGACAGGAGGCTCTCAAGTTCAAGGACTGTCTCAGAAATGTAGCAAGACGCTCAGCAACCTAGTGAGACCTTGTTTCAAAACAAAAAATAAAAAGGGATAGGGATGCAGCTCAGAGGTAAAACGCCCCCTGGGTTTGTGTTATGAATCTAAATGATAAACGTTCTTCCTAAAACGTCAATACTTAAGCCTTATAAGACTTTCAAACAGTAATTCAAATACCTTGACATGGCTTCAGCCTCGAACTGGGAAATAAATGCAAGAGAATTGGCTTTCGGATGGCAGCTTCACGAGTTTAGGTGACAGTTCCTCCCAGGCTGCGGCCTCCTTTTTAGAGAAGCAAAAAGTTAGACTACAGTCTTTCCAAAGGCTGTTTCAAATCTAACTTTCTTTCTTTTTTTTTTTTAGCTTTACTTTTAATTAAAAATTCTTTTGAAATAACTATATTTGCAAAAGAGCTGTAAAACTAGAACACAGATTCCTGTACATCCATCTTCAGCTTCCCTTAAGGTTACTATGTTACAGAACCAAATTAAGGACAGGAATCTACAAAATTAACATTAGGATAATTCTACTGCCCAAACTGTAGACTTTGCTACGATTTTGACAGTTTTTCATGAATGTCCTTTTCTGATCTAAAATTCAGTCCAGCACACCTTAGTGTACCTAGTTCTCTTGTCTCCTTAATTTCCTCTGTTAAGTCTAACTTCCAATGAGTTCAAAGCAGCAAGCCTGGCAGAAGTCTTTCTTCTACCCAGAAGGCTGCAAATTGAACTCAGAGTGAGAAACAGAGTCCTTTTCAGCAGAGGAGATAACCCCGAGCCACCCGCCCAAGTCCCATCTAGGCTGCTCTCTGCCACTGTTTTTTAGCTTTGAATTGGACAGAACCAATGTGGTCCCAGTCTGCAGGAACTGGCAGAAGCTCTCTCAGATTCGAATCTCTGAAGCGCATCCAGAGATTTGTTTTGGGGATGATGCTGGCCTCTGATCCTGGAGCGCACGGTGGTGCAGTCATTCCTAGCCAGCCCTAAGACTCAGAGTCAGTCCTCAAAGAATAACTCCTGCCAATGATGTCACGTAGTCAGCTCTTCACAGATGCGGCCACTGCTTTCTAAGAACACAGTGTAGTTTTTAGGCAGGCTGCCTAGAAATTCTTTTCTACTGAATTCCAGGAAGAGGCAGCCTGATTTTTTTCCTCACCCAAGGCTCAGAGGAGCAGGCCAGAAAGACAGGAACAACCACATCATACGCTACACCTGAGAAAACTGTGTCTACATGACCAGGCTCGCAGGGGGTGGAGGGGCTTCTCTACAGGGGCTCTATGCATATGTGGAAGACAAGGAGACATTAGGACTCTGGTTTAATATCATACTGGGGACGGGGTGGGACTCAGCATTGTAGATATATCCGCTCAGTACCTAACATTTGTATTTCATTTGATACTTGGAAAAATCCTGCAAGATATATGTATATATTTTTACTTCTTTTATGATTCACAGAACATTGAGTATAGTACACAGAAAGATTGTCTCAGTCAAGGTGCCATTTTGCTTCTTAAAGTCAAGGATATGAATAAACATGTATTTTTATATTTAGCATAGCGGAAAGGTAGAAAAGCAAAGACCTTATAAACTTTAAAAGCAGGGGTTGGCAATCGATGGTTCAAGGGCCAAATATGGCCCACCACCTGATTCTTTAAATAAAGTTTTATTGACACACAGCATGGTCATTCTTTTATATATTATCGACAGCTGCTTTAACACCACGGTATTCAAGTCAAGTCGTGCAACAGAGACCGTATCATCTGCAAGCCTAAAATAGCTACCATCTTGCCTTTAGAGAACAAATTTGCTGACCCGCCTCTGTAAATCTGTGGTAATATAAAACACTCTTAAAATGCTAGCTCCTAGCCTGAAAAGGTAGAATTAACTTTTCTGACTAGCCAAGCTTAAATACTGACAAAATTTTGAAAACAGGCCCAATTGTATTCACAGTTAAACCTGTACTTACAGGACAGGCTGGGCCAACATTATTCTTGCATTCTGGAAGTCTCTAATAAAGCTCCAGCCATCAATAAAATTAAAGCAGGCATTGTGGGTGCAGTGACCTAAGAAAGTTTGCTGTGTGTAGGGTCAGTCCCACACTTTCATTTGAAGGAGTTAGTGACATGCTGACTCAAAAGGGCTGCCACTTTAATCCACTTTATGCTAACAATTGAACCAGTCCCAAATGAGAAAGGGTGCTGAGGTAGGTGAGGAGGAGTCACCTGTTTCCCCTCCCTCTACCATCCCCCACCACAGCAGCAGAGCATGAAGTGGGTATTACAAATACTCAAGACTAAAAGGCAAAGGAAGAGTCATATCTAAAGAAATTCCAGGCTTTTTTTTTTTTTTTTTTTTTTGCGGGTCTAGAGATGGAGGACCCCCGGGGCAATGTAATTCAGTAAAGACAAGAGGTCCGAGAGGTAAATGACTTGCCCTAGAGCACAGGGTGGTGGCAGGACATATGTCATCACCCCGTCTCCAAAATCCAGACCTAGCTCCAATGTGAAGCCAAGCAGTGGAGTCTGCAGATAATCAACCAACTTTTTCTCCATGCCATTGTGATCCCGGCCATAAGAGGACAATGTCGGCCTGGATCAGTGTTCACCCAGACTCAGCTATTTCTGGAGCACATTCCCCATGTTGATAGAGCTGTGCCACACACGCTGTCATTGACTTAATATGTGTGTCTTAAATTAGTTAACTGTAAAAGAAAACTCTAGCAACGTAATGAGTCACAAATAAATGGGAAGGGGACAGGTATACAGAGAGAAATACATCAAGTGCTGTGTGCACGGATGTTTGTATCATTTTGAATCTCACTATAATGTATAATTACATTGCACCAATAAAAGTATAAAAATTAAAACAAAATAAATGAAATTTTAAATTAAAAAATAAATATTAGAAAATACTACATAAATATATCAGTGTTGTTAAATTTCAGGTGAATAACATAGGATGTTCCTGAGCCCATTTCTTTCTCTTTTTAGAAGGATTGGAGCAAACGTAGAGAGGCATCTTAAGAGTAACATCAAACTGAGACTTTCTCCTGAAACATAGAAAGAGAATTCAAAAGGGAATAACCACCTTGTGGTCTCATACCATTAATAATATTCTTCTCAGACATTTGGGAACTCGGAAACAAGACAAAGAGTCTGTTACCCTGAGAATTCAAAAGCAAGCCAAATTTGGGAAGAGGGGTAGAAAATGAAAAACAAATATTTTCTTCCCCAGATAGATTCAGTCGCTCTGATTTCCTTGCTGGAGTCTCAGGCAGAGTAGACTCAGGATCAGAGTTTGTCTACGCCAGTAGATGAGAACTTGGACATTTATGTTGGAACCTGAATTTGGATTCTGATTTGCCATACTCTGACTTTGTTTATAAAGGTTATAAATGCTCTCTAAGCTTGTTTCTTACCTATTGCAAATAAAAATAGCCATTAAAATCAAATGATAAATTACTAGTAATTAAAAATTAATGACAGCTACCATGTTGAATTAACTAGAAGGCATACAAAAAGCCTCCAGGATGGGTAGGTTGGTACCCAGTCAGGCAAGTTTCCTTCAATCCTTCCCAGCCAAAATTGACTTCTTCTGTTTCTGAACTGCCACAATACTATCTGTCTTTTCCTGATATTAGAACAGTTAATAAATGGGTCTTGTTCACATTTGAAAGTGCCTTACCTTTTTTCTAGGTTAAGTAGGGACATTCATAAGTCTCTCCTTCCTACGTATTCCACAGGCTGCTCAACTATGAGATTGGGTTTGTAAATACGGTCTGAGAGTCCCTATTCTCTGTCACCCAGCACACTGTGCCCACCTCTCATTCTATGGCTGCTGAGGTCCATGTAAATCCTGGTCTCTTCAGCTGCCAGACTTTTCAGGGTGGAGCTGGTTTCTGCCAACTGGGAAGAGCTTCTCAGCCAGGACTCAGAGAGAGAAAGAATATCTCCACTCAGTTTTGCTCTTGTGATGATCCTCATGTAATCAGATGGACAGACCTTCCTGGTCTATGGGAATGAGATTCCTACAGGGATATAGTGAGAAATGGTGAGTAGGTCTACACATCATTCCCAGAGCCACACAGTATGGTGGACAGGGTCCCCGTGTTTTATGCCCTGTCTCTTACTAGCTATGAAACTTTCAGTGACTTACTTCTCTGAGACTCAGCTTTCTCGTTTTTAAAGTTAGAATGCAATGACATCTATGATGAGGAATTTTTAAACAATAAATCTTAAATATTCATAACATGTTTAAAACATTACCTGGCATAAAATGGCCCCTTTACAAACATTACAAATGATTATTCCTGAACTCAAGATGTAGAATTCTAAGGTGCTGAAAGAAAGTGTCATTTTTTAATCACTTTAAGCAAAGCACAAAGCTTTTAATATATGAGGTAACACTTAAGGTCTAAACTTTATTCCCATTTTAGATATAGAAAAATCAAAGCCCAGAGAAATCAGGTAATTTGCTCAAGGTCACAGAGCAGGTCAATGGCAGTATGTTGGATGCCACAGGCCTCTTCTCCTGCCTCCTGAATGATGAGAGTTATGGGCACTCCTCCTCTTCAGCACACCCTTTCAGTGTCTGTCATGATCCCACACCTGGCTGGATCCGTCTTCTCTGCACATCACATGCCTGCCTTTCTAAGCCTCACCCCATAAACCAGCTCCTCCAAACTCTTACCACTCTATGCTGCTCTCTTTTTGACTGGCTCGTATCCCTCCAAATCCACTCAGTAAGTGGAGCATCCAGAACCGAAGGCGATTTGCCCATAGACCCCAATGCCACGCCAGCATCAAACTGAAGGACTACCTAGCACATTTCATTCTAGCAATGGAGGTTCCAACTAGTGGTTCAGAAGGATGGATAAGAGAGAGTAAATGGTGGCCTATAAGAAATGAGGATTGTGTTAATTAAGCAGTAAGAAAAATTGCTAGATGTAAGATGGTCTGTGCGGAAATGTGAAAAGAATCTCAAACCATGTGATAAATGTATCAAACACCAAACTGGCACAAGGCAAGCCCTCAGCACAAAGATGTGTAGACAAGAGAGAGAGGGAGAGGGAGAGGGAGAGAGAGAGGGAGAGGGAGAGGGAGAGGGAGAGGGAGAGGGAGAGAGGGGGGGGAACAAGTGATCTCTTTTGAAGACTCAGTATAAAAACAAGTATGTGATGTATCATACTAATAACTTTATGTTGAATTCCAGTTGAGTGAAGAATAGTTTTAATACATTAAGGTCATAAAATGCATTACTAAAAATCAATTCCATCTGTGTCTTTTTACTTTTTAAAATAAGGCTACTGGAAAATCTAAAATGATGTATGTAGCCTACATTGTATTTCTGCTGGATATTTTGGCAAAGTAGACATAGAGCCAACCTCCTAAACAAGTGAAGCTAGGACAGGTGTCTGACTGGATGCCAAGACTCTGTCCTGGGGGCAGGTAAGACTCCAAGAAAGGGAAACACAAAAATCCCATATTTGCACAATGTACATCTTTTTCACAACATCCATTTGCTACTAATGTTTTTAAAACTCTTTTTTAATTATTTTTCTCATGTGTGCCTAGATCTGAGAATAAATTGTCTGCAAGAATAATCTTGTCTCCCTTTTTCTGTCCTTTTATTACCACCTTTCAGAAGTATGGGCAAGGAATGCCTATAGAAATAAATAAATCCAACATGCATTGATCTAGGCCACATCTCACATGAGCCATTGATTATATGGACAAGCTTCCAGAGTACAGAAAGTCTTTTGATGTGTGTGTGGGAAAGAGAGACAGAAAAATTATCTGGTGGGAATACTGGAGCATTTCCTGACTGCTTACTCTATACCAGGCTCCCAACTCGATTCTTCATATATGAGAACTGACTCAAGCCTTAAACAGTTCTGTAAAAAAATTAATCTTATCCAAATTCACAGATGAGGGATCTGAGGCCGGAGAGTTGACGTAACTCTCCTAACTGAACGTTTAGTAGAGTGCAGTGCTAGAAGAAGGGACTATGTCCACCTGACCTCAGGCTCAGATTCCCCACTGTGGAGCAATCTCTGCTTGAGGATTTCAGCTTTGAATAACATTATTTTCCTCACCATTACATTTATTTTACCTTCCTTTATTCGACTTTGAACAACATTATTAATTTTAGTGCATGCTACTTGAATGTTTGTTGAGATACTGGGCAAATACATGCATCTTCCAGTTAAGAGGAAAGTGCAGGGGACATGGATAATAGACTTTGCTCCCTTTTGTATCCAACTTCCAAAGGGGGGGCCTTCTTTTAGACCTCTAAATTGTGTTTTATCCTGTAGCCTCACACTATTTAGACTCCCAAACTCAGAACCTAAGACTTGGAAGGCAGCCAGCAGAGGAGGAAGGGAAACGAATATTTTCGCAATTGCTGCAGGAACTTTCCAAGAGCTATTCCTGGGACTGAGAGTGTTGACACCAGGCTGTCAAAGAGGGAACAGGGAAGGGCTCTAATTTGGAAACATTTTAAACTGTGTGCTTGACAACGTATACTAGGCGGGAAAAAGAAAAAAAACACACATACACACACAGGCTCAGATTGGGTAGCTGAACATAGGCGGGCTCATTGGTGGCCTTGATAGTACAATAATTCCATTTAAAAAAAGAGGATGTGGGGTGGCAGTGGATGGGGTCAAATCTTGGCTTTGCCACTTATTAGCCATGTGACTTTGAATAAATGAGGCTCTCTGTATCTCCTTTGCTTCATCCATAAAATAATCTCAACACTGATCTGTCTCATAGAGCGGTTTTGAGGTCTAATCAAGTCCCTGCATGTAAAATGGCCCTTCAACAATGTAAGTGGTAGCTATTATTATCATCATTTTTAATGGACTATTCCAAAGAGTGGCTCCATTCCCGTATCTTCAACAAAGATGGGGAAAACAAGGGCATGTATCTCTCCCCACCGAGTCACGGAAACGGTGAAGTTTTCTTATGTCTACCTTTTAGCAGAAATAAAGTAGACGTTAGTAGAAAATGAAGCAAATGAACTAGAGCACAAAGAGATTATAAATAGAAGTAGCTATTTTTAGTTATTAATAACATAACTTTAAGGCAGGCATGGTGGCAAACATTTCTGTAATCCCACTACTTGGGTGTCTGAGACAAGAAGATCACAGGTTTAAGGCCAACTTCAGCAATATAGCAAGACCCTGCTTTAAAATAAAAAATAAAACAGGGCTGGAGTATAGCTTAGAGGTAGAAGATCCCTCGGTGCAATTCCCAGTACCAATATGTGTGGTGTGTGTGTGTGTGTGTGTGTGTGTAACTTTATACAAGATGGGTTCTTTTTTTTTTTTCCTTTGTGGTACTGGGGATAGAACCCAGGGGTATTCTATCTCCAAGATACACTCCCAGCCCTATTTTTTATTCTTTATTTTGAAACAGAGTCTCACTTAAGTAGCTGAGGCTATCTGCAAACCACAATCCTCCTGTCTCAGTCTCCTGAATGCTGGGATTACAACCATACACCACCATGCCCAGCTGGATTCTCATTTTCTGGGTTAGTGAGACTACAATTTTCCCCCACTTCTGTCACTTTTTTTTTATTATTTTCTTCCCTATATGCCATTGCTATGAAATGATGTATCAAATACGCCCTTATTGAGTAATACAATAAAAACTTTAATTTCACATGTCACTTAGAGATCAGAGTAACCAGTCAACGAACTCCTGAAACAATTTAAAGTGCCAAGCTGTCTTGAATGGATAGAATTCTACTCTGAAGGACAGCGCAGTGGTGTGAATTGTACAAAATGTTCAGTGTGTTCTTAAGAATTCTAGAACCAATTAAATCCATCACGAATGTCACACTGAAGTGAAATGCCAGGAATTGTCACAAAGCTTCTCTCCTTGCCCTGGTTTGTTAGAAAGAGCTCAGACAGAAAGCTCAGAGAGTTTCTGGAGAGCTGGACACCAATTTTCAAGTTAACAGTGTTCTGAGACTAGGCTGCAGCTATTTAACATGTAATATCTGTATGGAATGAGATACTTTTTATGAAGAAATTTTATATTATTTTACGTGGTTTCTCTATGTCTATGCTCAAGAAACAGATAAACAGAGGAAGAAATGAAAAGGAATCACATTCTCACAGTTGTTACTTCCAAAGACATCCATATCTCGCCCACGTGATTACTTTTCAAATAGGAATTTCTTAACTAAAACCCACACCTCTACCCCTCACAGCCCAGCCATACAATGCTCAGTTCTGCCCTTTGTGACGCCTGCTGTGCGGTTTGTGGAATAGGACCACACCTGGTTTGTGCTCTTCCTTTCCCTCACACAACTACAAGTAAGCTGAGCAAGGGATAGTGGCCGAGGGCACAGGGCCTGGATCTCAGCTCCAGCACCTCACTCCCCTTTTCCTAGCCCCCTGGTCTCCCTGCCCCTTCTCCATGCCCCAATCTCTCGATCCAGCCTCTCTCCATCCTTCCTCTCATTTCCCCGTGTTTTTGAATTTGTTATTCTCTACACCTTGAAGGCGCTGCCTTACCTCCCTCAGTCTTCGCCCAAATGCCATCTGCCCAGCAAGGTTCTCCCCTTTTTATCCTATTTAAAATTGTAACTTTCTCTTTACTTGTATCCATTTTTCTCAAAGTACGCTTCCTGCCATCTGCCATTTGTCTACTCACTCATTTCTATTGCACGTTGCCTACCACCCCCAAGTAACTAAGTACAAGCTCCCTGCCGGCAGAGGTTTTATTGGCTGGCTTATTTCTAAACCTTCAGCTCCTAGAACAGTTTCTGTCATGGGGAAGTCCCCCATGAATAACTGTTGAGTGAGATCATGCAATGAATACAGCCCTGTGAGGTGTTCACTTGCACAGTCAACACTAAACCTTCACCACTTGACCCAGCAATTCCGCTCATAGGTACTACCCAAGATAACTGTGCACTGATGTTAAAAGCAGCATTCTCTATAAAACTGAGAAATAGAAATGACCCAATGTCCATCAACTAACTAATATATAAACAACATATGATATACTCACACAATGGGATATTAGTTGGCTATAAAAAGGAATTAAGGATTAACCCATGCTGCACTGATGAAACTTAAAAATATTATTCTAATATGGACATGGAGGTGCATGACTGTAACCTTAGTACTTGAAAGACTAAGATGGGAGGATCACAGATTTGAGGCCAGCCTCAGCAATTTAGTGAGACTCTGTTTCAAAGTACAAAATAAAAAGGGCTGGGGGTGTAGCTCAGAGGTAGAATGCCTCTGGGTTTAATTCCCAGTACAAAAAAAAAAAAAGAAAAGAAAAGAAAATATTATGCTAAGTCAAAGTAGCTGGTCACAAAAGAGCATATATTATATGTTTCCATTTATATAAACTATCCAGGATAGGCACGTCTCTAGAGACAGAGAGTAGATTAGTGTTTGTCAGAGTCTTGGTGGAATAAGGAATAAAGAATGACTGTTAAGAATATGGGGTTTCTTTGGGAGTAATAAAAATATTCTGGAATTAGATAGAGGTGATGGTTGCATGACCTTTTGAATATCTAAAAATCCTGAATTATACATTTTTTAAAGGTTATTTTATGGTATGTGAATTTGTGAATTATGTGTAATTTCTCTTTCCTTTTTTTTTTTTTTTTTTGGCAGAGACCAAAAAAAAAAAAAAAAAAGAAAAAAGAAAAAGGACAAATTTAAACCCAGCATTACCTTTGTCATCATCCCAAAGTTTGAGTATCAAATCCAGAGTCACCCCACTAGTTAGATGTGGAGTCAAGGCTTGCATTATTCATTCAAAGATTTATTGCCTCTGCCTCTATTTTATTCTGCTTTAAGCACTGATGGATGAGAAAATAAGGCAAAGCAAAAAAAAAAAAAAACATAAAGTAGGCCTCCAAAGAGCATCCAGTCCACTTGGAGGACAGATAGATAAGAACACAAAATAGAATTAAATGTACCACCTACCTGCCAAAGAAGTGGAAGTCAAGAGCAAGAGAACAGAGAAAGGAGTGTTATTTACTAGGAAAGGTTTCCTAGGGCCAGACTGGAAAGAAAGAGGTAATTTTTGAGAAGCTGAGAAAAGTGAGACATACAGAGCCTGAGAAACCGTGAGAAATCCTTCCAAGGACACTGAGGAGCCTGGAGAAGCAGAAGGTAGGAGGGACAGGTCAGGAGATGCAGCCTCAGTGGGGCTCAGACCGCTGCTGTGGCTGTGGCCATCCTCACGGGGCCCCGGAGCTGCAGCCAACACAGGGGTCTGTGTTCTGGAACACAGCTAAACCTCCAGCCGTGAAAGCGATAGGAGATTGTATTATCCAACAGTGACCGGGGAGCTATAAAAAACACATAGGAGGTGCGCCGAGGTCAAGGGAAGGCGCAGGACAGAGTTACTTTGAGGCTAGTGCTCAGAAATCTAAACGTTGCTCAGAAATCTAAAAGTCACTGTGGAGGAGAGTCATGGGTTACTAAAGGAGGCTTTTCACAGGAGGCAATTTCAAGGGCTGGATTGTGGGTGGTGGCCGTGAGGAATAACTGTGTCCCAAAGGTGTCCGGAGGCAAGTTCTGTAAGACTTGGTGGCCACTGGAAACCAAGGGAAGAGGAAGCCAGAGGCACTCTGAAGTCTCTCACCATGCAGGAGAGCGGGCTTGCTATTTTGTTGATGCCCAGAGAAAGCACTGGAGATGGGAACAGGCTTGAGGGGGACTTGCATGCCAGACACTTTGACGCTGAGGTGTTCATAAAATAGCCACATGAAATTGTCAACAGAGAGTTGGATGAGGGAGGACTAATAAGGCAAGAGAGGCTTAGTAAAGCATCCGTTACATGTAAGGAAAATTGTGAACTTATACAGTCAGCCTTGTGTGGTCAGGTTCTACTCCTCTAAGCTCAGCTAGCCATGGATTAACCAGGCATTCTAGGGTTGTTGTTTTTATTTTTTATTGGTGCATTGTAGCCATACATCTTAATGAGATACAAGATGATAGAGGCATATGTGCACACATTACCCAACTAGCCCTTACCCAATTCCTGCCCCATTCCCTCCCCATCCTGCCTTCCCATGCTTGGCTTAGTGATTGACTTTGATATGTTTGTTTAAGTACATCATGTGCTTTAAAGAGTTTCCCTGTCCCCCCATCCCCTCAGGTAGGTTGCCTTATTTGCTTCTCTATAGGATCTCCTTCTTCATCTAGAGTTCCTCTTGTTACCCATTTCTCCCTAGCTTTTGCATATTAGGAAAAGCATCTGATTTCTTATTTTTTGTGACTAATTTCACTTAGCATAATGTCCTCCAGTTCCATCCATTTCCCCGTAAATGGTATAATTATGTTTTTCTTTATGGCTGAGTAGAATTCCATTGTGTACATATCCCACAGTTTTGTAATCCATTCATCTGTTGATGGACATCTTGGCTGGTTCCGTAGTCTGGCAATCGTGCAGCAATAACATAAGTACACATGCATTGGCCTGGTAGTTTGGTTTCCTTTCTTTGGGGTAGATACCCAGAAGTGGTACTGCTAGGGTTTTACTTAGTAGGCCAACATGAATTGGGCAGCTGGTGAGCGGTGCTGTTCCAGGTGCTGAAGACAGAGCTGTGGCATAAACAGAAATTCTTGCCTTCGCGAAGCTTATATTCTTATACACCATTATACGTATATATCATAGACATCATTGTGAGATTCAGAGTGCTGCAAACAGACATGCAGGAGCTGCCTGCAGGAAGGAGCCCTTGGTGTGCTTCCCTCCGTACCCACCCCGCTCCTCCCTTCTGCCATGCTTGTTAGTGAGGTCGGCAGTGATGTCTTCATGCATGGTCACAGCATTATCTGAACTGCTCCTCAATCAGCTCTCCTCACCTCCATTTCCCAGAGGAGCTTAAACTCTGATAAGGGAAGAGTGGGGATAATGGATCAGAACGGGAGTGAGAAGGGAAATCTCAACTCCAGTGAAATGCGGGGAGGTCGTATGGGGAGCACGACGTTAGAGTCAGGGAAACAGGGCAGATGCTGTAGAAGAAACGTAGCCCTCGAGCCTTGGGACTGGACTTGCCAGGTGAGAGCAGGAAGCAACTTTTAGATTTCTGAGCACTGGCCCCAAAGTAACTCTGCGCCATTTCTTCCCTTGATCTGGAGCACCTCCCATGAGGTTTTCATAGCTCCTGGGCATTGCTGGATAACACAATCTCCCATCGATTTTGGCCTCCAAAACAACCACGACACTCTCTCCTCAATTACGATGTCATCGAAGTCAAGAAAGCGATGCGGCCCTGAGTTTCATGTAGTGTTGAAACTCCTGCCACGTGTCTTTGAGGTTCTAGGCAGCCTAGAGCCTGGGAAACGTTATGGGATTTTCCTCTATCATTTGACTGACCTGCCTTGCTCTTTGGCTTCACCTCCCCAGGTGACAAGCCTGGCTCCAGAACACTTCAGGGTTAGGCCCATGGGAAGAAGAATTGGAGATGAAAGCCCAGGCCTGTTCAGGCAGTGCTGTTGCCCCCAACACTGGTGTTCTCCGGGACTGGAGGCAGCGAAGGCTGGTCCTTTCTCCCAAGAGCTGATTTGTAGGCTTCTCAAAGATTCTCAGCCACAAATTTCCTGCTGATCACTGTTGGGCAGTGTCTTTTCCCCAGGTCCTCTTTAATTCCAGCCCTCAGCCTTGGCACTGGAAGGCCCATCTCGAAGAGACTCACTCTCTCTTGTTGGGGGTCCATGTGACCACAACTCTCCCTGCCCATGTGTTCCGTTACCATCAATGACAGGAATGTGTCCTACCAGCGAAGTCCCTGCCTCTGCTGGCCGTGTAGAAAACCTCAGCCCATAGTCCACTGGACCCCTAAGCCCCAGGGGATACAAATCACACCATCCCAGCAGTTCCTTGAGGTCTTTTTGATCACACAGAGGGCAGGGAAGAAAGAGCCACAGCTCTCCAGCCATCTTCCCCACACCTGCACTTGTTACCCAACTGCTTCAAATCCTAAAGCAGTGGGCAGCAAGGTATATTATCTGCCAAGGGCCAGGCCATAAATAATTTCAGTTTTGCAGGCAAGACGGCCTCCATGGCAGTCTGCAACTCTGTTGTTGTAATCAATACATAAATAATAAAAAATAAAAAAAGATACAGCGACACAATTCACGGTCACCAAGATATGGAACCAACCTAGGCGTCCATTACCAAATGAATGGATAAAGAAAATTTGGAATATAGACACAATGGAGTTTCAGTCACCATAAAAAAGGAACAAAATTGTGTCATTTGCAGGAAAATAGATGGAAATGAAAAGTTCATATCAAGTGAGATCCACCAAACTCAGAAAAATAGGAGTTTCATGTTTTCTCTTATATATGAATACCAGAGGGGAAACAAATTTTTTTTAAGTTCGTAGGAAAATTTGGAGACTGGTAGAGTAGAGAAGGGTGGGGCAGGGGAGAGGGAAATACAGCAAGTGATGTTGTGTGCATATATAATTATACCACTATGACTCGCACTGATGTACAATGACAATGCAGCAAGAATATTTTAAAATATATGTGCTAAGTAGATTTTTAAAGGAAAAGAGGAAAGGAGGAAGGGGAAAGAAGGAAGGAAGGAAGGAAGGAAGGAAAGAAGGAAGGGAAGGCAATACTTACAAAGCGGGCCAGGCCATGCCCCAGTGCAACTCTGTTTACAAAACCAGGTCGCTGGTGGGATTGGCCAGTGGGCTCTGGTTTGCCCGAGGTGGGGAAAGTCCAAATTTCTTGTCTTTCTTGTTCCTCGCTGCATGTCCTGTGCAGATGGCCTAGCACTCTCCTTAGAACTCAGGCGTGCTTGGACTATTCTTTCCTCTTGCTGGAGTCAGACAAACAGGCAGACTCTGTCCCATTTTAATGTCCTCTTATATGCAGGAAAGGAGGAGGGAAGTGGAAGAAACAGAGAGGGAGACTGGCAAAAAACATTTTAGAAAACCTTGCTGTGTTTATTAAGAATGAAGCCCCTTTTGGCATGTTTGAAGAAATTGATCATGCAGGTATTGAGAGTCCTGTCTGACATGTGTTGAGAGGGGTCCAGAGCAGACCAGATGTACCTTCATCTGAGACACAGCAGGTTCAATTTTCCTCATCCTATAGTTAAAAAAAAAAAAGAAAAAAGAAACCCAACAAAACAACAGCAACAAAAACTAGTGTTGTGGAGATTAATTAAATTACTTGCCTTTGGTCCTACAGCTACTAAGAGATAGAATCAACATTTGGTTCCATTTTCCATGACCCCCAAACCCTCCCATAGATTATCCTATCATAACAAGTTACCGCAAGTTTACTGGCTTAAAGCAATCCAAATGTCTTCTCCGACAGTTCTGGAGTTCCACAGGGCTGAAGGCAAGTGGCCAGCAGGGCTCTGCCCCGCCCCAGAGGCTCTGGGAAAGCCCTGGTTTGTGTCCTTCCATCTCCAGCTGCATCTCTTGGCTTGTGACTGCTTCCTTTATCCCTGAAACCAGCAACAGCACCTTCTAATCTCTCCCATCCCTCCCTTCTATGTCATATCCCTTTCTGCCCCTTGCCTTCCTCTTAGAAGGACCCTGTGATTATGCTGGGCCCAACCAGCTAAAACAGGATAATCTCCCCATTTCAGGATTCTTGATTTAAGTTAAGGTAATATATTCACAGATTGTGGGGATTAAGACAAGGACGTCTTTGAAAGGGGGAGCAAACCACTACACCTACCACAATTATTGGGAAGAAGAAGAAGAAGAAGAAGAAGAAGAAGAAGAAGAAGAAGAAGGAGGAGGAGGAGGAGGAGGAGGAGGAGGAGGAGGAGGAGGAGGAGGAGGAGGAGGAGGAGGAGGAGGAGGAGGAGGAGGAGGAGGAGGAGGAGGAGGAGGAGGAGGAGGAGGAGAAGAAGAAGAAGAAGAAGAAGAGGAAGAAGAAGAAGAGGAAGGAGGAGGAGGAGGAGGAGGAGGAGGAGGAGAAAGATGGATAGATAATGTAAAGGGAGCATGTGTAATGTGCAACACGAAAGAACCTGGAGGACATTATATTAAGTAAATAAGCCAGACACCCAGAGATGCACACCATCTGAGCTCCCTTCCATGTGGAATCTGAAACAGTAGAACTCACAAAAGTGGGAGAGAAATGATAGTTCCCAGTGGCTGGTGAGAGAGAGCAACCTGTGGGAAAGGCCAGAGGTTGGCTGATGGGTTCAGAGTTACAGTTGGAAAAGAGGATAAGTTTTGGTGTTCAAATGCACAGCACAATAACTATCATTAATAATGTACCATGTGTTTCAAATTAGCTAGAAGAAAGGGGAAAATGATAAGTATTTGAGTCGGGTGTTGAGGTATATGGGGCCTAAGAAAGCACGGCCCAACAGCAGGAAACAAGTTATATTTGGGAATGAAACATGGAAGGAGGCATGTGACTGGGGAGAGAGGGCACAAAAGTCAGAAAGCCCACCTTATTACAGGCTAGGGGTGTACAGGTGTAGTCGTGTAAGTGGCTGGTTGTGAGCTGTGGCCAGGTTATCTCGGGGCAGGGCAATGGACAGGGGGTGTTTCTCTTCCTTTGTTCTCGGTCCTCCTCTGGCAAGTCCTCATGGCCAGACCTCACCATCAGACCTCACAGTGCCCTCAGGGGGTATGATGTTTAGCCTGATTTGAATATTACACAATGTATACATGGATCAAAACACATTGCACCGCATAATCACATGCCACTCTGATGTGTCAGTTACAAATGAAATCAAATTCATTGTGTTAAATAACTAATAGATTTGATTTTCCATTCAAGCATATATTAGTGTTATTACTTATATGAGGACCCACAGAGGAAAAAATGAGATGTTGCAAAGAACTCTGAGAAGAAGCAGGTAAAAAAATGCTGCCCTAAAACCTGACAGGAGAAAATTTTAAAACCCTGCAGCCACAATGTCAAAAACTCAGTTTCAGAGAGGGTGGAGCAGCACCGTGTCATGTGAGCTTAAAAGTGGAGGTATGGATGGGGACAGAGGCAGTGTGACAGGCTAATTGCATGGTGGTCCGGCCCAGCCCAGGTCCTCTGCTCACAGGAATCCTCAGACCTACCGCTTAGCTCAGCCAATCTGTCCACACTGTGAACTCAGCTTACTGGAACACAGAGAGCATTCGGCTGTCACTTGGATATAATTTGAAAAGTCAGGAGTTGGTCTTCGGAAAAGCTGCTTCCGACAGCAAGAATATTTTAGCACAGGGGGAAATACATTCATCTGATGAAAGGTGCGGAGACCAGGGGCGGGAGGAAGCTAGATTCCCTTGTACCTCCAGGAGCTCAGCATCCGTTTTATTTTATGTGGCATCGCTGTCATTTTCCGAAGCTGGCGGTGTGACTGTCCAATGAATATTTAATCGCGGTGGGGTTGTCTTAGCTCCCACTCCTTCAGTCCCCCTGCTCGAGTCTTTCTAAAATAATAACTCTGCTCATCAAACACCAGAGCCGTACCTCCCCCTTTCTTTGCTGGGACCTGGTGTAGATTATAGTTGGTGTTCTGAGCGACAGGTGGCTGCTCAGGCAGCATGAGAACAGCTCCCAAAGACATCAATTGATGGAGGTCCTGGTGGCCCCAGGGAGGATCGTTAATGCACAGGAGCCGTTTGGCAATTCTATGGAGACACCTGTGTGCAGAGTCTGCTGCCAGCATCCTGGTCTCAATTAGGCTTATGCACCATGATTTTTCCCTGCTGAACTCACTGATGTGCATGAAATGTCAGGGGAGGGCAGGAGCACCCACTGCGTGATAAGAGAATGGAAGAAGTATGGGAGATCCCTGAGAATCTCTCCTCCACCTCCACCTGGGCAGGTGAGAGGAACACATGCCTTCTGTGGGAAAGGAGGGGTAAGGATGAACAGCGTCCACATCACCCTAACCACATCGTGCTCCATGTCCAACACCAACCCCGTGCTACTCAGCTACCTGGATCCTCTTGTTAGATCTGTGAAACCTGAGGCTTATCAAGGTCAAGTTAAGTCCCTGAGGTCCCCAGGATGATGGGTAGTAGTGCCAAGGCTCAGCCACATCTGTCTGGCTACAGGGTTGACGTGTGTACTCCCGACACCCCTTTTCAGAGTCAGACTCCAGAGTCCCTGAGTGCAAGGACTCTCTGATCTTGCTCTTTTTATCTGCCCACCTCCTCATCTTCTGCATCAGGGATCATTTGTACAGCAAGACCCAGACCAGGAACAGTGGGCAAGTTTCTCGCATCACTCTGAGCTGGTTCTTCACTTGCAAAACATGGTAAGAACCTTCCACATGGCTCCACAAACACCATTCCATCTCTGAAAGAAAACACACCTGAGACATGATACATTAATGCAAAGAGTGCCAAGGGTGCACGTGCTATGTGTGCTGGGCAGCCAGCAGCAGACAGAGGTCAAGAATTGTGGGTTAGGTTAGATCTGCAGCCATGGCTGCTAATCCCTACCAGTTGCCCTCACTGTTATTAACTGCTTTGCATGCACTATCTCATGTAACAGGTATGGGAGGAGGGTACATTCCTAACTGGACAAACAGGGAGAGAAAGGAATTGATTCAGGAATGTGCAAAGCATGTAGAAGGGACTAAATAAGTTTAGAATATTCTTCCATTTCTTTTCTCAACAAATATTTATTGACAGGCACTGTGGCCAACAGAGGAGAAGCAACAGTGAACCAGATAGGGCTTTGGAGACAGACTGATAACAAACACAGACATTAATACCACAATAGTTATGATCAAATTAAACATTACCATGCAGGAACATAGAGCTGTAGTGGACTAGCCTGGTCTGACTGAGGTTAGAGAAGGCTTCCTTGATACAGCATGAGGGATAACAACAGGGAGGAGAAAGGAGGGATCTCTTCTTCGCAGATACAAGGGAGATATTAAATCTACAGCAAGCCCCTCTGAGATGCATGCCTTGGTATGGAGCCACCATGGCACTGGGGTAAAATCAAAAGCAAGAACTAGCTTGTAGCCCAGTGTGGCCAAGAGGCCCTTGATTAGCTTGACATGTTATCTACTTGCATAAGCCAGATTGGACCTGGTCATGTTAGAAAGTAAGAAACATCCTTTTAAGAATGGAATTAAAGAATCAACGCAAGAAAGATTGGGAGTTCGTCAAAATGCTAAAGAGAGGAGGGGGAGGGCTTGACTCTGCTTGCAGGCTGAATGGAAGGAGCAAGGGAAATAAAAGATGCAGGATGGAAAGGAAGCAGCTCTTTAGCAAGTTCTTTGGGACCACATGGGAAGGGGTGGGGCACTTACCTCTAAAGGCTTTCTCGAGGTGTTCCTCAAGCATACTCGCTTGATACTCCAATTGCGGGGTGCACTGCTGCAAAACAAACTACTCATGTGTAAAAACCCACCCTTTTATTCAGTGCACTGCTTCTAAGGGCCAGGAACTTAGACAACACAACAGAGACAGCTTGTCTCTGCCCCACCACATCCAGGGTCTAATTTAGGAAGATGCAAATCACCATTAGTGACTCAAGTGGCCGGGAGCTGGAGTCACCTGGGTGTTTGCTAACCCATGGGGCTGATGCCTGGGCTAGGAAGGTCCAAGGTTACTCTCAGCAGTGGAAGCCAGAGCGCACCGATCCTTGGCCTGGGCCAGGGCCTGGGCCTCAGCCCTCTCAGCTTTGAGAAGTTTGGCATCCTGCTAGAAATCCTCAGTCCTGCTGCGAAAAGAAAACTGAAGATCAATAAGTCCATGACACTGGCTCAGTTTCCCAGAGCTTTACAGCACAATCTCAATTTTGTTGGGTTTTTTTTTTTTAAATACCTCTATGCCACATGTAGAATAAAGTCTTGGAGAAGATGCTCTAAAATCTTAGAGTTGTTTTGAATGGTGTATTTTTCTTTTTTTTCCTAGATTATCTATGCATTTTATCTTTATTTATCAGTAAATATTATGCCTTGCTCGTGTTTTAAAAGGTTTCAATTGTTTTAGAGAGCATTTCATTTTCAAAACAGTCTAATAACTCCTTAGACATGTTTGTTTTTAGAAGGAGCCCATGAGTGTTATCCCCTGGATAGGAACACATTAGGAATACTTGCCAGACATCTCTGCAGGGTTTTACACTTGGCACTCTGCTGTCTGGAGGAATAAAATCCCGCGCCGTACAGCTGAATCAGATATCACACCCTCTAGGCAGGCAGAGAGACTAGAGTTCACTGAGACGTCCTGTAACTTGGATGCCTGCATCACAGGTGGACCAGGTGGGGCAGGAAGAGGTCAGGCCAGCACTGAGCATCCTGCAGGTGTCAGGCAAGTGGATCTGTGACCAAAAGCCCCGGGACAAGAGCGAGCGCACCTCTCTTCACATAATAAACTTGATTCTGGGCAAAGGTCCTTCAGAAACTCATCCAAGATTTTCTCAGCCTAGCCCATGCTTTAAATGTGTTAAAGGAGCCAGGTACAGTGGCAGTCACCTGTTATTCTAGTACTTGGGAGGCTGAGACAGAAGGATCACAGGTTTGAGGCCAGCCTCAGCAACTTAGAAAAACTTTGTTTCAAAATAAAAAAGGCTGGAGGTGTAGCTCAGTGATAAAGTGTCCCTAGGCTCAATCCCTACTGCCACAAAATAATATAATAATAATAATAATAATAATAATAATAATAATAATAATAATAATAATAAAAAATAGCTTAGAACGTAACAGCATCTCCCGCCCCTAAAATAACACTCCAAGTTGACACTGTTTTCAAATGGGCCTTTATTAATTTAAATGGAAATATAAGACTTTTAATTTCAGCTGAAACTTTTTTTTTTTTTGGTGGTATTGGGGATGGAACCCTTCTACCTCTGAGCTGCACTCCCAGACCTGTTTTATATTTTATTTGGAAACAGGGTCTCTTAAGCCAGTGAGGCTGGCTTCGAACCTGCGCAATCCTCCTGTCTCCGCCTCCCAAGCACGGGGATTACAAGCGCGCGCCACCATGCCCAGCCAGCTGAAACTTTTAAATGTCAGGTTTGAATTTTCATTGCATGAAGCATAACCCAAATGCAGGCTCAAATCTCACTAGCCCCTTTTGTAACCATGCCAGGCACCATAACCCTCTGTCTCCCTAGTACTCACCCTGCCTGTCCTCTGTCTGTTCACCCATTATCAGGCGGGGCCAGCCAGTGAGCGTCACCTGCAATCAACCGTGGAGTTCATCCAGAGTCCAATTGGCCCTGCATTGTGGCACCTGTTATGTGGATGGAGCATCAGGAGGCCCATTGGCTGAATAGCCTTGGACAAGTCCTCCATTTCATCACCTGTGACATGAGAAAAGGACAAGGTTTTGAAGGGGGCATCTTTAAAGCCCTTCCAGCCCTAAAAACTGTGTTTCTCAAGTCACAGACGCAAACAGATCACCTGTTACATCAGAGCCGCCCTTCATCTCTCATCAGACAGCCACACGCCCACAAACTATCCTCCAAGAGACATACAAACACACCTCCATACAATCCTGAGCTGTCGCCCTCAGCCAACAGCCCCACCCAAGTTCACATCCAAGGAAAAACCACCCTCAGAGCCATCGGACCCCAGCAGCCGCTGAGCAGTCCCCCCTCTGGGCCCCCCGAGGCAGCAGAAGGGGTTGAAGCCTCCTCCTCTCTTGCCTTCCCACACTCTGGAAGGTAGTCCTATTTATTACAATCGCCTGCTTAGCTGTGTACATTTTCCACTAGATTGTAAATCCCAAGAAGAAAAGAGCTGTGTGTGGTTTCATTAAGAATTTGGCAAGGCAACTATCTCAGAGATGGATTTAGAGGGGACGCGTGTGCTAGACACTCGTGCTGCCCCTTCACGCCCATACTTGTGATGGATAAGAAATGGCTGTGTGTTCTCGGGCACTGGTCCCATTAAGAGGTGGAGTTTTGATCCCTTTTCCCTGCAGTCTAGGATGGCTGACTCCATTCATGCTAGTCCTAGCTTGTAGATAAGGAAACTGAGGCTCCGAGGATATTCCAGGT